>NC_142109.1:19051250-19370000 GCF_056152115.1 Neolamprologus brichardi
TCACAAGACCTGTTGCCACTGAGTTTGAGTCCAGTTCTTGTTTATTTTGGCACAGCAAATTAGCCTTTTCTTCCCGGATCCCCTCCTTAAAAATGGCTTTTTAACTGCCACACTCCCACTGAAACAATTTCTGATGAGACCTCAGGGAATAGAAGGGACAGATATATCTTTCATTCCCTTTGTCTTTTTTTTTCTTTCATGATTTCTTTCCCCATTTATTTAGGGCATGGCTTTCAGTTACTGTTTATCTGCAGTAGATATGTGTAGTTTTTTAGACCTGGCATGTTTTGTCCTCTACTTAACAAATTTCCTTAATTTTTTAGTGACACTCTCAGCACACTTTAACAGCACACTGAGATATGCCCCAAACCAACTAAAGTCACAGAGCAGGGTCAGTGGATTCTTAGGTGCATAGTACAGACCTCCAAACTTCATGTGGTCTTCAGATTAACTCAAGAACATTGCACAGACATCTTTAATGAAATGAAGAGCTGGACTCAGTTCCAGTGAAAGGAACTCTTAATGCTTCACCATACCAAGACATTTTGGACAATTTCATGTTCCTGACTTTGTGGGAACAGTTTGAGGATGTTTCCTTCCTGTTCGAACATGACTGCGCCCTAGTGCAAAAAGCAAGGTCCAAAAAGACATGGATGAGAGAGTTTGGCGTAAAAGAAGTTGACTTGCCTGCACAGACTCCTCACCTCAACCTGACTGAACACCTTTTGGAGGAATTAAAGAGTGGGAGCCAAGCCTACTCCTCCAACTTTCTTGTCTGACCTCACAAACGCACTTGTGGAACGATGGTCAAAAATTTTCATAAACACAAATAAATTAAACCTTGTGGAATTAAAAATGGGATGCCTCTCAAGTTCATATGTGTGTGAAGGCAGATGAGTGAATAGTTTTGGCAATATACATTTAGTGTATGTGGAGGTGATTGGAGTGGTTTTAATGTTTGAAAATATCTATTTTTTTTATTATATACTTCACTTAGAATGTGGTAATCTGTAAATGAAAACACACAATTGGTGGGAAAATCAGTGAGCTACATAAAGTTGAAGGTTTACAAACGTTCCTACTATTCATTCTGAGGAAACATGACCATATATGTCATTTTTAAGCACAGTTCATCCCACCCCAGTTGTTGTCAAATCTCAATGAATGTGCCTGCTACCAGCATGCACCAGCATGGCAGCAAGTACTGTAATTCAAGTAGATAGTGAGATGATTCACAAGGACGCAAAAACTTGAATGCTTGCATAAAAGTTAGAGTTTATTCTCACCTCTTAGACCTACACTAAATGGCATTGCAGTTTCATCCAATATTTGTTTTGTCATTTCAAACCTGACCATCGTGAGTTGACAGTGTGAGTCATCTTTTAACAATAATAATTCATCATTTTCATTATCCACCTAAAATGGTCTGATTTCATTTATTCCATTTAGGGGAATTTCTTTGCTTCAACTTCTAGCTTTAGGTTCAAGATGGGCCAACATGAGGTTGTGGAAGTTTTGTTTTGTGAAACATGCTGTTAGGGAAAATTTTGTTATACTTCCTCTTAATTAAAAGTCTAGTTCCTGTATTTTGTGTGTGTGTGTGTACATGTTTAAACATCTTTGTGATGGCAGAAAATTGGCATGCCACTATACTTGTGTGGATCTACAATTACTTATGGTGACAAAATGCCCATCCCCACTAGTTTGAAGGCATTTTTGAGGCTCAGAATGTGGTTATAGTATCAGAGTTACAATTAGGTTATGGTTAGGTTTAGGCTGAGGGTTAGGATTAGGCATTTGTTTTTGATGGGTAGGGTTAGGGTAAGCAGCTAGGGAAAGCATTATGTCAATTGAGATGTCCTCACTAAGATATGAAAGTACGCTCCTTAAAATAGGTTTTGCTTTGCAAAATGAAATCTTGCATATAACAGTAAAAATATTATTTTTCTTTGTTGTGTGCAGGAAATATGAAATACTATAAATGCACAGAACTCAAACTTTGTTTGAACTTTATTCATAAAACCAGAGACAGTGTGTGGTCACTCATATATGTATAAATATTTCTTTAGGGGAATTTCATGGAGCCAGATGATGTAAACTGTCATTTGTCATTCTAACATTTGCTCATGGTCACATGCCGCATATCATCTTTTCTTCACATGTCTCACTACATATGTTAGTTTTAATTCAGCATCATAGTGGTTAACTTAAAAACTTTCCGTTGAGGATCATCACATGCTCTGTGTTTAACCATAACTGCTTTCCCTTTCTATATAGCGAAGGTGGGTGTGACCACAAAAGGACCAACAGTTAATAGGTTTATAGACCTTTGGTCATTGCATCCAATTTTTCCAAAAATCAATTTTAAGTTACAAAAACCAAAACAAAACAGAAAAAAAAAATTCATTACAACTATAATGGATAATAATCTGTGCCTTTAAATGACAGACTTTTGCCCTCTGAAAGAAAAAAAATCTTTAGTCAGCATTAATTTGTTAAGTGAAGCAACAGTTAAAGTCTTTTTCTCTTGCTCAGACTTCCTTCTGCTTTGTGAGAATGATTGAATCGACGTCATGTCAGCAGACATGTTTGAGCTAGATGAGATTGCATCAGACTCAAGTCCAATAACAAATTTTGGCAGCTCACCCACTGTTGCTTCAGGAAATATCAATCGCATAAGTAATAAACTGACGATCGTGCCTTCCAAAATGACACCAATGTAATCTAGGGTGCCTAAAAGCCAAAGGTTCAGTGTCATCAGTTCTGGGAAAGGATTTTCTGTCTCTTTTTAGCATATATGCATTTTTTTTTACTATAATGTATATATGGCATGTGTACATGATCAGCATATTCACAGTATACCCACTGTTGAAATACAGCAGGTAGTTAGCTTTTCTTCTTAAGGACTGAGTGAAATTAAGTTGGCAGTTAATTACTGAGGAGGCAATTACCATCTCATATGGAAAAGAAATGAAATTCTTTAAGAATAAAAAATACTGTAGCTCTTATAAGACTTGATGAGAGATTGTGAGACTACATTTTACTTAGGAATTTAGCCACTTTTGCATTTTCCCCATTTTCACTTTGTGTTCTATGAAAACTATGCAAATTGGTAACTTTTATGATGACTGAGTATGTGAGAGACATGCCAACAAACTGAGGCTAACATTCATCAACCAGTCATTCAAAAATTACATTCAGGTGTAAATTATATTACATCTGTGAATCAGTCACCACTTGGTCAATCTTTAAGCTTCGTGCAAGAGCTGGTGCAATACAGGAATGCAGACGTAGTTGGTTAATGAAAAAAAAAAAATCTGAAGCATTCCTGTGGCATCAGTCAATTATCACAGTTTTAGTCACAGTGTTTTTCCACAAAGGTGATATATGTGACAAATCTTGCTGTCTTGATAAATCAGACTATTAGAGCCCTCAGTGTGAATTCCCACACCAGGTCTGAAAGTCCACTCTTGCGCAATCTGCAAGAAGTGAGTCATTTTCAGTTGGCTTTAAAAGCTGAGCCTCTTCAGTGCTAGAGTCAAACAGCAGAGCAGCTAAACTGAGAGAAGAGAGGAGACCGGGAGCTGAAAGAAAGACAAACAGACTAGAAGAAAAAACAAACAGCTGTTGCAGTTTAGCGCTTCAGGCTTCATCAGCTTTCAGAAGAACATTGTTATTTTTCATTGTTAGCTTTTACAGAATTTCTAAAAGGCAAAATGATAAGCAACAGAATCATTGTCAGCTCCATTGTGGTGCTTTTGACCCTGCTGGCCACCTGTGAAGGTATGTTGTTTTTTTGGGTTTTTTTTGGTCATTTAATGGCTTAATTTAGCATTAACAAGCAATTTTATTCATGCTATCCTTTTTCATTGCATTAAATGTTTTCAGCATGCACTTCATGACCATGTGCAACTGCTTTCTTCTTACAGGCATGGGAGTAGAACTGCACTGCCGTTGCATTCAGACAGAAAGCAAACCTATTGGCCGCCACATCGAGAAGGTGGAGTTGATTCTTCCCAACTCCCACTGCGAGGAGACGGAGATCATGTAAGAGCCAAAGTCTTCTTTCCATCTCAGTAGTGATAATTTTGCTTGATTTTGTCACTGTGATTTGTTGGCTTCAACACGAGTTCTCTATCTAAACTTTTGTGTTTTTTTCACTGATTTGTGTTGCAGTGCCACACTGAAAAAGACAGGTGAAGAGGTTTGCCTTAATCCTGAGGCCCCCTGGGTCAAGAAAGTGATCAACAAGATCATGTCCAGGTAAGATTTTACCTAAAAGTATGCCAACACAGCAGTCTTACTTTTAATAGGAAATAGAAACTAAGAAATTATCAAACAATGTTGGAATCCACTTTTGACACACAAATTAATTATTCTTTACTGTTTCTTGTCCAAGCAGCAGACCGTGAGCTGAAGAACTGAAGCGACACAAGAGATGTGCTTCATGAACGAGCTGTTTTTGAACCAACAAAAATCACTGAAATCACTGTGTTCCTTTCACGAGATGAATGTCATCATATGCAACTAGCAGTACCACTCGCCTGAAAACCTGTTAAAAATGACAGAATTTTGATTGAAGTGTTTGTATCAAACACCTTATTTTTTTACTTCAGTATATGTATTCTCCATGTATTCTCCTGTCATGAAGAAAGGGGGGCTACCTGTTTCCCTGTGTGTATGTATTTATGTATTTATGATTATAAGTGCTTAAATTGTTTCCTGTATTTATGAAATAAAATGTCAAATTGAAATAGCTTGTTTGCCCTTTCTTAAATTTTATATTGCAAAACTGACAATATCAACAATAGGAGCAGCCAGATATTGTAAATATTCTGTATGGAAAAACACCCATTCTATAGTAACATATATGACATACATTACATATTTTAATAGATTGTTATTACTGATGCAAATTGTGTCTAAGTAATTATTTACTGTTGTAACTAGTTATAGTGGACCTACATTCAGTAGTCCAGTGATTCCCACTTATGGCATAATAAATAATAATCAAGTAATTGACTTTTTTGTCAGACCATGACTAGTTTTTCCTCTTTGGTCCTAAAACTGTAATTTTAGAGGGAACATCTATTATTGATGAGAATGTCATGAGGCCATCTGTCATCTGAAATGTGACAAGGAGATCCACCGATACAATTTTTTTTTGTTGGGGTCACAAGACAAAATTACCTAAAAAGTTAATTGACTTCACAGTAATATGTGTTATAATCTGCTTTTCAGGGCATGCTCACGTTTGCCAAACCACATTCTTGCTTTTATTACGGTGGCCCTGAGAGGCCAAACGGACTGCAACTTCAGAAAACACTTGCAAAAAGAAAAATGCTGCAAAAAGAAAAATGCTGCAAAAAGAAAAACACTTGCAAAAAGAAAAATGCTGCAAAAAGAAAAATGCTGCAAAAAGAAAAACACTTGCAAAAAGAAAAATGCTGCAAAAAGAAAAACGCTGCAAAAAGAAAAACGCTGCAAAAAGAAAAATGCTGCAAAAAGAAAAACGCTGCAAAAGCACACACAACACAACGGAAATGTTTCTGGGGAGACAATAACCAGACGGACCAGTTGCACGAACCAAAACATGCTAACAAGTGCACTGGGACTGGGTGACACTTCAAAGAAGTGGAAGCAGAGCGGCCAAAGAGTAAACTTTCAAAAGTAAGTTCTGAATATTATGTCACTTATTTATGTGCAAATGTTTAATAATGAAGAACATTAAAACATTACTGTTGGCCACATGCCGGCAAAGTTATGTGACATTAGCGATGTTTGTACTTTCAGCGTTTACTTTGTTTTAAAGCCTTTACTTTAAAATAGCTATGTTATATTGCTGCCTCTGTTCGGTGGTGTTGAGCCAAACGGACTTTAACGTGTGTTTGAACGAGCTGACGGTTCACTCGTTAAGCTAAAGAAAGATGCTTTAATCACAGGAGTCACACATGTGTCCACTTTACCATCTGGGAACTCTTCTTGTTTAGCACTCGTAATTACACAAACAAAATCCTCCCCCTCTTGTGCTGTTTTGTAGCAGTGTATACACCTGAGACTGTCACCTGTCTGTCTGTCCTGCACTCTCTTTCTGTTTCTTTCTCTCTGATTGTGTAATAAAAGTATGAACATGTATTTATAAGTTACACTTGTGTTTGAATCCTGCAGCTTATCACACATTTGATTTCCATGTGTGACAACTGCAAGTGTCCAGAGTGAGGACAGACTGAGGGACCCACTGCTGCACATCATCTGTGAGGCTTTGCACCCCTGATGATCCACCAGGACAAACTCAGCAGTGTGTGAGGAAGAGGAGGAGGAAGAGCCAGCAGCAGCTGACAGATGGAGAGAATAGACAGACTGTTCCCTGTTTGTGAAGGACTGCTAGAAAAGTTTAGAATAACTAATTGTCTGTCCTGAATCAGTCTTATTAGGTAATGTTCAAATAATGTCATCATTCCAGTGTTTTCAGTGTGGGAGAAAGTACTCAGGGCCTTCAAGTTACACACTATGAAAGGCAGCAACAAGTTTAATGTTCAGAAACCTAAAGTATGTATCAGCAGCAGAATGGAGCTAAAAATAAATGTTTGTTTCAGTTCTATGAAGCTTTGAGTATTTTGGATTAGTAGTACTGCTGTGTTTGTTGCATCATATTGCTGTAATTGTTTATATGCTTTATATATTCTGAGGTAAGTTGATCTATAGTGTTACATCATATTCTATAATGATGTTATGTGTTTGTGTACTTTGTGCCCAGTTTGACCCATTTAACAGAAGTCAGCCTGTTTAAGGCTCTGATATCTATTCTGTATGACTTAAAGCAGTTATGACATGGTCTGATTTTCTCACCCAATAAAGGAATATTTAATATATCAGTCTACTCTTCATTGTATTAGAAACAGTTATCACAGCTCGTACATTTGCTTCTTCCACACATATATAAGCATTGAGCCAAATTTAGTAATGCCAACATATTAAAAGAACAATATTTGTCTCTTATATATAATACATCTATAGATACACTGTCACAGATACTTGTCTTTAAGTGAAGATTTAAGGTGATAGGAAATATAAATAAATACAACTTGAATCTTTACTGAAGCTCAGTGTTTGGCACAGAGTTCATGTTCACTGCTGTAATAATGATTAATAGAATACTGGCCATATTATATTTACATTACCAAAGTGAGATGACTTTAGTCTCATCAACAACATTAGCTAATTGTTATTTACTAGCTAATCTTAAATGACTGTTCAGTACAGAAATGAAAAAAAAAACAACAACAACAAAAACAATCATGTTTTACAGTCCTGTGGTCTCAGCCTCAGATACTTATCAAATCACACAAAGCTCATGTAGAAACAAATGTACAAAATATGTTCTCCTTCATTTCTGTCAAACAAAGCTGTATGAAACGTTTCCAGCTGTTAGTATCATGATTGCTAGGCAACCTGGGCAGCGCAACGCCCCATCTCACAAGCCTACAAGCCTCGCACTTCCGGCCTCAGCGGTCTTTGAGTACGCGGCCCTTGAGGACCGTTAAGGCTGCGTACTTTTCGGCTGCAGACCCTGAATTGGGAAACAGTCCCTGAATTGGGATACAGCCATACATACATGTTTTGGTTCGTGCAACTGGTCCGTCCGGTTATTGTCTCCCCAGAAACATTTCCGTTGTCTTTTTTCCTATTTCCGTTGTGTTGTGTGTGCTTTTGCAGCGTTTTTCTTTTTGCAGCGTTTTTCTTTTTGCAGCGTTTTTCTTTTTGCAGCATTTTTCTTTTTGCAAGTGTTTTCTGAAGTTGCAGTCCGTTTGGCCTCTCAGGGCGTCCGTATATTTTATCTTTGCCTTTCTACTCAACACATGTCCCTGGATTTTCCTTCCGGTTGTTATTATCTCACTGACCCAGAAGTTCCCATTTTTCATTAGCCCCTCCTGGTTTCTAATCTCTGCTGCCCTGCATGGTAAATGGCCTGTATTTGTATAGCGCTTTATTAGTCACTAAGGACCCCAAAGCCCTTTACACATCCACCCATTCACACACACTGGTGATGGCTACATTGTAGCCACAGCCACCCTGGGGCGCACTGACAGAGGCGATGCTGCCGGACACTGGCGCCACCGGGCCCTCTGACCACCACCAGTAGGCAACGGGTGAAGTGTCTTGCCCAAGGACACAACGACCGAGACTGGCAACCTTCCGATTACAAGGCAAACTCCCAACTCTTGAGCCACGATCGCCCCATGCATAACACTTCCTAATCAGCCCTGATTTCTTATTTTATTTTATTTTTAATTCAATTTTTAATCAAACAAAGTGCATATTTCCCATAGCCATGTAGCCAATTCCTCATTATTTCCTTGTAGATTAAGCAGATAAAAGAACTGAAGTTTATTCCAAGTGTTGAACTAACACGTGGTATTTTTCACTAAAATTCTCAATAAGAGCAAAACAGATGTGGATGGAAGTGAAGGGCCAATAACAGGCTGAAAAAAAAGGAAAAGGGGTGGCCAAATCAATACATTCTTTTAAAGAAGGAAAGTACTGGTCACCTCAGTGACACCAAAAAGCCTGAAACCTGGCAGAATACAAATAAAATGGATGCTTTTGGTTATTACATACAAAGCCAGAGAGACTAACAAAGAAGCTGCAGCTAAAAGTGGCTGCAGCAAAGGCCTAGCAGAGCATCTCACGGAATGAAACAAAACATCTGGAGATATCCATCTGTTCTAGGCTTCAGGCAAAAAGAGACTGCAAAGAATTTCATTCGAAGCATTGAAAACAATCCGTATATTAGTTTTTCCAGTTTCAGTTTTGGGATAGGCTATCTCTTAGGAGATAGTACAATCCTTGGCTCCTCCATACTTTGTGTTAGCATATACTTCGGAAAGGTAGTGAATACGAGTTGGATAATTGAGAAGGAATGGTTGAATAAAAATTTGAACATACATAATGAGTACTGTAAAATGTTAGTTTCATATATCAAATACTTTTCATGATTTTTTAAAGATAACAACCCACTTTCAGGTCTCTTTTTCAAACATTGAAATGTCAGGCTATGTTTGAACGCGATTATCTTAAAACTACTAAAGATAAAGGTCTAACATTTTCACTGATGTACAACAAAATTTTGACTGCTCTACACCAACTGTGCATGGAAAGAAAACATATAAATAACAAGACAGCAAGAATATGTAAAAAAGAGGAATATATACAAAACAAGAGAAAGCCACACAGCAGAAAGGCATTAGAGGATAGTTTGCAAAGTACTTGAAAGTAGTGCAATGGACTCGGTCTGAGTCTGTGTGTGAGTGACCAGAGTGATGAGGGTTACTCAGATCATGGCTCAGATTAGTGAGTGGGTGGCCAGGGGTGGGGTGTGGGGGGATAGTGTTTCCTGACATTATGAGTGGCCCAAGGGAAGAAGCTGTTTGCCAGTGTTGAGGTTTGGGACCTGATTGACCTTAGGCGCCATCCAGAGGGCAGCAGGTCAAACAGCTGTTGCATGGGATGCACAGGGTCACCTGTGATGGCCCTGGTTTTCCTGAGACAGCAGCTTCTGGGAGGTGCAGCCAATGATTTTTTTTGGGTAGCAGCAGCTTCTGGTCCAGGTTATTCTTCCTCAAGGCACAGAGGAAGTGCAAACGCTGCAGGGCTTTCTTTACCAGGGCGTTGGTGTTCTGGGTCCAGATGAGGTTGGTGGAGATGTGAGTACCCAAAAAACTGAAGGTGGAACTTCCACCTGTTTGGTTCTTTGCCTTATCTAACTGAATTTAGACCTTTTGGTGTGTTTATTAGCCTCTCAATAAACACGGCAAAGATCTAAATTCAGTGAATTTCTGGATTTGTTTGCCTAGTTTCCTCTCTGGTTAAATAAATCATTATATTGCATTAGCTCTGCCATCTTTCCCCCAGGTACCGTCAAGGCTGCTAGCAGCTAGTAGCATGTTAGCAGCCCTATAAATAGCACCTGTGCAGAGTAAACACAGCAAGCTTCCTTCTGGTTAGTTGTATGATTTGTTTGTGTCTGTTTAATACTAGAAGGCTGTTGCTTATCTTAAATCACAACATGTGCCTCTATCAGCATTGTTTTTGCTACTTGTTGCCCCCCATACTAAGACAGTGACTTCAGCAAATTCCACTTACAATATCTGAATCGAAGAGTGCAGTCCAAGGATCAGCTGTGATACTGTGCAGAACCCTCTAGCTCTGTATGCCTATGCAGGGCTTGTGTGGGATGTAAATAGAAACAAAATGCCAACCAACCATCAGCTTCACTTTCCTATAATCTGCCAGCACTGTCACAACTGTTTTGCCACTGATGCTTCACAATTAATCATCAATAAATCAAGAATGTAAATAAAACAGAAGAAGGGATGATCCAGTTTCTAGCTTATGTATGACCTTACATTTCATTTGCGCGATTTTTTAATTTCAGAAAGGTTTTGCAGACACGCCAAAAATACTCGTGCATCCAAATGCTGTTAATATTTACAACGTTACATTTATTAATGTTGTTATTTTTGTTTGCCAGTGGCTTGCGTGAGGATGCAGGCAAAGGGGCGGGACTGAGCGCACAGCCGGGGGTAGGTGCGGTAGTGCGGCGTACGATGCGTGCAGAAAGACAACACTTACAGCACAGGACACACAGGAGATAACCGACATACACACAAAATGCTGCGTCCACGAGCTGTAACAAGCCGCTGGATGTGAAGAAAATAAAGGACCGGCTGACGATAACGCCTCCAGATTGAGTACGCTCTAGCAGGCTGCGTTTCTGCCGCAGAAATCATTCCACTAAAGCTCTTGTCGATGCGCTTTAGCTCTGCATGAGTCCCTTCGTTTGGTTTGCAGGTTCAGGACAAAACCGGGCGGTGCTGACTGTGTGTGGTATATACAGTTTGTGAGTGCACCTTATCCGCGTCTCCGCACAGTCCTTGGCACCTCCTTCAGGATGGCGTTAACGATCTGCACGAGATTCACTGACGAATATCAGCTGTTCGAGGAGCTGGGGAAGTAAGGAAACGCGTTCTTCTTCCTTTTTGTTTCAATCATCTGGCATCATCCCTTTTGAAATGTCAGCTTGTTATGTAATAGGCCGCCTTGGTTTAGGGACGCGGATTTCAGGCTGAGTGTGTTTTTGTGAGTGTGCTTGTGCGCGCTGCTGATAAGTGCGGCGATGAAGCTTGATGCAGAGGGGTAAAACACTCTGATGTATATCATGCAGGCCTATGCGATGGGATCCTATTTGTTTTAATCCAACATCTGAAGCCCTGCTTACGTTTTGTGCTTACGAAAGAAGACGCGTATGGAGCGTGTCGTCATCTGCCTCTATCCTGTGCAGTCTTTGATGCCTCGACCTTAGAGGTTCCACAGCAGGGCGAGGACCTTTTTTTTCTTTGAAAAGCGAAACCAGGGAAAGATGCATTACTGTGGGTGAAAGCCTGAGATTTGCTAAAACACCCCTCCCTTTCTGTCTCGACCCCCCATTCCAAAGCCCTCCTCCTCCTCTTCCCTCGTGACAGAAATACACACTCAGTAATGCGACAGCAGACCATGTAGGCGAGATGGAGATGACACACTCCACAGCCAAGCAACCGAACCGTGATCACTCTTAGACCCAGGCAGGGAATTCCTCACCATTGAGAAAGAGCGAGAGGTGTGAAAGAAAGATCCACGTACCTGCATACCTGTGCACACATATGTATATGTTTTTAAGGTGGCTCGCTTGGTTTATATGAAAATATATGCGTGTGTATGTTTGTGGTCATGCAGCTGACTGACCTGCAGTCTGGTCAGCACCCAGTAGTCAGTGTACACAGTTCAAGATGTCTGAAACCAGCGTTGAATTTTACTGACAGCAAAAACTGTATAAGAATGTCCTCCCAGTAGGTCTCACCGAGTATTTTTACTGGAAGAGTTGATCACCGAAAGGAAACCTGGATTTCAAGTCTCCACCGAAGCCACAGCTCCCTTCATTTATGATCCTCTGCAGTATTCATCTTACACCATCTGGCATTAATAATGCACCCATATCGCTTTCATATTACCATTTAACTCACTGATACTTTAAGCACAGTTTCACCCACACAGGCATTAGACATTTCTCTACTGTCTGTTTACAATACAATGATAGCATTCCATTAGACAAGTTAGTAAAGGGAATATGGCAAAAACCCCCCACAACAACTCAGATTTGGCTGTTAAAGGACCACACGTGCCTGTTTTCACAGTTTATCTACTGGACTGCATTAATATATATATATATATATAATTTAATGGTATATGCTTTTTGGTTTATGGATGTCAATCCCCTTCCTGTTCAAGCATCTTTTGCTGTGTAAGCCATCACAGGAAGGGTTTAAGTTTGCTTTAATGTCTGTTAATTTTAAGCTGCATATGAAGTATAACAGTCTGTTATTTTACACCCATGAATTGGATTTACATCGATTTTCAGGTAAAGAAAAAAAATTGAATATAAAAAATGGTGACGTCATTTGCAAAAAAGTGCGTTATGATTGGAATGATACATATAAAAATTTCACTTCAATAACAAAAATACATTTTAAATCAAAAGCACTGTCCTGTCATTGATGGTAGAAGTCTTATATCAGTTTACTATCTTCTGTGAACTTCAGTGACATAGAAACTCCTATCTGAGCATTTCTTCACCAAGACCATTTTCATCTTTGTTAAGCATTTTTACGTAGTTACACAATCAGATGGTCCATACCAGAGACCAACAGTGTTTTACATTTATATCTGGAACTATATATTTTGAAGAACCCAAAATATCATGGGAAAGTGTTCAGTGTTTAACCCAGAACCGCATTTCTGCTATTGCCTTTTATTTTCTCTGAATTTAGTAACTGCAGGCAGTTTCACTGTGCAGCTACTGTACATTTTGTCCCGCAGGACTGTATAGATGCACTTGACATATGCGTGCAATAGTGCCACGCGACTTAACCATACCGGACAGTCAACTTAAATTCTTATGTAACATGTCATGCTATGATCATTTCCTTCAACAAATCCCTATAAATTAGAGGTCAGCTTTAGTGGCAGGCTGCGCTCTCGAGAGGATGTTAGATAACGTGTTTATGGTACACATTACTATATACTCAACAGCCAGTCATTAAACACACCAAAGACAAGAGTCAGTTCTTTCTTGTAAAACTGATTTCGTCAAATCACATGATGTACAATTAGCACTAAATTAAGTGAAAGGCCAGAGTTCTTTTGAGATAATGGCTATTCTCAGCATCATCTTTCTTGGCAATACTTACTTACTTCTTACTGACTCTTACTGATGTCTCTGATGTTATATGGAATTAGACAGGAGGTTTGGTACGAAGGAGAACATTTTATTGTTAAGAAAAAGCATAGATAGACAGAGAAAAAGCTTGAGTAGCAAAGCTGCAGGCATGGCTGCAGTGCTGAGCAGATCTGAGGCAGGTGGACCACTCCTTGGCTGCATTTACAGATGAGAGATGCAGCACTCTGCTCCTCTCCTTCTTCAAATATAGCTGACCTAGTTTTTTGATCTTCATACATGTGCCTGAAACTCCAGAGCAGCACGTGACTGAAACAAAAGAAGGCTAGTTGGCATGTCTGCAGGTTCAAGCGGGTGTGACGGTTTAAGGAACGTGTACTGCAGGTGTGGTGTGTGAGAGTGAGTTACTGCATAGCTGCTGCACCTAGACTTAGTACTACTAACTAGTTTACATTGAAATTTCACTATTGTTTAATTAACATAACTATAACGTCAGCTGGATTTTTAATAAAGCAAGATTATTTTAGTCAGATATATTTGCGGCCTTTTTCAGGGTATCTGGCTGACATTCATAGGCTCACTCAAGCTAGTCTTTTAAAATTAAGCTCAATTTTTCTGAACCTGTTTTGTTGTATGTTGACTGGTATGGATTATATCTTTTATTTTTACCTGTTGAGAATAAAAACCCTAAGTATTTTTGTGTGCATGTCCATTTTAGGGGCGCCTTCTCTGTGGTCAGGAGGTGCGTAAAGATCTCATCTGGTCAGGAGTATGCTGCCAAAATCATCAACACTAAGAAGCTATCTGCCAGAGGTAGGAACCACAAACATTTTCAAGCACATACAACAACACAAGCTGAAACATTCCCTGAGTGTTACTGACCTATGAGCTGAGCATTGCTCACTCTGAAACAGGCTTTAGGACACAAGTTTGTGTGTGTCTGATTAAACTCAGTGAGTGACTGACAGACAGTCACACAGAAGGGAAGAGACTCATCTGCATTTTGGATAGTTACGTTTTCTATGTTTGTAGAAAAAAACAACTGAATACGTGTCAAGTGATGTGTCATGCTGTAATTGTTCTGTTGCACTTTTTGCGATGTGCAGTTCTCCCTCCTTTTTGTGGCTTTCATATTTGTCCTCTAGTTTCTATGCAAATGTTTGTCCCATACAACCTTGTGTGTACGTATGTGCGTCCGTGTGCGTGTGTTCCTTATTGATTCAGGGCTCTGGCTGGTCTTGTTGTCCCAGGGGCAGATCTCTTGTGAAGCCGACCCAGTTCTTTCATATCCATCACTGTAATTGTAGCTGCTGGCCTGGTTGCCTCAGGCTTGGGACGCTCATAAACACACGCTCACAAATGTATGCATGCACAGGCACATATGTGACCCAGGAGCCATTAAGAGTCTATCTGTGATTACTATCCAGTGATGTGTTGTGCTTTAACAGTTGCATTTCTTCAGCCAGTAGATTTTGTTGCCGTGTGCTTGTTTGTGATAATCAGTGACTGCTGTCTACTACAGAAAATGTCAGATTCCAGTATATATGAACCATTCTTTCTAAACTACAATTTAGTTTGCAATAATTTACTTGAAATTAAACTGACTGGAGTGCACATGTTATATTTGTGTATATTTTGACTATGATGAATCAAATGTGTGGTCTGTTGCTTAGGACCACCCCTAAGTAAATCAGAAGAGGCACTAAGTTTTGATTGGTTGTTGAAGGATAAAAGCAACTCAAATTCTACACAAAGTAGACTACAGTCACTACACATAGTATGTTTAAAATATGGATATGGCTTCTGGCTTAGAAAAATTAAGCCAAAATGGAAGCGCCGTAAGCTTCGTCCACACTGGAAGTAAACTGCTTGTTGGACACGCTTTGGAGCTGACAGCTAGTTACTTTCAGACTTTCCAGATACGGTTGCCTAGGTGCCCCACTAATGTATTTACTGTCATGTGATATGCCAATCAGTGATATCCTGCACTCTTATTGGGGCTGCCTCAAATTTAAGATAGATGTATCTTGGTGTCTACCCATAACACATATAAACCTGTGTAAACAGTTTTCTGATTTAACCTCTGTAAACACTTTTGTAAATCTGGGTCATACTGTGTTTCAAAATGCAGGATTATCTGTAGTATGGTCACTGGCTGATGACTTGTGTAGTAAGTCCCGCTCCTGCTTGTTACATCTGGTTTTCTTAAGCTAAGATGGTGACAGTGAAAACACTCATCACAAGATTTCAAAACGGGACTAAAGAAACCAGTGGACCAGTGACACCATGGTAGCTTTCATTCTGTCTGTGTCACCATATCACTTACTAAGCAAGCAAGGGAAGTAGCAGTTGTCTAATGAAATCTTAAAAAGGACATGTTTATTTATTTATTTTGAGTTCTTTTTGCTGCCTGTGAAGCACTTCAGTCAACTCTGGTTGTTTTAAATGTGCAATACAAATAAACTTCACTTTGACCTTGACATAGATAATCTAAAACATACTAAAGCAAAACAATCCTGCCATCTCAGATGGCATCTCAAACAGCTTCCTTCATGCCCATTTGCATCCGTCCTCTCTATTACTGCCATCTTGTGGCCACAGTTTGCTATTGTCTCTGGAAGCAGGATTAACCCCACTTCACTACAATGCTACTAAAATCTGTTCAGGGCCAGTGTTTTGAAGACATGGTCTCGTTCTGTTAACAATAGCCTGAGATTGTCAGTTGAGGGCCCAGCAGCTTTTTCTAGTTGCTTGCGCCTACAGAATCAGAACAAGTACAAGTTTTCCTTACATAACCACCTTTGCAAACATGCAAGGTGTAAGGAGTTATAGTGTAGTGTGAAAAAAGTTTTTCATAACTTCTTTTGCAGAAAGCCTTGATAATGGACAGAGGACGTCAGCTGTTGCCATCTCTGGTTTAATAAAAACAAGTTTAACAAATTAAGAACCCAGCAGCTCTTTCAGAATAACATGTATGTGAACTCACAGGGTTGACAGAATAAACTTTAACCAGCTGTTTTGCATTTTTAATTAATATTTTGAATCCCTCAGTAGATATTGATGGTTTACCATGTCAGACAGTGCAGATAGCTGTCATTTAAAAAATAAATATATATTTGATATACTTACTGAAGCCTGTGTTCCTGAGCTCATTAAAAAAACGTTTTGTGGCAGGGCGTGGCCTGCGGTGCCGTGCAGAAGAGGCGGACGCACCTGCACGGCATCCGCAATCACGCCCCGCCGAATTAAATATTGTACTGGGTCCTGTGGTTGGGTTGTTGTTGTGGTAATGTTGAGCGGGCAGCGGGAGAGCTGCAGCTCTGAGTATGGTGGACAGCAACCGTCAAAGCTTTAATAAAAAGCATCAAAATGCCACTGGGTCTGCCGTGGTCGTTTACACGTTTATTTGAAGATTTGTGGTCCTTATTCACAACCACATTACAAAAATGTGATTTTATATACTATGAATCATTACATTAGATTAAATAGAGCATGAAGTATTTAAAATGAGCTGAGACTTAACCATCTGCAAAAATAATATTGTTCCATAAAATGCGATGGGGAACAATTTCTGGGGAATATGTGCTTTTTCTTTTGGTTGTTTATTGATTGTATGACAATAATTGTGTTTTATGTCTCGTGAGGTGTTTAGTGTTTGCTACTACCTTTTACTAAAGGAATAGTTCTATAACATTTGTCCACAAGTCAAACCACTTGTCATCGTTAGCTAATAGTAAATACTTTGATGATGACTACAGAAGTTATATTTTACACTTCTTCGACCAGGAAGGTGTATGGAAAGGTGCAGGATGTTGTTGGTTTACATAAAGGCAGGTAGCAGACAGGCAACACAAAACAGTATCGACACAAATTTTGAATGACAGTTTTGCTGCCATATCATGCTGTCAATATATAACATTTAAAATTGGTGCCTACTGTTATTAGAAAGTAATTTCAAAGGAAATCCAAGAATTGTATCATTTCCAGATGACATGCAAACACTACAGACAATCACTTCTCTTCACATTCATTGACTTAAAACCATACCAGTTTGTATCTTATACATGATGTAAGACTGTCATATTGTAATATCACTGCTATAGCAACCCCATGCATTTGCATTCCCTAGTGCGCACAAGAATGAGACAACCCCGGGCATGTCTGAGAGCAAGATGCCCTCTGATGATGATATACTATCTAAAAACCGACCAACCAAAAAAAAAAAAGAAAAAGAAAAAAAACACTAGCACCTGGTGATGTGCAACTCAACTGTAAGCAAATGACTCAACCAACTGGATTTTCTTGAAATATCATAATAAAAAAGTTGATCTACATATTGCCATTTGAAACATGCCAAAACTAGCCACTTGGCATAGGTGCTCACTCAGATAGAATATGCTCAATATTAGATAGACAGTCTCCTGGATTGTTGTTGCTACATTTTTCATTATGCATTTACTGGTGCTGTTTACAGGCAGATTGCGGCATTTCCTTAAAATGCACATTAAATGTTTAGTGTTATACTCAGTTATTTCTCAGTTCTTAAAGTCTTAAATTAAAATGCTCATCGAATTCTTACCCAAAATGTAATATTTAAACGTGTGAGTACTGACTGAATAGTAACTAAGAAGGTTAGTATGTGCTCTATCTGTCAATCAATTTATCTATTGCAGCATATCTCTATCTTCTCCTCCATATCCTAACAGTCTTTTGCACATTGCTGAGTGTAGTGTTTGTAATAGACACCTTGGGAGATGGATCAGTGTCTTGACACTTGCGTGGACAGATTTTCCAAAAATACTGCAAAGAATTATCTCACCACTTGTGCATGTGGGTCTCGAAGTGCATACGTACTCGCCCTTCCTCTTTCTTATGTGTGTTCATATAGAGGTTTACATACTCTGCATGCTGGCGTGTCAAATATGGACTTACCCTCTTTCGGCGATAAGCCCTGGAATTGCAACTCTGATTCCCTTCTCTCTGCCAGGATCATGACCTTCCCCCTACTCCTCTCTTCTGTTCTCTGTGTTTGTGCATGCAAGTGCATGCGTGTGTGTGTGATTATATATAATTGAAAGGGGTTTAGGATAGGATTGGTGTCTGGAATGCAGGCAGATCAAGGCACTGCGTGTGTGTTTGCTGCTTCTAGTTAAGTAGGCACACATGTGGTGGGCCTATTGAACCAGCCACATTTCTAAAATCTGCAGTCCTGATTATGCAGCATTTGATTTAGAGCAGCAGATGAGTTAGTGAATATGAGTGGAGAAACAGAATGGAAGAAAAGGAAAGGAAGCAGAGGGAGAGAGACAGAAAATCAGAGTGAGATAGAGAAGATGGTCAGTCTGTATTTAAGTGTGTGTTTCTGTATTTCTCATAGCTAAAAGCTTGCCTAGTTGTGTTGGTTTGTACTTTTATTTTTTAAAAGATGAGCTCTTGGGTTGTCGATACTGATATCCAAGTAAATACTTAATATTCAATGCCAGTTTTGATATCACAGAGGAAAAATGACAAAAAAATTTAAAATAAAAGTCGGTTAAAAAATATATAGATTAGCATAATACAAACAAACAAATTTTAAGATTCTTTTAGGTAGTGCAAAAACCCCCAAAACTATTGTCATTGCTGATCAAACACAGTTGGAAAGGTAGATTGCCTTTGTTTCTACTTGGTGCAGACTTTTCTCACCTTCGTTCTGGTACTTTCAGAGAAACAGTTTTTAGACAAAAGAGAATGTGACCCTGTTAAATTACCAGGAGAGTGTATTAAGGCTACATACTGGCGGGATTGATAATCTTTGATGCCCATTTCTCCATGTTAATGTTATTAATTTATTATTAGTCATAGCAATTAGCCGCTGCCTTAATCATAACTTAACAGACAGCTAATGGTGCTATCAATTAACTGCTAATAGTTAAATTGCAAACATTAAATGTTATGATACTCAATTATCATATTCTTGTTTTAAAACAATAAATTATATATTACAAAATAAGTCCATACTTCCCAGTTGATATATTTTGTTATGTATCTACAACCATTTGCACACTGCCTTGGTCACTGACAACGTCTGTCATGTGACACTGTTTGTGAACGACTGTACTAAATAGTAATGTTATACTATTATTGGTTGTGATTACATACTATTTTTTCCTCACAAAACGTGTTCATTAAATGTGCACAGCATGGTGATTTTAAAAGAAGTGTTACTGTAGCAAGTACAAAAATGCTATGTTGCAGAGTGTGTTGTCTGCATTGCATTTGAAAAGTGTAACCACCCATGAGATTACTTTTGTCTCCTTGCTGCCACTACCATCATTGTACTGGAAAATGTTGTAGGAGTGACATCACACTGTCTCGCTGTCTTTCTTCCTCTAACTCAGATGTTTTAAAATTTGAAACCAATTGATTTAGTGAGAATTGGTACTCATTAATACCAATGCAATTGGTTGGTATCTTTAAAAAATACAGAATTTGGCACTCAAGCTAATCAGGGGTTGTGTGCTTTCAGCTTTGTTGATATAGAAATTTTAGAAAAATTTTAAGTATTGATTGATACCCCAGTATGCTCATTGCATTGTTTTGAGCATGGCATGGTGATAAGGAGATGGGCTGTGAATCTGGAAATCATTTCCAGCAAATTAGAGATGGTGGTTTATCTTCTTCTATCTTCTTTCACCTGGCACATGTTTGACGAAAGTCTGTATTATATGTGAGGAGACGACAATAAAGAGACAGCTGAGCCATTTGACAAACATAATCATATTAATAAAAAAGAAATTAATCAATAGGTCTGTAGGACTAAAAACAGAGAGAAAGGGGAGAGGACTGTGGTTGAGATACACAGATATGCACGCAGGAGAGAAGGAAAGGAAGGAGGGATCAATCAGAAGAAGGGGATCACATGACTCACTGGGTACTCAAAGGCTAAAAATATATTGTTTGTGCTCTCACACCCTGACATACACTCAGTATTGAAAATATTCTCTTTTTCTGTTTTTTGTGAGTGTTTAGCTGTTTGGCGAATTAACAAAGCACTGAACAGCAAATGTGTGTTTGTAGATCCCACTTTAAGTCTTAGTTTTGAAAAAAAAAATTCCTGTATAATAATGCATCAAGTTATCAAATTAATTTGATGCATTATGCCAAATTTCTTACAGAGCCGTCTGCCACATATCATGGACCTTATTATTCAAATGTGTCCTACCACTATGAATAGACATTAGACTGATGGCAGTCATCAGCACAGAGTCTGCTCTAGATTTTCAGATGTGAAACGTGAACCAACTTTGTCCATTAAATTCAATGTATGCATTCAGTGAAAGTAAAAAATAAGTGATGCAGCTCTCACTCTTTTAAAATCACAACATTTTGACTTAAGGTTAAAAAAATGTTCAGTACAATGTGTGCAACAAAGCAAGGGTATTCTTAGTTACAGATTAGATTAAATTTGAATGCATCGCCTACCTCCCTCCTTTTCTCTGTGCTTTTATATGTTAATTTTTTTTCTTACTTTATCAGAGTCTTAAAATATTTAGTCTGAACTCCTGCTGCAGGTAAACTGTGTACGGTTCATATTGTTACTGTCCTACTTCCTGCAAAGAGCTGTTGTGTGACACTGAACATATTTATGACCATTTAGTCATCGGCCATGTACCAAATGATTTCAACATTGACAAACTGAATATTGATTAGATTGTTTAAATATATTTATGTCTGTGACAATCTTAGAAGACAAAATTCATAATAAAACATGTAAAAGTGTGCATTGTAGTTCAAAATGATGTCACTTCATAGATGGATTAGCACAGCTGCAAAGTTGCAAATGCATTTTCTACTTTTGGCATAGAAAACTGTACATCTGTCATGAGTGTATTGACACTGCCTCATTGCATAGACAGTTGAGCAAAAGCATCTACTACATCACTTAACCAGCAGTTTCCTTTGAAGTGGCAATTTTAGCCACACTAAATGCTAGCCATGACTGTGTCTGAGCTATAGGTCCTGCATTGTTATTGTCTTCAGTAGGCCTCATCAGCAGTGTTGTGTTAAGCCATGCTTAACTTGCAGGTGCTTTTTCAATTTGAAGTGGAGCACTTCACAGCCTGGAAATACTTATCACCCAGACACAATTTGTAGTTCGCTGTGATGATTTTGACATCTCTGGGCTCACTCTTGGAGATAGAGTGAGGAGTTCAGTCAGTGGAAGGTCTCCTAGTAGAGGAATTGCTCCTCCACATCGAAAGGGCAAGTTCAATGTCTAACTGGAGAGTCTGCAGTGCATGGCCTGGCTTGGTTTTCCCCAAGTGACTCGAGTTCTTTACTTTGTAATGCAATTTTCCCACAAGATACTTGTTGCACTTTCTTCCAAAATTAAAACTAGAAAAAAAGAGATACCAGTGGTTTTTTTCCCCAGAAAAAAAGTAGCTCCATTAAATTGCTTCTCTTCTACATTAAAACTATTGCTTTCCCTAGCTAATAAAAACTGGAAAACTGGATGGTTCAGTCAAGTTCTCTGTGGGTGTATTGGAGGCATTGCAGAGAAATGCAGAATAAATTAGGTCTGGTAGTTGTATTAAAGAATTTTAAGTGTTGACTAATCTTTTTATGCTGTTTCATGGTTCACACAGATTGCACATATGTACCTGCACACCCATTCATGTATTTATATGTACTAATATATTTCTTACAAAGCTTGATCACATGGCATGCATTGCAAATGGAAAGCTGCAACCTTTCTGTTTAATTTGTATTTTATAAAATTTATTTATTTTTTTCAATGGGGCTTTTCTGTTTCTTAAATAACAGGTCAGGTTATATTACTCCTGTTCTTGTTGCAAAAATTTAATTCTCAAGTTGAATCTTTTGTACTGTGTTTTGGTACCTTGGTGCTGCCAGTTCTCCTGAGCTGCAGGACACAATTCCTACCGCAGTACTGTAGCTGTAATCAAAATAAAGAATGTGCAGCACAGTAGGGCTTGATTGCTGCAATAAAATGGGGTCTTTGTCTGTGATTATAACTAGTATTTTGAGAGTCTCTCCTTGTTGAGGTGTTTTCAGAAAATGCAGCTCAGATTAAACCACTTTTACACATCAGTCTAATGTGTGTGGTATATCTCTGCATTACAGTGTATAAGATAAATGCGGACATTACCGTATGTTACAAGACTCTTGGGGCAGTTTTATCTCTTGACACCAGCCACCTTTTGTTTCTCTTCAGAAGAGAAAGCAAGGGAGTTATCAGTTTCATAATTCTTCCTCTATTGCAAACTAACAGAGGGTGACGGTGTCTCAGCATCCTGGATGGTTTCATTAGATCCCTGGGAACGGTATGGAAGAGGACTACTTAGCCGCTGGCAGCAGAGGATGTTACATTCACTCCACTACATCTTTTTAATTAAAACTCTTAATTAAATGGAGTAGAGCAATTCCAGGACCCCGTTGCGGTGTGTCGCTGTCTGTGTGTGTACATTTGTGTGTGGTTTGAACATTTGTGTCTGTATCAGCGTTAAGACTTCAGAAAACGTTTGTCGTCATTGGTGGTTAAACCATTGATTGTTTAATAGGGTTAACTGAATATGTATTGGCATTTCCAGAGGATGGTTTCAGCTGCTCATTTTTCTGACCAACACTCAAAACATCCAAAGGGCTATGACCAACAAAATTTGGAATTTTTACTTAATTGATTACTTAAGTTTTTAATTGGTTATCAGAATTTGTTATTGTTGACTGGTATATAGAATTAGCATATTTTATACTGGTAACAGCAATATTTTTAGCGAGTAAGGCTAAAAATATGTATGAATTCCCCAGATATTTATAATGATCATTGCAAATATAAGAAATTAGTCTTAAGAGTGTTATTTCCATTATAAAATAAAAGTGAGCAGCATGAAACTGGCATATTATCATCGATAACTGCATCACTACTTATTCATGACTCTTTTTTTGGTACAAAGCTAGAGTTAGCTAGTATTGGTTCTTTTTTAGCTTAGGAGCCATTTTCTGTTCAACCCACTTCCAAAAATACTTTGATATTATCTCCCCTGATGACTGGCAATCTATACTTTGGAAAGAACGGGTCAGCCAGTGTGCTGCTTTTTATACTTGGCCTATCAGCTACTGATAAAGTTGGAGGGTCACCATGCAAAACTGGAGTCTGAGTCACATTTGATGAAAGACCACTCAAGTGACCTTTTAGCTTCCCAAACATGCATGACACCTAATTTAAACAGAAAATGTGTTTTCACATATCAGTTTTGTTTGTTTGTTTGTTTTTTACATAAAAGTGCCTACAAGAATTTATTTTGAAGGATAAAATGTAAAAAAAAAAACAAAACATAACAATTGTCATGGATGCCTTTTTTCATTTGCATCTTGCACTCTTACACAGGCACACTATACTGGAAATATTCTTTGTAGGCCAAAACTGTGTATGAGCCAAATGTTAAATAAGTAATTTCTTTTCTTTTCCTCCCTTGTAATAGAGACTACACTCTTTACATGTAGCTACTAGTGCTGTGGTTTTACTATGACATACTATGACAGGTCAGACTGTCAATACTAGCCTGTTAATTAAGTCACCGCTTAACACTGAAGTCAGTAGTAACATTAACTACAAATCTACATGTAATGAAAGTAAAATTACCCCATACTTTATACAGAAAACAAAAATGTTACATATCAAGAATTAATAGTTCATCATTTAGATCATTTGGAAATTGAAATTGTAGTTGTCACCATGGATGCAAAAACATCGAGGATGTAAAAAAAACTAAAAGAAAATAACAATAATAATAAAACTAAGCACAGAATCATTTCACTTAAAGATTCATGCCATATTCTCAGTCTGCTTCTGTTGCAGTGAAGATGGCTCTATTTAGCTTTTTAGTTTCAAAGCTGACCTCTTTACCTTGTTCTTTTTAAAATGTATTCATTCATTTATTTATTTATTTTTAATAAAAATGTTTGGACATGTTATGTTGTCCCAAAATTTGCTTGTGTTGGACTTGCAGGATATAAAACTATAAAGACACTCACAGAGAGAGCACTATACTGCTGCAGTGCGGTTGCAGATGTGACACTTCAGACCCAGACTGAAAAAGAAAAAGAAAGAAGCAGCAGTGGAAAGAAACAAAGTGGGGTAGAGGTGGAGGTTCACTGGGGTCTGCAGCTGGAACTTGTCATGTGATACACTGATTTACATTGGACAAAATACCAGCTCTTTTTTTTTTAACCAAAAGTATAATAAATAGATTTGGCAAGAGCAAAAGTCTTTGTCTTCACCAGATAACCTGACATCTAGACTTTTTTCTTTCTTACTCATTTATTCATTTATTTTCCTCAGAACTGATTTGATTCTTTGCTCACACCGAGACTACTGGCTCTGAGTTTTAGATAACTTTAACGTTAGCCCTTTTTCCTTTGTTAGTTTATTTAAAATGTCCTCCATCTTCAGTTGGGTGAACTGAAGATGGGCTTGCTGTTGCAAATGTTTTTGTGCCTTTACTGTAGGTTCAGTGGGATTTTTACTAGTCACTTTGGAAACAATTCATCAAATGATACTTGCTAACCTGTCGATCGTATTTACCCCAGCAACCTACTGCAACCTACTGCTAACGGTTGGTTCTCTCCAACTTGCAATTGTGTCCATTTAACGTAAGGAATAATAAAACACAACTCAAGCAACTGAAGTGTACAGGTAATGGAACAGAAAGAACAACTCAGAATGAAAGAACACATAACTCTTTGGTTTACAGTCATACCCTTTACTAATAGAAACCTGGAGATTACAGAAAATGAGCAAATGCACAACACAGCAGACACTGGTTATCAGCCAGTCCCCACTTTCTCCAGGTTGAAGAGCTATGTTTCTGTACATTCCCTAGTAACAAATTAGCATATTTATACATTCACTTGGCAGCACGGTGGCACCGTGGTTTGCACTGTTGGCGCACAGCATCAGGCCGGGGTCTTTCTGTGTGGAGTTTGCATGTTCTCCCCGTCTTTGCGTGGGTTCCCTCCAGGTACTCCGACTTCCTCCCACAGTCCAAAGACATGCAGTTTGTGGGGATAGGTTAATTGATAATTCCAAATTGCCCACAGGTGTGAATGTGAGCGCGAATGGTTGTCTGTCTCTGTGTGTTGGCCCTGCGACAGACTGGCGAGCTGTCCAGGGTGTACCCCGCCTCTCGCCCTATGACAGCTGGGATAGGCTCCAGCGCCCCCCGCGACCCTGAAAAGGAGAAGCGAATGAATGGATGGACTTTTGAAAGAAGTAACTTGTGATCTGTTCTAAAATGGTGCAAAGTGTAGGAGGCCTAATCTGAGCAGCATACTTGGAATGCTAATGATAGAAAATCGATTATTTAAGACATTAAGATTTATGAAGTGACTAATACAACAAGTCAGTATTTTTCTGTAGACTGAAAAGGAGCCGACTGAAAGACCGCACACTAGTCTCCTTGCATCACTCTACATTTGGGGAGGTTAAATCTATACCTATAGCAATACATACTCGCCACAAACTTTTAAGATACTGTTTCTGTTGTAAATACCTTAAATAGATATTTCAATCTTTTTGTGGCTATTGCACTGTGTCATGGAAAAATATAACAAATTTGTTGGATTGTTTTATGAGACAAAGAAGTGCATTTGGTATTGAAGAGGAACACGGCTACTTTTCAGCCATTACAAACAGAGTAGCTGTATTTTTTTCTCACACCACAGCTAATTAAAGACAAATTATGACAGTTAAAATAATAAAAGTAAAAGAGAACAAAAAAGAAAAGGTTTGTTTTTGTATACTTTAAATGAACTTATCAATCATTGTGGTCTTTATTGTGCCAGACAGAGAAGCACTCATACTTGGACACTTTGAGACGGTCAGCCCAGATCAAGCCAAAAAAGGTCCAGACTGGGTTGAATGAAAACAGCTGACCGGACGTTCACATTTGTTGGCACAGTTGCTACAGTTTTAACCACATAAGCAAAATTACTCTCACTAGTGTCTGTGACAGCAGGAGTCAAGCTTGCGCAAGCAGAGTTGAGTATTGTGAGGCTTTTCAGCCAGTCATAACTGATTGTTTGAGACATTTTGAGAGTCAGCTTTTTTTGCAGCTACAGTCTGAAGAGTGAATGGGTAAAATGCGATTTACTCATGCATTAAAAAATAAAAACACGCTGTTATGCCAATGCAGGCAGTCACACCTGTACTCGTGCACTTTTGTGCTCCAATCCTGTTAACTTGTATGAAGCTTGCAAAAATGAGAAACAAGCTCTCAAAGGAAAACCAAGTAATCTTGTGGACTGTCTCATTCTACAGTTACTGTCTGCAGTCCCTAAACACTGCAGATGTTCGACATTAAGGTTTGATTTTCTCCTAAAATCAACAGCATACTACAATACAATGCAATACAATTTTATTTATATAGCACGTTTAAAACCAGGGGGTACACCAAAGTGCTTCACAGTAAAAATAACGGTAAATGATTACACTGAACAGTAAGTCATTAAAACAAGGTAAAATAGAGAAAGTAGAGAAAACAAACAAAAAGCATTAGTAAGTAGAGATAGGGAGAGATCATGATAATTCAGAGACATGAGTAGCGATACAGCAATTAATGAGCGGTGAGAATTAGTGAACCGGAAAAAGCCAGGTTGAATAGGTACGTTTTCAAGCGTGCTTTAAAGGATTGAATGGAGTCAGAGGCACGAATGGTAGCAGGAAGACTATTCCAGAGGTTTGGTGCTATAGAGGCAAAAGCACGATCACCCCTAGTCTTCAGACGGTGCCTGGGCTGGGCCAGAACTGACCGGAAGATCGTAAAGAACAGTTGGGAGTATAGAGACTGAGGAGGTCGGTGAGATAGTCAGGGGTAAGGTTGTTTAGGCATTTGAAAGTAAGCAGCAGAACTTTAAAATAAACACGAAATTTAATAGGCAGCCAATGGAAGTCAGAGAGCACTGGAGTAGTAGAGCCAAACTTTCTAGTTCCGGTTAGGAGACGAGCCACAGCATTCTGAACGAGCTGTAATCTTTGGAGGTGAGCAAGTTGGAGTCCAGAGTACAGCGAGTTACAATAATCTAATCTGGAGGTCACAAATTCATGTATCACTTTTTCAGAACGAACAGAACTTTATTATGTTTAAGCTCTTTTGCATGTGTTGTTGCATTTTTCTCTAATCTTGTAGCTGCTGAGGGCTCTAATAAAAAGCTACAATTTTAATATTATCAAAAAAATATATTATCTAAATGAACGCATCCTTTGCAGACAAATGTTCACTACTCATCAATCCTTAGACTATCTGCACTTTTTCTGTGTACATACGCATCTTGAGACTCAACTGTTGCATTACAGAATCTGTAAAGCTCAATTTCTGACGTTCCATCCTCATCTACAAGACTAGACGTGTTTAAGTTAGGAAATAAGCATACGTAGCTCTAACTGTATTTCTGCAGAGTTTTAAAGTTGTGCGTGAACTCTCAATATCTGCTATTTGCATTCAAGGCTGGTTCCACTGCAGAGGAGAGGAGAGGCCTGACGCTCTGATTGGTGCGTGAGTTGCTAGACAACAGATGTCCAGCCGGCTAGGAGGTGGACTACCTGTGGAGGAGGGAGAGAGAGGAGAGAGACAGAAAGAAAAGTGGAGGTGGAAATGACAGCGAGGCTGTCATATAACAAAGTACAGTCGATGAATACTGCAAATAAAATAAAAAAAAAATACAACCACCCTGGCACAGCCAAATATGACCACCCATTATGGAGCATTATGGAAGAATGGTTCAAATCGTTTTCAGAGTTTGATTTTTTTTTCATCTTGGGAAAAAAAACTTACAGTATTTGTGTTGAGGTCTGAAAACGTGCTGCAGTCTTTCCTAAACCATGTCCTCAGTATTGCTAGGTATGGTATAATTAGGCCAGATAACTTTATTGCTTAGTGTACAAAGAATAACACTAGATTGTGTCTTAATTGTAATATAATGGTTACATAATGGCATTAATGCATTGTGCATACTATTATTTTAACAAAAGTCCTGCAAACATACTTAAAACTATGGGTATTGTTTTATTTTACTGGACTTTAACAATGTTGATAAAGCAAAGTACAATGAAAAGTAGTCCGTTAAATTCCTTAAGAACAGCAAATTGGCTGTTGTACCAGTGTAAAATACGCTATGATGCTAGTAGACTTAAGTGATGTACTGTAAACACAGGTGTATTATAAAAAAACTAAACAAAAAACAATTACTTTATGTAGCAGAAAATGCAAATGTGAAAATTAGATATTTGTGAGTAATGATTTTCTCAATATTGGCAAAGGGAAGACAGAATGTGTTTTGTGTTATACTGACACAAAAGGATGTGCCATTCAGCAACATAATAAGGCTAAGACAGAGATGGAGAGATTAGTGACCTTGCTCAGAGAATCCTGCTAATCATGCAGTAATGGCTAGGCTGCTCTTGTTTCTGGCGCTGTTTGTGGGCTTCTGTGCTGTTGTGCTTGTCTCTACAGCCGGCAGTATGCTTCAGCAAAATTGAAATTGGCATGTTCTCAGGAGCATTATGGCAGACTTGGAGCCACACAGAAGAGCTGCAAGAAATTCTGCATGCAGGAAGGCATGCAAGTCCTTTCAGAAGTTTTTACACAGTTTGCTGTGTAAAAACTTCTGAAAATTTGGCTTTGGAGCCAATATGACTGTTGAAAGAAAAGAAACAGCATTTTTTAAGTTAATGAAGTTAATTGTGGCTGTTCTTGGTAGTTAATGCTTGGGCTGATGGATGAGAAAGCTTTTTCGCAACAGTAATCAGATCAATTCATTGTAGACCTTTTTGTAGTTTCATCATTTTATCTCTTCTTCTTTTGCCTTTAAATATTATTTTTTTTGTAGTTTTGTCTGCTCATGCTATATAAGGTCAATTTTATTCTGGATTAAACTTTGTCACTAGGGCTGACAAACATCTTTGTCACCTTTCTTTGGAGATAAGTACTTTTCTGTCATAATATGTTTTTTTTATACTGGCATTTTGCTGCATATTTGAGTGCACGCCAACGCCAGTCTCATTTAAAGCGCACTAGCTTTGTTGTTGTGCTTGCCTATTGTTTTCCTATAGGTGCGTTACACTGACACAAAACAAACAGATACCTGGACCTATAATGAGAACAAGCAGCCTAGTGTTCTTTGCTGGTCTTGCTTCTGTGCTGCACTGAGCCCACAGTTTCCATAGCACCAAGAAGAGAAGAAGAAGGAGGCAGATGAGAGTGAAAAATAGGCGTCCTATTTTATTTTGGAAAAATGTAGAACCTCCTGCTCTCTCTCTCTCTCTCCCTCCTGTCCTGAGGCAAAGCTGAAATGGGTCGCCTCAGCACCGGATTGTCTTACTCATTGCAATGACTCACTTATTCTGAATCAGAGTCACTGGACATTGGGTTTCTTCTGACAGAGATTTGAGTGTCACTTCATGTTTGCTAAGTCAGATAAAATCAGTCTGAGATATGTTATGCTGTCTGGGTTGCCATATTTCCTGTCTGGGATTTTTGTTGCAGTACAGTTAGATTGCAGTATCTAATACCTGCTGTTGTTCTATTCTTTGCTTCCCAAAAAACGTCTTTTTTCCCCCTCATAAAAATTGGTGGATTTCATGTAAAGAAGCATGTACATGTTCTCCCAGCATCAGTTAAGGGTCCACTATTAAAACAAGCTCACCAAAAGCTGATGTTGTATTTAGGTGGAACATTATAATCAATGCCGTAAAGCATATACTTCTTTAAGGTTTCGGAATATGAGTGAAATCGTTTTATGGTATGCATAATATTACTGTGGATGTGGTAAAAAAAAGTCACAGTTTATTGTAACCCAAAGCACTTCATTACAGTAATGTAGAAATCTACAAATATCATAAAGGTTCTGATTAAATCTCACCATTGGTGTAATACAGAATTACATAGCTGTTTTTGTATTACCGATTATATATTATTTCAAAATACCCTTTGTCTGAAAAAAGGGGGTAGAAAATAAATAATTTTAACATATCCAGATTAATTGTTTAACACAGATTTTAATTAAAAACATAAAGAAAAAACGGTATGAGATTTTCTTTTAAACATTCAAAAGGATTACTGTATAAATCTATTGTATGATACATCTGCAAAACTGCAGCACAGTGTATATTTTGGGAATACAGATTTCAGATTTCCCTCAGGGCACCAAAGGGGACCTAAAAGTACATTGCAGGAGCTTATGCTGAGCCCGACGCGAGAGGTCAATATGAATCCTCTGTGGCCGTTCACTGTGTTTGTTGTTCACTGCCGCCTGCCTGTTTGCGGCATATTACCGAGCACATATCAGGTCACATTATTTTTGTCAAGCATTTCAGTTCTGATAAGGAAAAGAGCTGGCTGACACCACGCCAGCGCACACACACACAGACAGACAGACACACACACACTGACGCTGACAACCAAATACTGCAATGTGTCCTCCACTGAGTCAAAACTAAGTTGCATCCAACTTCACGTTCTATTATTTATAAAGCCAATCACAGGAGGGAATCATGAGGAGCATTAAAATAACCCATCTCTGTGTTTGTGTCTCCTCTATTTTTCTTTTAGATCATCAAAAGCTGGAGAGAGAGGCGAGGATTTGTCGTTTATTGAAGCACCCCAACATCGGTGAGCTGTGTCCTAAATCTCGGAATACACACACACACACACACACACACACACACACACACACACACACACACACACACACACACACACACACCCACACACACACACACCCTTGTGCAAATTAAAACAGGTCTTTTCAGGTCTCTACTGATTTCTGCTAGGGATATTCATGTTCTAGACACAGTTACGAGAGAGAAAGGAGGAGAGACCACGAAACCAAGTGTGTGTGTGTTCTAGTACGGTTTGTAATGATTATGCTGCACCTGTGTGCTCTTGCAGCTGAGTCATCAAAAAGATACACTAGCCGTACACCTGCTCTCTAAACCTTTACACCCCTCTCATTAAACCTCTGAAAGAAGTGGTCTCTCCTCATTTGTTTTCACATTTATAGACACATGCTCTTTCTTCCCTTCACTGCTGTTGTTTCATATTTCTCTAATAATTTCTTTGTAGTTTTCTGAGATGTATTTGCTATTTGAAAGTTTGAGAGCAACAATGGCATTAGGTCTTTGATCCTGTGGCTTTGAAATCAAGACAATAATATACAGTGGGGCAAAAAAGTATTTAGTCAGCCACCGATTGTGCAAGTTCCCCCACTTAAAATGATGACAGAGGTCAGTAATTTGCACCAGAGGTACACTTCAACTGTGAGAGACAGAATGTGAAAAAAAAAATCCATGAATTCACATGGTAGGATTTGTAAAGAATTTATTCGTAAATCAGGGTGGAAAATAAGTATTTGGTCAATAACAAAAATACAACTCAATACTTTGTAACATAACCTTTGTTGGCAATAACAGAGGTCAAACGTTTACTATAGGTCTTTACCAGGTTTGCACACACAGTAGCTGGTATTTTGGCCCATTCCTCCATGCAGATCTTCTCAAGAGCAGTGATGTTTTGGGGCTGTCGCCGAGCAACACGGACTTTCAACTCCCGCCACAGATTTTTTATGGGGTTGAGGTCTGGAGACTGGCTAGGCCACTCCAGGACTTTCAAATGCTTCTTACGGAGCCACTCCTTTGTTGCCCGGGCAGTGTGTTTTGGATCATTGTCATGTTGGAAGACCCAGCCTCGTTTCATCTTCAAAGTTCTCACTGATGAAAGGAGGTTTTGGCTCAAAATCTCACGATACTTGGCCCCATTCATTCTGTCCTTAACACGGATCAGTCGTCCTGTCCCCTTGGCAGAAAAACAGCCCCATAGCATGATGTTTCCACCCCCATGCTTCACAGTAGGTATGGTGTTCTTGGGATGCAACTCAGTATTCTTCTTCCTCCAAACACGACGAGCTGAGTTTATACCAAAAAGTTCTACTTTGGTTTCATCTGACCACATGACATTCTCCCAATCCTCTGCTGTATCATCCATGTGCTCTCTGGCAAACTTCAGACGGGCCTGGACATGCAATGGCTTCAGCAGCGGAACACGTCTGGCACTGCGGGATTTGATTCCCTGCCGTTGTAGTGTGTTACTGATGGTGACCTTTGTTACTTTGGTCCCAGCTCTCTGCAGGTCATTCACCAGGTCCCCCCGTGTGGTTCTGGGATCTTTGCTCACCGTTCTCATGATCATTTTGACCCCACGGGATGAGATCTTGCGTGGAGCCCCAGATCGAGGGAGATTATCAGTGGTCTTGTATGTCTTCCATTTTCTGATGATTGCTCCCACAGTTGATTTTTTCACACCAAGCTGCTTGCCTATTGTAGATTCACTCTTCCCAGTCTGGTGCAGGTCTACAATTCTTTTCCTGGTGTCCTTCGAAAGCTCTTTGGTCTTGGCCATGGCGGAGTTTGGAGTCTGACTGGTTGAGGCTGTGGACAGGTGTCTTTTATACAGATGATGAGGTCAAACAGGTGCCATTCATACAGGTAACGAGTGGGGGACAGAAAAGCTTCTTACAGAAGACGTTACAGGTCTGTGAGAGCCAGAGATTTTCCTTGTTTGAGGTGACCAAATACTTATTTTCCACCCTGATTTACGAATAAATTCTTTACAAATCCTACCATGTGAATTCATGGATTTTTTTTTTCACATTCTGTCTCTCACAGTTGAAGTGTACCTCTGGTGCAAATTACTGACCTCTGTCATCATTTTAAGTGGGGGAACTTGCACAATCGGTGGCTGACTAAATACTTTTTTGCCCCACTGTATAATATAAGTCAAACTCTTCTAATTTCATAATATTGAAACACAGTGTAGTAATGCTTTACTTTCTAACAGTAACAGTTTAGCAAAGGCTAAAAGTGAAAGCAAGCCAGCTATTCTGTTTTCTCATAAATGCAGATGTTAAAACAGTGATGATATGCTATCCATATACTGTGTCTGTTTCATTTATACAGCACCAAATCACAACAACAGTTCCCTCAAGGCGCTTTATATTGTAAGGTAGACCCTACAATAATACATACAGAGAAAAACCCAGCAATCATATAACTCTCTATGAGCAAGCACTTTGGTGACAATGGGAAGGAAAAACTCCCTTTTAACAGGAAGAAACCTCCGGCAGAACCAGGCTCAGAGAAGGGGTGGTCGTCTGCCAGGACTGGTTGAGGAGAGTGAAGGAAGACAGGATAAAAGTATGATTCTATGCAGAGAGGTCTACTGAGGCCATAGTGAGTGAGAAAGGTGACTGAAGAAGAAATACTCAGTGCATCATGGGAAACCACCAGCAGCCTACGCCTATTGCAGCATAACCAAGGGAGGATTCAGGGTCACCTGGTCCAGCCCTAACTATATGCTTTAGCAAAAAGGAAAGTTTTAAGCCTAATCTCAAAAGTAGAGATAGTGTCTGTCTTTCGAATCCAAACTGGAAGTTGGTTCCATAGAAGAGGGGCTTGAAAACTGAAGGCTCTCCCTCCCATTCTACTTTTAAATACTCTAGGAACAACAAGTAAACCTGCAGTGCGAGAGTGAGCTGCTCTAATGGGGTGATATGGTACTACAAGGTCATTAAGATAAGATGGGGACTGACTGCGGCTGCAGTGATGCGGACGCTGCACCGGTCCGTCGTGGTGAAAAGGGAGCTGAGTGTAAAAGCGAAGCTCTCAATTTACCGGTCGATCTACGTCTCTACCCTCACCTATGGCCACGAGCTGTGGGTAGTGACCGAAAGAACAAGATCGCGGATACAAGCGGCAGAAATGAGCTTCCTCCGAAGGGTGGCTGGCCTCTCCCTTAGAGATAGGGTGAGAAGTTCGGCCATCCGGGAGGGGCTCAGAGTAGAGCCGCTGCTGCTCCACATCAAAAGGAGCCAGCTGAGGTGGTTCGGGCATCTGACAAGGATGCCTCCTGGGCGCCTCCTGGGTGAGGTGTTCTGGGCATGTCCCACCGGGAGGAGGCCCCAGGGCAGACCCAGGACACGCTGGAGAGATTATATCTCTCGGCTGGCCTGGGAACGCCTTGGTGTTCCCCCGGATAAGCTGGAGGAGGTGGCTGGGGAGAGGGAGGTCTGGGCCTCTCTGCTTAGGCTGCTGCCCCCGCGACCCTGCCTCAGATAAAGTGGATGAAGATGGATGGATGAATGGATGGGGACTGACTATTTAAGACCTAGTATGTGAGGAGCAGGATTGTGAATTCAATTCTGGATTTAACAGGGAGCCAATGAAGGGAAGCCAATATAGGAGAAATATGCTCTCTATTTTTAGTCCCTGTCAGTACTCTTGCTGTAGCATTTTGGATTAGCTGAAGGCTTTTCAGGAAGTTTTTAGGACATCCTGATACTAATGAATTACAGTAGTCCAGCCTAGAGGTAATAAATGTATGAACTAGTTTTTCAGCATCACTCTGAGACAGGATATTTCTAATTTTAGAGATATTGCACAAATGGAAGAAAGCAGTCCTACATATTTGTTTAATATGTGCATTGAAGGACATATCCTGGTCAAAAATGACTCCAGAGTTCCTCACAGTGTTACTGGAGGCCAAGATAATGCCATTAAGAGTAAGTATCTGGTTACATACCATATTTCTAAGATTTTCAGGGCCGAGTAAAATAACCTCAGTTTTATCTGAATTTAAAAGCAAAAATTTGAGGACATCCAGGTATGTATGTCTTTAAGACATTCCTGCAGTTTAAAATAATTGGTGTGTGTTATCTGACTTCATTGATAGATAAAGTTGTATGTATACTATGCCTTGTGATGATACTGCCTAAGAGAAGCATGCATAATGTAAACAGAATTGGTCCTAGCACCAAACCCTGTGGAACTCCATAATTAACCTTAGTGTGTGAAGAGGACTCTCCATTTACATGAACAAATTGGAGTCTGTTAGATAGATATGATACAAACCACTGCAGCGCAGTACCTGTAGTATCTACAGCATGCTCTAATCGATCTAATAGGATATTATGGTCAACAGTATCGAACGCAGCACTGAGGTCTAGCAGGACAAGCACACAGATGAGTCTGTCTTGGTCTCTGGCTGATTAATAGGCTGGTGTGGAAAATTGCTGCCACACCACCTCCTCGGTCTGTGCTTCAAGGATTCTGATAGTTATTTTGACTCAGGGTGTTGATTGATTTAGGCTAAGATAAACATCCTGCTGTAGCCAGGTTTTGTAAGGCAGAATAAATCAATTTGTTAATCAATTGTTAACTCAAGTTAATAAATGATCAACAGAGACTTGGAAGGGAGAGACCTAATATTTATTAATCCACATTTCACTGTTTAACTCTTTGGTGCAAATGTGGATACTGTATTGTTCTTTCTTTGTCATTTTTTTGTGTTTAAGTCATTTTTTGCTCGTTTTTAGTTTGTTTTTTTCTGTTTGGGAGTTGACACACTCTCTACGGAGATGGTATTTTCGGGGGAAATGGGAGGAGAGAAGCTGCAGAGAGGCGTGTAACAGTGCAACTCTGCTTCCTGGTCCCAACTCTGGATAGTCACGTCTTGGGGGGTTTAATAAATTTGGCCAGATTTCTAGAAATGAGAGCTGCTCCATCCAAAGTGGGATGGATGCCATCTCTCCTACCAAGAACAGGTTTCCTGCCAGCAATTTAAGGAGAACATGTGGTCCAACTACAGAGTCTGACATTGTTTTGGCAAAGTTACACATGATTCAATATTAATTCTAGTAACCTTCAATTGACGTAACTGAGTGTCATAATTGCCGTGATGTGAATGATAATTTTACTGAATTTATTTTTAGTATTGTAAAGAATTTCATAGACATATAGCTACTTCCAAAATAATTTAGGTTTTATTATGGGAAAGCGAGATTTCATCAAACGACAGCCATCACTATTGACAGCTTTACTATGAAAACTTAGAAGTCATCTATTATTAGTAACATGTTTTGAGACGTTTTAAGTGTTATATTGTAACTTTGTTGACACCGCTGGACACTGCTGGTCTGTTTCTGTTGGCTGATTTTTCTTTTCTCTGTCACACTTTTCTCTCCTTTTTTTTAAATTTGCGCTCCTCCACAGTAAGACTCCATGACAGCATATCAGAAGAGGGTTTCCACTATCTGGTGTTTGATCTGTGAGTAACACACACACACATACTCATTCACACATTTTGTCAATTCTCTTCACCATACCAATTTTTATATACTATCTCTTATTAATGAATTATTATGTTGAACTATTACAGTAACTGACTATTTTTAGAATGCTAATAGTCAGTTACTGTAATTTGGTGAGTTACTTGCAAACATTTTTTTTCTTATTTTCGTTTGGAACATTCCACATTCCAGTATAGCATTGTTCAGCTGTCTGTGAAGGTTCTCAGTCATCCAGGTCATCGTAGTCAAAGGAGCTTTCAAAGAAAAGCGTCTGGACTTCTTTAAGTTGCTTGAAGACGTTTCACCTCTCATCTGAGAAGCTTCTTCAGAACTGAAGAAGCTTCTCGGATTGTTCAGCTGCTTGTTAATGCAAAGGTCTGAAAGATGATTCAAGTGGCTTTCAACATGGCACAGTTATTGATCTTAGAATTTCAGAAACTGCTGAGATCTTGCCACAAAACCATCTATTGGGTTTACAAAGAATGGTCCGAAAAAGAGAAGCTATCCCTTGAGCAGCATCAGCAAGGCCCCCGAGTATCAACCGATATAAATGCGAAACCCAGCTAAGTATCTTTGCTAAACAATTTATCCATTTATGACCACAATGTGTCCATCCTCTGATGGCTGCTTCCAACAGGATAACACACCCTGTTAAAAAATGTAATATAATCTCAAACTCGTTTCTTGAACTTGACAATGAAGGGCGTTCACTGTCACCAGGTCCAGTAAAACACCACTGGTATGTGGTGGAATGGGATATTCACATGATGATTGTACAGCTGACAGAATTAAGGCAGCACTGATGGCAAAAAGGGGTACAGAGTCGATACTACCGAGGTGTAATAGTTGAAGTTGCCAGTGATTTTTGTAATTGAGTCCATAGAAAAAATGACAAGTCTGTTTCAGTTTTCATGACAGCCAGAATCATGAATACACTAAATAATGATCTCATTCTCTCTTCCCAGGGTGACAGGAGGAGAGTTGTTTGAAGATATAGTAGCCCGGGAGTACTACAGTGAGGCTGATGCCAGGTAACACACACACACACACACGCTGCTGAGCAAAGCAGCCATTATGCATCTCTGTCTGTTACCCGAGAGAACAACTGTGTGTGCCTATATGTGTGTTTGTGTGTCTCACATATGGTTGTCTCAGAGGTGTGATATAGTTACCTTGTGTCAGGGATCTCAGAGTTATTTATAAAGATGATTAATGACAAAAAGCCTGCAATATTAATCATACATAACCTACAGTGGGGCAAAAAAGTATTTAGTCAGCCACCGATTGTGCAAGTTCCCCCACTTAAAATGATGACAGAGGTCAGTAATTTGCACCAGAGGTACACTTCAACTGTGAGAGACAGAATGTGAAAAAAAAATCCATGAATTCACATGGTAGGAATTGTAAAGAATTTATTCGTAAATCAGGGTGGAAAATAAGTATTTGGTCACCTCAAACAAGGAAAATCCCTGGCTCTCACAGACCTGTAACGTCTTCTGTAAGAAGCTTTTCTGTCCCCCACTCGTTACCTGTATGAATGGCACCTGTTTGACCTCATCATCTGTATAAAAGACACCTGTCCACAGCCTCAACCAGTCAGACTCCAAACTCCGCCATGGCCAAGACCAAAGAGCTTTCGAAGGACACCAGGAAAAGAATTGTAGACCTGCACCAGACTGGGAAGAGTGAATCTACAATAGGCAAGCAGCTTGGTGTGAAAAAATCAACTGTGGGAGCAATCATCAGAAAATGGAAGACATACAAGACCACTGATAATCTCCCTCGATCTGGGGCTCCACGCAAGATCTCATCCCGTGGGGTCAAAATGATCATGAGAACGGTGAGCAAAGATCCCAGAACCACACGGGGGGACCTGGTGAATGACCTGCAGAGAGCTGGGACCAAAGTAACAAAGGTCACCATCAGTAACACACTACAACGGCAGGGAATCAAATCCCGCAGTGCCAGACGTGTTCTGCTGCTGAAGCCAGTGCATGTCCAGGCCCGTCTGAAGTTTGCCAGAGAGCACATGGATGATACAGCAGAGGATTGGGAGAATGTCATGTGGTCAGATGAAACCAAAGTAGAACTTTTTGGTATAAACTCAACTCGTCGTGTTTGGAGGAAGAAGAATACTGAGTTGCATCCCAAGAACACCATACCTACTGTGAAGCATGGGGGTGGAAACATCATGCTATGCGGCTGTTTTCCTGCCAAGGGGACAGGACGACTGATCCGTGTTAAGGACAGAATGAATGGGGCCAAGTATCGTGAGATTTTGAGCCAAAACCTCCTTCCATCAGTGAGAACTTTGAAGATGAAACGAGGCTGGGTCTTCCAACATGACAATGATCCAAAACACACCGCCCGGGCAACAAAGGAGTGGCTCCGTAAGAAGCATTTGAAAGTCCTGGAGTGGCCTAGCCAGTCTCCAGACCTCAACCCCATAGAAAATCTGTGGCGGGAGTTGAAAGTCCGTGTTGCTCGGCGACAGCCCCAAAACATCACTGCTCTTGAGAAGATCTGCATGGAGGAATGGGCCAAAATACCAGCTACTGTGTGTGCAAACCTGGTAAAGACCTATAGTAAACGTTTGACCTCTGTTATTGCCAACAAAGGTTATGTTACAAAGTATTGAGTTGTATTTTTGTTATTGACCAAATACTTATTTTCCACCCTGATTTACGAATAAATTCTTTACAAATCCTACCATGTGAATTCATGGATTTTTTTTTCACATTCTGTCTCTCACAGTTGAAGTGTACCACTGGTGCAAATTACTGACCTCTGTCATCATTTTAAGTGGGGGAACTTGCACAATCGGTGGCTGACTAAATACTTTTTTGCCCCACTGTACCTAACACTGCCAGCTTTATGCTGAAAAGCTGCATCCCGAGGGAGAAAGAAAGGGGTGCGTGTGTATATCTATGTCTTTATGTTATGCATGTCTTTAACTTTAACTTTTTGCAGAAATAAGTTCCCATAATGAGGCTTAAAATCACATATTAACAAGAGAAGCATAAAAAGTTTGATGACGAGAACAGTGTTATGAATTAGGTTATTCTTCTCTTCTCGGTTATTTTCCCTAGTATCCTCTTTTAAAATATATTTTTTCTTGATTTTTTTTCCCTCTCTCTCCTTTTAATTTGATCCATCTCATTCCTCCACTTTCCCACCCACAGCCACTGCATACAGCAGATCCTGGAGAGTGTCCATCACTGCCACGTTAATGGAATCGTTCACAGGGACCTGAAGGTTTGTATGACCACAGACATTGCTGCAACCTTGTTGACCAAACAGAAAGACAAAAAAGTCCTGACTTGGTAGCAACAGAGAGAAAATTCCATTTTGTCCTTTACATATTTTTGTTTTGCTTCTTTTATGATTTGTTTTATGAAATAAATAGGTAATTTTCATTAAATTCTCCATTATAAACCTTCTTAATTATTACATTGTTCATTCTTTCTTTTGAAGGCAATAAAAGTAATAAAAGGCAATATTTAAGCTGATATGACCTTGACCTTAACTCTGAAATATGTTGCCAATCTGGTCTGCAAATATTTGATTCGAGCCTACCAGATTCCAACACTTCTTCTTGCCTGCTTGTCTTCTTCTATGTTGTTGAGTTAGTATGCTTGGCTAGTACCCCTGCCTGCTCGTGTAGAGAATGAGGAACCTCTTCTAATACCTCTAATATGTTGAAGACAGATTGAAAGTATGTTGAAGTTATCATGGCAGTAATTTTGTGAGATGTATGACTGTGTAATGTAATTCAGTGCTGGTTAAAAATAGAGGCAATCACAAGACAGACACTCAGAAATGATCCCCATTCGCATAGTTATGTAAAAATTATGTTGAGATGTGAAAAAATTTTTTAAGGTCATGACTATTCCAGTGGTAGCCCGTATTCTCACAACGTCCCATTAGCATTTTGATGTTAAGCAAAGAGGTGGGAGAATGCTAAAAAAAAAAAAGCTGTTTTCAATGTGACTAAATGGATTGTGAGCTTGTGACTGCAAAAACACCCCAGAAAGAATAACCAAGTTTGAGATTTCCATTCTGTGACTAGGATTTCCTTTGCTGAAGCAATTTCAGGTTTTTACATGCTTCAAAATTAGGACGATTTATTAATCGTTATGTTAATCGTTATGTAGCTGTGTCTAGTTGTCAGTTACTGTCTATGTCCTGTTGAGTCATACGTCTGCCATAAAGTGACTGGGGCTGCCTGTGTTTTGAGTCTCTAAATGTTAGGAAATGCATTATTCATTAGAGCACACTGTCTAACTGGCCTTAGGTTAGCAAAGACCTTTCTGCACCTGCGCCTTTGTTAGTGCGTATGCGTTTAAATGTGTGTGTATATGTGCATGCTGTTGGCTTTCATAAATTTATGATGGTGCTAAATTGTCTTAGTGTGCAGTGTGTGTCATTATACATATGTGGCTGAAAGTCACTTGTTTTTACACCCACGTCTCCTGTTCCACCACAGCTGCCCCCTGTATCTTTCTCCCTGCAGTGTGCACTTTGTTCCTGCTCATGGATTCTAATAGTAGAGTGTTTTTTTAATTTACACATCACTTCTACTCCCTTTGAATCCATGAGGCTGGGGGAGCAAGTCCACAGCTCCAGTGTGAAACATGTCCGTGGTCACGTAGAGATCTGGTCCCGTGCACATTTTTGTTCTCTGTCATTGATGTGGCAGAAAGGGAGTTGCCTCAGACACTGATTTAAGAGCAGCTTAGTGTCACTGACCTCTAATGGCTTTGATTGGGATTGCTATGGCTAATCTGATCTTAGATCTGTGTCTGTGGGCAGCTTGTTCCCAGAGCGTGTGACCTCTCACCTCTAACCTGTTTGACTCCGCCCCCCCCAGCCTGAGAACCTTCTATTGGCCAGTAAGCTGAAGGGGGCGGCGGTCAAGTTGGCTGACTTTGGGCTGGCTATCGAGGTACAGGGGGACCAGCAGGCATGGTTTGGTGAGTATTCATCCATCCATTTTCCAACTTGAAATAGCTGATTGGTCAAGCAAGCAATCAGTAATAACAAAAAATATTAAGTCAGTCATATAGATGTTTGACAATGTTAGGGAAGTTTTGGGGCAATACTAATAAAGGGGGATTTAGTGTTAATCTGTTGACAATCTCTTTAATCTTGACAAGTAGGGGCGCATACACCAATCAGTTTAAATGTCCTGTAGAAACCTTTCGTAGGCTTCTTTTTGTTCATGAACTGGACAGCATCCTGGCCAAGCACAACGTGATAATATATTTCATGTGACATATTGGAGTTATTCAGTTTTCCAAAGAACACTGTCAACAAAATATTTGGCAGGAATAAAGAGTTTCACAGGAACCACCCTAAATCCACAGAGGGTACATGGCAGCCAAAGCCTTGGCTCCTTGTCAATAAAAATGTTACAACAGATGTCTCTTAGCAGAGTCTCTTATTCAAAATAAGAAAAAGTGAAATTTCAAAAATCAGCACAAGACAACACTCATTGTCTCACAGTCATTTTACGGCCTGCACCAACCTGCCTTTCCAAATATCCTCCTTTCATATTACTCCTCCAGGTTTTGCAGGCACCCCAGGCTACTTATCTCCAGAAGTTCTGAGGAAAGACCCATATGGGAAACCAGTGGACATGTGGGCCTGTGGTAAATAACATTCAGATTGTCTCACTGCAGCTGCTTGGATCTAATACTGGGTCCAAAGACATGTGTTTGTTTTTTTTTACAAGGACTGAAACTTTAAGTTGTTCTGAGTGTTTTGTGGAGTGCTAAATAAAGAAACTTCATGTTGTTTTTTAAAATAAACAAATAGTATCCGAGTATAAAGTTCTAAAATGCATGGGTTTGTGCGCATGTCACTTTGTTCTAGGTGTTATTTTGTACATCCTGCTGGTTGGCTACCCTCCCTTCTGGGATGAGGATCAACATCGCCTCTATCAACAAATCAAGGCTGGGGCCTATGATGTAAGCATATATACATCATCCAAAACTGAAAAAACAAAATGGTAAATAAAGTCAGACAAAACAAAAAGTGACATTTTATTTTAGTTAATTTTGCACATAGGATCATTTCATCATCTGGCCATCTGCTCAGTTTTCCTGTAGCATCATTGGGAGCTCGGGACATTGTGATTTTTGAGTTGGTATAGGCCTTTAAAGATTTTTCTCTCCACTAATATAACATCTGAAACCTGAAATTGAAAATTGGATAATAATTCTGATGTTATCTCCTCTCTTCCTGGCGTGCTACAAAAACAGAATCCTCAGAGCTCTGTAGTTTTGTATTTGTATATATGCTGTATATATGACACACTTTTTTCTTTTTTTTTACAGTTCCCATCACCAGAGTGGGACACTGTAACTCCTGAGGCCAAAGATCTAATTAACAAGATGCTAACCATCAACCCCAGTAAACGCATCACTGCTGCAGAGGCCCTAAAACACCCCTGGATCTGCGTATGTGGCAAACACACTCACAGATGTTGGAATATTTGCACAAACACACACACAGATGCACACAGAAATTAAAAAATCGCAGCCATACATTCTTCTCACCCATTGTTTCCATTCCTTCAAATCCTCTCATCTTCTCCCTGCAGCAACGGTCCACTGTCGCTTCCATGATGCACAGGCAGGAGACTGTGGAATGCCTGAAGAAATTCAATGCCAGGAGGAAACTCAAGGTGAGACTTCTGGCAGTCCTTCATGTTTCTGTTTATATAGAACAAGCCATCCAGCCATTTTTCCTCTCCTTTTCTGTTTTCCTTGCTCAAGACTTCTCACTATAACTTAAAATATTGCTTGTTCTGTAAAGCCTTCGAGTTGTCCTTTTGCTATGCTGCTCTTTCTTGCTACAACCTTTTAATCAATCTTTCTTTCTTTCTTTCTTTCTTTCTCTTCTTTCCTTTCGCCCATCATCATTTCCTCCTTCTTTCCTTCTTTTCTGTCAATGCAGGGAGCAATATTGACCACTTTGCTAGTCACAAGAAACTTCTCAGGTATGTCTTTCTCAGCATGGTGTCCAAAACCTGATTTGCCCAAACATATTATGTTAAAAATTACAAGCATTTGTCCTAAAAAACAAAAAAAGAAGAAGGAAAAAACAAAACTGGAAGCTAAAAAGGTGTTACAGCTGTTAAAGAGATCTTTAAAAAAGTGGGAATTTATGAACTTATCCATCAGTGTAATACCTGCAGTAGAGGATGCTGACATGAGTACTGGCATGGAAGCTAAATTAAAACTATTATGGATGAGATTTAAAAAAACAAACAAATTACTGATATAAAGCTATTATACTGCTTTTTTAAATAAGCTAGTAAAGTTTGATTAAAAACAGTAATGAGCAGAACCTGCCTCAACTTTAAAACTTTAAGGGTTTAAAGGGTTAGATTCAATCTAAGGCATTAAAACACCAAATTCACACATTAGTATATATTAACCAGTGAAGACAGTGGTAGACCAACGAATCAAGAGGTAGATACATAGAGTATAAATGGTTGTAACCAGCCTTGTCTACAGCAGGATATTGGTGATGGTATCGGAAGTACTAGGGGAATAAACTATGAATGTTGTAGGTAATACACTGACTATGGATAACTATTTCAAGCCCACTTAAACTAACCTGAACTATTAAACCTTGATAACTGATAATAATTTGGTTAAGTACTCTCTGAAAAGTGAATCTTCTGCTGCTTACACCATAAAAAAGATAAAATATGGAGAAACTCTAAGTTTTAAAATGAAATAAAATTGAATTTTAGAAGACTTTAAAAAAGAAACTAGGCATAAAAATGCTGTTGCTAAACACGAGTCATTTATATTTTTCAAGCTGTTTTTCTACCATTCTCTCTCTATTTTGACGCCAAACTTTTTTTTAAAATATACATTTCTTTTGACCTATCTCATATTCTTCATGCTCTAATTAGACTACTTTTGCTTTTCATTCTACAGTGAAATGCATTTGTTCATTTGTGTCTCTTTTTATTTATCAGTTTCTTCCTTTTTCAATTTTCTTTCCTTTTTTGTTTGAATTGTGGTAACCATTCGAGGTAAGGATTTTTGGAATGACAGTGAAATGTATGAGGTTGAGCCCAACCAATAAGCATTGGCATTTAGGTCTCATTTTTCATTTAGAGTCATGTTTCCAAAAATGTTGGGACACTGTGTAAAATGCAAATAACATTTTATATATATACAACTGACAGTAGTGTAAAGATGTATAAAATGTTAAAGGTGAAAAATGTTGTGTTTTAGAGAAACGCATCCAGATCACATTGTTTTCAGGAAAGTTCTTGCTTATTTCAGAAAGACAGCATCTATTACAACACATTCCACTTGCTTAGCTGAGCTGCCTGCACTCCTGACATGTTATCCACTGAAAACCTCTGGCACATAATCAAATAAGAATTCAACGCAAGAAGCCAGAAACTGATGAGAAGCTGAACTCATACATTAAGCAACAAATAGGAAAACATTTCACCTTCAAAGCTACATAACTTCTCACTCCTCAGTTCCCAAATTGTCAAATTGCCTTTGTACTATTTTCAGCTACATGTATAGTCTAAATGATTTGCTGATAATTTAAATCTGGTTATATTTTCTTTTTATACTGTGCCCCTACATTTTTGGAAATAGTGTGGAATAGCCAATCGCGTATGCATGAAAGTATAACATTTGGCATTTTAAAGTGTACTACAGAATCTCATCCTTGCATAAGTGCTAATTTACAGTCTCAGAGAAATTTAGAGAAAGATGCAGCATGGATTATTGTAATGCAGTTTAGTGTTAAGTTTCTATGTAACATCGGAAAATAAAGTTAAGGAATAGCGGTGGGAGCATATATGTAGGTGCAAATATATAAGTGCATGGGTATGTGGGCAAATGTCGACTTAGGAATGTTGTGTGTGAGCCTGTTGGAGATAGTTGGTTAGATTAACCTTTTCATCACCTGCTATAAATACACCCAATTAACCACCCACACTTCAGCCCTGACATGTGAGTAAGTATGTAGTAGGATAACAGCCTTGCAGAAGTTAGGTTATTTGGAGCTTCAGTTGGATTGCATTATGGATCTTGCAGTTGGATCTTGCACCTGGAGTTTGGAGATAAGCACAAATTGATATGCTTGCTGCATGTTTGTGTAGCCTCTGGCACAGGACTCTCTTGAACCTCATACTGAAATGTTGTCTCTGTCTTTCCTTCTACAGCAGCTAAGACTTTGCTCAACAAGAAGCCAGATGGTGTTAAGGTGAGCTGCTTTGCACAATGAAGAAAATGCTTTGTTTCTTGCATTATTTTTGTTGGAATGTTTAGTGTCTGAGAAGCCATATTGATTATTATTACTACTGTTATTATGCATTTTGCACTTAACAACATCATCATTCAGGGACAGTCACTCAAAGATGTGGGAAATGGGTATCTTTTTCTTAGCTTTCCTAGTTTTCTTAGCTTGTTCGTAGCTTATGTTTCTGGTCTCATCATCCTCTTTTTAAATTATTGATCTTTTTAGTTTTTGTATTTATTGAATTTACCAAATCTCATGTTTTCCATAGTCATTTATAGTGTTACTTTAGAGTAACATGATGCTCTAGCATACGCGGTTTATCAGTGTGCTTGGTATCAGAGCACATTAGGCCAAAGGTCAATAACAGGCTCCCTTGTTGTATCATGTGATCTAAGGACAAAAAGCACAAAAAGGAGCACAGCTGTCAACTGATCACCACCTAGGGGTGAGACAGATCAGATGGTGAGGAAGGTTCTCAGACAGACCTGGAAAACCCAAACGACTAGTGAGGGTGAACTGGGAACATCTGGTTGAAAGCCCCTGCGTGTAGGGTCTTTAAATCTGGAAGGATTCCTCTTGCTTCCCAGAGAGTCTGGAGACACAGAGTCTGAATGAGCCTTGTTAAAGATTGGAGATGGAGTGTAAGACAGCGGGGGTGGTTTCCATTTTCAAAATGAGGGACCGGAAATTGTTCTCTAGTTATTGGGGTATCACACAAAGTCTATAACAGGGTGCTGAAAAGGAGGCTCCGGCTGATTGCTGATTCCATTCTTCACCTTTGCAAAGCTTTCAAGAAGGATCATGGGAGTTTGACCATCTTGTGTACATGGTTTTTTTTCCAAAATGTACATATACATTTTGGAATGTATATGTACATTTTGGAAACTTTGAAAAGGTTTACAACCAGGCCATCTGGTATTTGTATCAACAAAGGAAGTGCTGTCCCCGCATTCTTCACATAAAGTCAAGCATGTTCTCAGCTTTTGTTGGGCTCTAGGGTTGCCCCCTGGCTCCAGTCCTGTTTTTGATTTTCACGAATAGGATTTCAAGGCATAGGCAGGCATTTGCTCTGGGTCACACTCTGTTGGCTTCATCAGAGTGTGACCTTTAGGACACATTAGAGTTTGTTTGTTTTTTTTCCAGCTGACTCTGATGTCTCACATGTCATTATGTTAAATCCTTTTTTTTTTATCATCTCCATAATTTAGTTTTGCATGGTAACATATAATAGGAACTGAAATTAGATCTTTCAAACAGAAGAGTTGGGATGATCACTTTGGTCTGTAGCCGGTGTGAGAGAGTGTGTGTGTCTGAGAAGTGTGTATGTGTCATGTCCCTCCCCTCTACACTGCCCCCCTGCAGGTCAACAACAAAGCCAACACAGTGACCAGTCCTAAAGACACTGGCCCTGCCCCTGCACTGGTATACACACAGTCTCATCTACACTCACAGCTTCTTTCACAAAACATCTATATGTACCTGCCTCACATCCCACTGTGGAGGAGGTTCAGGTTCACCCTTTCCACATTGTAAGATCATATTCTTTTTGATCTCAACCTTTGATACGAAGATTTCAACTTTTAAAAAAGACATGTAAGGATATTGTAGTAACATGGGGTGAAATACATGTCTAGCACCAATAACAGACTATCCCTGAATGAAATAGTGCATATAGACCTTTGTAACTGTGCAGCATGTCCCAGCTCCAGATTTTTTCATAAAGCTATCTATGAAAGATATTTATAATTCAGATTGATGTATTTATGAATTCATTCATCTGAATTAGCAGTGCATGCATGGGATATATAATGCTTGGCCAGTTTGGATTTGCTGAATTTATGCACCGTTAATGTTGGGTTAAAGCAAGTTAAGTCTTTATATACACACACGCACACACACACACACACATGTTTGGATTAGGCTCTAATGAACATGAGGTTCTGTGGTTAGGGTAACCTCTACCTCAGCCCCCCCACTTCTTGTGTTCTTGTATTTCTTAAGAAACTCTTCTTCTTTTCTTGCTCTTTTCATTTGTACCATGCATGATTTCCTTTCATGTCATTGTACTGTACATCTGTTAGATTTGCAATTAAAAGTAAAATTGCTGACAGTAATCCACATGTGCATTTTGTAGGATTTGTTACTGGCATAGTTGGTCTGTGCATGACTGTAAGGATTGTGAGGATAGTTGTTCTTTGGGCATTACTCATTGGCTTGGGCATGGTGTCTGCTGAATAACTGTCTACGTCAGGCCACATGACTGCCACTATGCATGATGTCAAAGACTTTCTGTCCTCCCATTTGCTGTCAAGTTGATTACGCATGAACACATGCACATGACATCTGTCTTTCCTCTCTTTCTCACTCCATTATCACACACACACGCCCCCAACACACAAACACACATACACACTCACACAAGGCTGCTGATGTCATAATCTTATGTAATCTGGGTGAGTGATTAGAAAGACTGAGCTGGTCACCAGGATCAATTCTACAAAAACCCAGACATCTGATTACCAAGTGAGGGCACTGGCTAGGGCTGCTGAGAGAAAATCAGATGCAAAAAAGACCACACAATACAGAAAGAGTGGAAAGAATGAAGAATACAATAAACAAGAAATTGACGCACACATTTGAATTTGGTTTCAGATACATTGTGATGAATAGATTTACAGATAGACAAAGTTAAAAATTATAATGAGTAATTGATGTAAGTGGTCGACCATCTTCTTGACCGTCAGTTTTAGAAAATACACAAAATATACTTTCTTCAGAGGTATCTGCCCAATCATAACTTTTCTTGCATTATTGAAGTATTTGCTCCCACAAGTGCCTATTATATATTTTTCTTAGGAACCACAGACAACTGTGATACACAACCCTGTGGATGGAAACAAGGTATAACATAAACAAAGTTCACTTTCACTGATGGCTACATTTAATACTAAGTCTGTTTGCTCCTGTACTATAGACTTTCTTAGTAAGAGCTAACAGGAATGTTTTCCAATTTACCAACAAGAATAAAGCAAATTTGCTCATAAATCAGAGTTTGTGAGACCATTTAGCTTTTAAAACTCTCTATTTAAGACTTAATTGTATTACAAATGCATGTTGCACGATATCATTAAAGGAGCATGTATTATGTGTCCATAATCTTTTTGTCATTTTTTGTCAGGAGTCAATTGAGAGTGCCAACACCACCATTGAAGATGAAGATGTGAAAGGTAGTAAAAACTGTATGGTTTACAGACTTGCAGATCTCTGCTACACTGGTAATGTTAGTCAGTCCTCATGATTTCCAGTCAGACTGGTCGCTCCCATCTGTGTTTTTCTACATCCTGCTTTGTTACGCAGTTAACAGCAGGTTAACTACTCCTGCTCCCATTTGGCTTTTAACTCTTGCAAAATGGAAATTGCACTGTTCTTTCGTTGTCTTCTCCTCCAACTGCATCCATGTACTCTTAGGTTAATACAAAAATGGGAACACATGCTGCTTTTGTGCCCACAATTTTATGTTTTTATTATTAAATGTTTCCACTCTGCATTTTTTTTACTCTCCTTTTATGTGTTTTTGTTGAGAAAATCTTTTTTTTTTTCGCTATGTCTCTCACCATACATGATTATCTTTGTTACGTCTTCCGCCCTTTATACACACTGGACACCCAATCATTCAATCATCCATGCATCCCATCTCAGCCCTTCGTCTGGGCAGCTTAGTGAGTGGTATCTTGAGTTCTAAGAGCCGTTCCTCACAGATGTCTGACTCAAGACAGACTCCCACCTCCTCAATTCAGAGTAAGTCCTCCACAATGGGAAAGATGCCCTATTTTGCTTACCCAGTCATCCCTGTGAGGTAGTGTTCCTTATATGTAAAGTGTCTCAAATGCCATGCTCGTGATGTTCAGATCATATCCTTTTCTTAGACCACTGGGTGTTTGCAGTAGTCTGTGATTTAAGAAAGTTACTCCTCAGTGACTATCCCTTCTTCAATAAAATGAAACCTCTGTTTATGACCCTATTTGCTCCTTTCGTCTGAAGGTGAAGGACTTCTTACAGTTTTTAAAAAAAAAAATAATTATTTAACATGTCTGTTGTTTCACAAATTGAGTAATTTTTTCAATATCCCCCAGCCTGCACCAATAACAATAAAGGTAACTGTCAATATTACTTAGTTTAAATCGCTTTTACAGCAAATACTTGCATCTGACATTGGTTTGTCTTGATTCATTTGAGCTTTGTTGGGTGAAATATATTGTCATCCTGCATTTTTCCTGCCTGATATCACTATTAGTCATGGGAGGCTTTCTTCCAGCTTTTTTTTTTTGACTCAGACATGAATGATCAAAAATGTTGTGAAATCCTTTCTTGAGCGCCTTCCATTTCTAATAACCTTAAAATCCTGCAAATCCGTAGAGTAGAACTCATCTGAAGCTGATTTGTAGCTGCACTCTGAACATTTGCCTGAAATATAGTAACAACACATTTATTATGCCAGTTTAGCTGATGATTTTCTGTGATCTTGTGTTTTAGCTCGAAAACAAGAAATCATCAAAGTTACTGAGCAGTTAATTGAATCTATCAACAATGGAGACTTTGAGGCCTACGCGTAAGTTCCCTTCTGTTCACGTTTTCCCAGTAACATAACTATATTGTGTATATAATGTGGCCTAATAAACAAACACAGACTCTCTTCCCGCATTTAAGTCACAGCTCAAAACACATCTGTTCAAACTGGCTTATTCGCTTTAGTGCTGATTTTATCTGTTGTCAAGTTCTGCTTTGCAATTTTAACTCATTGTATGTATTTTATGACTATTGCTTCTTTTATTAATTTTGTTCTTTTATAAGGTGACCTTGGGTTTTGAAAGGCACCCTCAAAAAAAAAAAAAAAAAAAAAAAAAAAAAAAAAAAAAAAAAAAAAAATATATATATATATATATATATATATATATATATATATATATATATATATATATATATATATATATATCATTATTTGAATTATTTGCTTGTCTTCTTTGCTGATGCTACATTATGTTTCTGGTGGAACAGGAAAATTTGTGATCCTGGTTTGACTTCCTTTGAGCCTGAGGCCCTGGGCAACCTCGTTGAAGGACATGACTTTCATCGCTTTTATTTTGAGAATGGTAGGTTCAAGACAATTAATTCTAACTTTAGAAAAAAAGCTGCTTTAGCAGTATCTTGAGGACTCATATCGAGAATTGCCTCAAATTTCTGCATTTCAAAAGAAAATCGATAAACTACTAACAACCTGGGTAACATTTGACAAATTAAAATGGAATTAGAAAGAGAATTTGCAGAATTAGAAAGAGAACTTGAAGAGAACTTTTGCTTATGCAAAAGATATCTGCAACTAAAATCTACCAGCTTTTAGTGTAAGAGTTAGAAACAGCTGGCTGACCTCAAATCAGCATTTGACACTAGGAGTAATTAAGGATTCTGTTTAAGTAACAGTACTGGAGTCTTTAACCTCCTAGGACCTGGTGTCCACATATGTGGACATCACATTTTGGGTTGTCTAGACAAAATTTTGCTCTACCAGGGCCTGATATCCACATACGAGGCCATTATACTGCCACTGTTCTATCAAAATTTAAAACGAATGTCGTCATATCTTGATCTCATTTTTCTCAGAAACAAAAGTCAGGTAAAAAAAAAAAAAAATCTGGTAATTCTTTGTTTTTACATTCATTAGGTCCCAATCAGCCCAAATAGCAAAGAGAAATTAAAAATGCATGCCGTGAAAGAGTTCGGGTCTTAGGAGGTTAAACACAGAGAGTTAGTATAAACATGTTTGCTTACATTGGTATGACAAGATGAATGAACTAATGCACAAGTTGTTTATCTCAGTCACAGTCTGGAGAACTGTTGATTTTTCAGCAGGGGAGAACTTGCATGTTTACATTAAATATTCTGATGAAAACATATGGTTGAAGAGACCAAACACAATCAATATACTCCACTGGAGGAAAAAAAAAGTCATTTTGTAGTTTGTTTTAATACAAAGTCAAACATTAAGACTGCTAACTAATTGTTTTGAATCTGCATTCTCCATCTGGTGGTTACTTTGCTGCTGGAACAGCTAAATTTCACCAATGAGGGACAATAAAGGATATTTCTATTCTAAATAACTGCAACTACTAATCAGAGCTGTCAATAGAAATCCATCTTTAGGGAGCTGATAAAACAGAAACAAGCCAAATAAAAAAAAGACCTTGAGGAAAACAAATGCATGACATATTAATCTTCTTTTCAACATTCACACTATCAAGTACATCTGTGCATGTCAACACCAGTTCATAAATTTGTAAATAGTTGACTTAAGCTTGTCAAAATGATAAATGTGTGCACAGAGCTATGGAAACTTTTATTTGGAGGACATGATGCACAAAAAAGGGATAATATGATTAAGATACCTAAAATAACAAAGTCCAGTTCACAACCAAGGAGTTATTCGGATTGTTGTTGAAAGACAATATTATAGGAACATTACTGGAGTTGGACTGGATTGTTTGTCCTATATCAATATTTAGTTCAGTTTGTAGTTCATATTTGCTGCTAAACTACAAGGGCATTGACTAACCTTGGAGCAAAAAAAAAAATCACTCATGAATAATGACTGCTATAAATGGCAGAATGTCCTCAGTCTGGGTAAAAATAGTTCAGATAAACCAGATATGCCCCAGAAACCTCAATCACTTGGCAACCCCATGCTTGTCCACTATCCAGCATCAACATATGGAGACTTCACTTGCTCTGATTTCATATCAGTTAATACTCCAAAGAAGAATCAGCATTTTGTTTTTGATGCGACTGTATCTGCTGTATGATATTAACATAAAAAGGAGCAATTGTTAGCCAACTCTGTGTGGAAAGTGGGGAAATACTACCCATAACATTCACATATTGTGTGGCATCTTTCTCTGTTTCATTTGCAGCATTGTCCAAAGGGAATAAGCCAGTTCACACCATCCTATTGAACCCACATGTGCACCTTATTGGGGAAAATGCAGCATGTATTGCCTATATTCGGCTGACCCAATACATGGATAGCAGTGGCATGCCTCGCACCATGCAGTCCGAGGAGACCCGAGTTTGGCACCGCCGTGATGGAAAGTGGCAGAACATTCACTTTCATCGCTCTGGCTCGCCTAGCATCCCCCAGTAAGAGACAGTAAGAACTGCAAAGCTGAAAATGTGTTTTAGGAAAATAGATGTACCACCTGGCTAATGTAATGCAGCTGTGGGTTCCGGGGTATGATCACTGTTGGCTGTTGCACCTAATCAATAGAGGGCACACTCTGTGCTTAACCAGCCGCAAAGCTTATGTCAGTCAGTAATTATAATTATCTGTTTAAACACTTAAACATCTGTTTGACATTGAATTTATTTTTTAATTATCAAACATTATTCAGATGAAGTTGCGGGAAATGATATTACAGAATGTAACCAACAACGATCGTGGAATTATGCTTAGAAAAATGATTCTTCATATACATACTACCATTGTGTGGAATTCGAGCTCAACATATTCAACTTCAATTCATGTTTTGATCAAGCTGTAGTACATTTGTATAAAACTTGCCATTGTCCAATGTAGTGGATGAGACAAAGAAACAGAAAAGGGGCAGTCAGAAAACCTTGAAGACTGTTTTACATATGCACTATTGCATATATAGTATTACAACAGAAATGGCAAGAATGGAATTATTAAGTAGAATATGAAAACTAAGCTGTCGTAGTGCTTTAAGCAAGAAGCATTCTTTATATTTCTAGATGTTAAATGCTTACCTCTAGAGAAACATTCGTGCTTCTGCTTGGTGAAAAAAGCGAGGTAACCAGGATTAGCTGTTCGATGAAGTGTGCGTTCTTTTGTGATTCAGCGACATCCTTTTATTGTTAGAGCAAAAATAATTATACCAGGCTTGGCGTCGTCGCTCTTGAATTTCCCCGAAGTTTCCTTACTCCTACTAAGATAAAAATAAGTACCAGTTATGACTTCACTATTGAGAAAGCAGGGAATTTCTGTATTACAGTATGATGTAATATTAATTTAACCACAACCCCCCTCTATGTCCTGGGCTTCCTACTCTATCACTCTATCAAAGCTTCAAAGCCAATATTTTGGTGTGACCACCTTTATTCTCCAACACAGTCTGAACTGTCTTAGCTAGCTTTCTTCTAATATCTTTAAGTGGTCTTCAGGAACAGTTCTTCAGGCTTCTTGAAGGACATTCAAAGCTCTTCTTTGGCATTTTTTGCAGATTCAACTAAAGTAACAAATATGTTTTTCTACAAGGCTCTCAGTAACAAAGTGCCTAAAGATACAAAAGTTAGTTCTTTGTTAATTTCTCTGTTATATGTAGACAAACACTGTTTAGTTAATTCTGTCAGCAAGGTACCTTTTTATAAATGAACAATTCATAGTCTCCTTTTTGTGGCCTAATAAATAAACACAAATCAAAATAAACCACAGCAACAACAACAACAAATCATCTTCTGAAAGTGGCCAGGTTGAATAACTGTGCAAAGAAAAAAACTGAAAGAACTTCAGAAAGCCAGGAGAATTATTGCTAAAGACCAATTTGGAAAGAAAGAAAATCTGGCTCCATGGAAGCAAAATATTATAAATGCATGGTGGTTCTATATGTTTGGACGGTATTGTAGCTAGATTATGTAAACCAGTGCTACCAGCACCAGTAGCTAAAAGGTTTCTGAATGATTTCTGATGATTCTTTTCTTTCTTTCTATCTGGGAAGATTAGAATAGTTTATAAATCCATAAATCCATAAAGCCTGTTTCAGTTTAACCATTGTTTTTAATTAATTGCATGCTCAAAAAAACGTTTTGTCTCACTACCATTTCTTCTTGTTGCATGTTGAAGCTCTACTTTGAACCTTGTTAAGATCCAACCATGCAAAATATGATTTTTTGCCATTTTCAAGTGTTCTTAAACTTTTGATCGGAGCTGTATAATGAAAACTGAAACTGTAGTTGTATAACATAAAATATCACCTTAAGCATTCTGTGCAGACTTTCTTTAAAAGTGAAAGAACTCCTGCTGATTTGTTTTGAATTGAGAGCCTGGGAAATATTCACTTGGCATGGCATGATCATAATATCATGTATAAACTGTTTGCTTTGCAAAGGTTGAGTATAAATATTGGCATTATATTTGAACACACCTGTGCAAGTGTCTTGTTGGCATTTCTGGGATATTACCAGTAAACAGTACCTCAGAGCTGTTTGCATGCCAGTACCATGCCAGTACTTTTCACTTTCACTGATGTGTGCTTTTCATTACATGCCATTACATGCCTTAACATGTTTTCTCAAAAGATCCTTTTTATGCTGTCTTGTCAGCAGAAATTCACATGGTTGCTCTCTGTCTTTTCAGTTAATGGAACATCAACATGTGGTCACATAAAAAAAAAAAAAAGAAAAAGAAAAAAGAACCCCCATCAGCAAATCTAGTGGAGTTCATGACTGCTCTTTGACCCCTCCATAAGGATATGACATACCACAGGAAACAAGTATTACTACATTTTACTGTTATGGCATTTTATTAATGGACATCATTTGAAACCACCACTGGGTGGCTGCACACCGTATTTGGACATTATGAAACAAGCATATTGAGAAAAAAATCTTTTTTGTTTGTTTTTTTAAGATGTTTTGGTATGCATTTTAAATATAAAATAGAGATGTTTAAAGATCTACAACTGTAACCTCTCCCAAAAAATAGTTATGTATTTTTATGTGTATTTATGTGTGTGCAATTCAAAAACATTTGGAAGATCAGAATGTTAAAAATTGAGCTTGCTTTAGTTCTGGTGATGTATATACATTGTGATTGTTGGTTTAAAAACACAAAACACAACAAAAACAAATACTGAAATTGCTATTCTTGCTATCAGAGGACTAAGAGTTTACGTAAAATCCAGTTTTATGAGCTACATTTATGTTTGCTATGAGCTAAGTCATACTGTTTAAATTGTCAGATTTCAATCTATAGTACTAATTTAAATGTAAAGAAAAACAGAGCAGCTTACACTTGCGTTGAGATATGTTTGCCTTTATATAAGTGAAATAAGAAATAAGAGAATGTAGCATATATGTAATATATGAAAATCCAAGACTATTGTGTAGTGCATGGTGGGGGGAGGGGGGTGTTATCGTGCGTAAGATCATATGAAACTATTATATCTTCTGTTTGATTTGTCAGTCACTGACTTGTTTGTTTGTATTTGTTAATGTTGTGCATCAGTCCTGTCCAAATGTTTCTAATGTCCTCCAGCATCATGGAACTGTTGTAAAAACAATAACATTGTTATTGTTACCATCCAAATATCGGAATCTCATATCTAAGAGGAGGAGAATAAACTCCAGGTTGCCGAAGCACCACTTACATTTTGTACAAAAAATAAGATGAAAACAAGCTCATTTTTCATAATGTTTGTACTCGTATTGTATAACTGTATGTAGGGTTTCTTTTGTCATTTTATTCTTGTCATACCAGTGTGTTATTTTGCCAATTGCATAAAGGTGGTGCAGATGATGAAGATGGCACAAAAGCACTAGAAGGTTTGCCTTCTGTCAGGTCAAGTGATACAAACTGGTGGTTGGACTAATAGGTCTGGAAGCACTGTAATGAAAAAGTTGCACCGAGGCAAGAGGATGGTATCAGAAAATTGAAGGAGAGAAAGTGCAATGGACTGTAATAAATGTTGGGATGTCTTCCTTGGCGATCAGTGCTTCTGCTAGCCAGTGGTCTTACCACTGCAGGACAATGGCAGTGTCCTTGTCATCCCTACTGTTTGCTCTTTTCGACTGATTTGTCTCTTCTTTTTCAAAAGGGAAAATATGATAAACATTTCTTTCGACAAAACGTATGATGTCAATGCAATGCACCACTCCTTATCTGGTGTGTAACTGTTGCCAGCATGGCAATGGATGGCTTAACATGTTTAACAAATAAATAAATCAGCTAAAATATGTGATAATTGATGTGTTTTAATTTTATTTTGTGTTATTTTGGTATTGATTTCTCATGCATTTGTGTCCTGTGGTTTGGTCACTGTGTGATTAGATGGTTGTGCTTCAGAAATGCTAAGCCCAGACCAGGCTATATTGTTGTGCCTGATTATTTGGATATTTAAAGACTTATATTACATTTTCATGTTTAAACATACTCTGAAATACAACATGTACAATGTGGGCTCTGGGGAGGTCAATCCATGACTGATAGTGTGCATACGTATCTTTTTTCTACGCAGGTATGCTTTTACTGCATTAGCAGTGTGTTTGGGATGATTTTCTGGCTGAAAATGATGCTGTTATTAATCAGATGGTATTTCCAGATGGTATTGCATGGTGGACCAAAATATGATTGTTCACAATTCCATCAATTTTGACAAGATCTCCAACAACACTGACTAAAATACAGCCCCAAACCATGACAGAGCCTCAGCTGTGTTTTATAGTATGACTGTAGACAATCACTGTTATGACTTCTTCTTTTGTCCTGATTCCTCAAACTTTTTAAGGATACATTGTACACGATGTCGAAATATGCCAAGTATTGAGTTGATGGCGCTTTGGGAATCACCTTGTTGTTGCAAAATTACCATTTACTCCTCAAAGTGTTATCTTTGGCTATTTTTTGTATTCAACTAAAGAAATGGAAAAGAATTATGTGCTTTTGCTAGTAACAAACTGTCTAAAGATACAGTTAAAAATATGTTCTTTGCTAATTTGCCTGTTTTGTGTAGATACAACACTGGTTGATCCTTGTAGTTAGATGCCTTTTTGTGCATGAATGATTGATTAAAAAATATTCCCCTGAAAATGGTCAGGTGTGAGGACTGGACTGAAAATGAGTGAGAAAGTATTTAAATATTTAAGCTACCAGGTGAAACATGTGTTTATGATCAATAAAGTTGGATTCTACTTACCTTGGTAGTATGGAGGTAAAGTGTATTAAATAAGCAGTTCAACCTTAAATGACCTCCTTGGATGAAGATTTGTTAACCTTTCAACCCTCTTACCATCAACAAGTTCTTGAATTCACTAGCTTTGTGGGGCTACTGCACAAGGACAACTGCAGGGTTCTAAACCAAGGAAAGGATCTTTAGATCACATCTCCAGAAGAGTGCATTTCACACAGACCTGAACATGTGTCAATTAGGCAAATCAATTTCTTAACCCACTGTGATGATAGCTGTCCTGTTTATAAACAATTTCTTCCCAAGTAGCTGATTTGAGTCTTAGTAAACATGGGTGCAGATTTATGGATCATTTGTAATACTTTTTAAAGACTGGAACTGTGTCTTTGAAAATGTGTAGTGTAAGGTAACATTCATACAACCCATTTATCTTGAGTTTAAATGAAAATCTGTTTCTTCTGGGTTACCCCTGATGCCCAGCAGGAGGCAGTACAAAGTCTACTAAGTACATGTGCCTAACTTTCACAGCAGCATTTATTAAATTACATGTTTTATGTAAATCTTTATTATAAAACTGATGGGAGTGGATGTAGCAGGAATTAAAAAAGACAATTTTTAAGATAAATTTTCATTTGTCACAGTAGAAAAAGTGTAATGTATTAGACATTTTCCCAACAAACAAAAGCTCCCCAGTTCAGTTCTGAGACATAAATCCTTTTGGAGTTAAGTCAGGAAGAAAATCCAGCATGATATTCATGGTCAAATATGCAGACAAGGCAACCTCTTGCAAATAAAGAAGCAGAGTAAAGTAGTTTCTAGAAAAGCACAGATGGAATTAATAATTCTCAGTTCCAGTAAGCTCTGAACTTGGTTATGCAAGACCTCCCCTGAGACACAACCATCAACAATACACCCAAGCTACTGTTTTGGCATGTCAAAATGGCCCATTTTACAGTTAAAAGATGTAATCAGATACAACACTGCACATTTGTAGATTTTTATTCTCAGCTATAGATACACTGCAGCCATTTTCTTTTCTGCATTTTTGACTTTTGATACAGTAATACATGCCTTTATAGATATTTATTTATATATGCATTGTATATGTATATAACGGGTCATCATCACGGAGAAGGGATGCTGAGTCTTCAAATTAAAAGCATATCTGTCACAGTGAATCTCCACTAATTTGCATTTTTTTCTCTAAATCACAAAATAAACAGTGAGAGTGAGAGTAAATACATTGCATGTTGTAAATACAAACAGTAGCGATGCTCCGAGCTGCGGATAATCATATATTTAAGCTCTCAACCTGCTTTGTTACAGCAATCCCTCCACAATGAGACTATCCCTGTGGCTGATATATTCTGTACCTTGTGTTGCAGTGCACAGAAAGCATGGAGGTTTCCTCTTCTGACATTCAGGAGTGCAAATGCTAATTGTGTAAAATAAACATTTCTTTTCTTTGCTGACAGAAACTGCTACACACTCTTTAACTACACACACCAAATCATTCACTCACACACATAACACAAAACCGCCTTTATCTACTTCAACAATCGGATTCAAAAGATAAACTAACAAATCTTTACATAAATAAAACATTGAGTGTATCATCATCTTACCACAAATGTAATATTAGAAAACTGGGATTATTCCATTTCCCAGTGCCAAATCCTGAGGGGCTGAATTATTAAATTAAATAACTTCTCTACACGAAAATGAAAATACAAACAAACATCAGCAAACAAGTTAAAATCACCTACAGAAACTTTTGACCAGCATTCAGTGTGGTATTTAACTCATCAAATGCACAGACAAAATCAAACCTAAAGCATGTACAGTCACACATGCACTCATCACATCCATACTTTAAAAGTGGAGGTCAACAATGTTTAGTTGAAACATAATAATAAAGAATGAAAGACACACACACACACAAGGTAAAGAAAGGCAGAAGGGCAATCCACACAACGACAAAGCAGTCAAAGCTAGGATCAAACTGACAGATGTTGATTAGTCATGCCTGTTAAGTTCACATGAGTGATTATTCATTCCTAGGCTACAGATGTCAGTAATGTTGAGATTAAATAGAATATATAATTCCCAAAGACAGAGTACACATAGTCAACACGAAACACAACAGCAGCAGTTAAATTCAGTGTCAGTACAGTCTGATTTTCTGTTTGTGACATCTTGACCATCTGAATCAAAAAAGCAGAGGCTAGTACAGTGAGTGAGAAGTTGTTGTTTTTTTCATAAAGGATTATCTGTGAAAGTTGTGAGAGGCAGTGCAATGTGAAATATCGTCTTTCAGTCCAAGCACCTACTCCAAGAGCAGTACCAGTGTTTTTAAGTAAAATGTACTTCTGGAGGTTTGTGAGTTATTTGATGGGGATAGTGTCGCTCTGTTTTCTTTGAGTGTTTTGTTGCTCTACCACAGGATAAGACAAACCTATCAGACAACTTGAATCAGAAAGTAAAACAATCAGGAGATCAACAAAAGGCTTTCTTTGGTCACAAAAGGCAAAAAAAATAAAAAAAAAGACAATAAAGAAACTCAGAAGCACTTTAAAACCACACAGGGAAAAAACTCCAAATCAAGAACTAAAGATCATCTTCCAGGTCCTAAAGGGGAAGACTGTGGTAGCTTTGAGGTGTTTGTGCACACTAGGATTGCATGTGACTAATGCATAGGACTAGCAGGGATTTTAGCATGGGCACAACGAGGGAGTTGGGCAGAGTGTTACTCAATCATTTACTCTTCCTTCCTCATCGTCATTGTTCTTTTCTTCTTCGTAGTAGCGGTGAAAGAGCTGGTGGAGATGCTGTTGGAGATCACGGGTTTTCGATTCTTTTCTGGGGTGGTCCACTTTCTCTTGAATGACCTGTTTGCGCTGCCCAGCTCCCTCAACCACTGTTCGTGTGAGAGTGCAACCTTTACGCAGATGGGCCCTGGACAGGTAGCAAGAGGCAGGGAGGGGAAATAGATAAAGAGAGATAAATATCTTTGAAAAAATTCACCTGTGGAAAATAAAGTAAAGGAAGAGCTATAGTTACAAATATGTTATAGGAGAAAAAAAACCCCACACAGATTAGACCGTGTATATCCAACATTACATTTTTGGATTTACACAGTTGAATTGAATTCAGGTTTACTTATAAAGTGCCAAATCCCAACAACGATCACCTCAGGACACTTGATACTGTAAAGTAAAGACCCTATAGTATTCTGGAGAAAACCCCAATAATCAAGTGACTCTATATCACCCACATGGGGGACAAAATGTGAAAGCTTTTTTAGAAACTCTAGAAACCACAAATAAACCTGCCGCCTGAAAGCAGAAGTGCTCTGTTGGGATAATATAAAACTGTCTGATGACGGTATGATGAAGCCTGATTACTCAGGATTTTGTTTGTAAAGAGAAGGACTTTAAATTCAGTTGTGGACAGTGAGCCTGAGAAGCAGTTATGGGAGAAATTGATCTCTCTTTCTCATCTCTATTAATACTCGCTGCACACATGCACATCAACTTGATGCATGCTCAATCGTCCAGGTAAGGAAATCCCCACAACTTGATTCTGTTCATCTGGACCTGAAATCACTATGACTAGATGAAAGGAATCAATTTTTTGTGAACAACCTCATAGCTATTTTCTTAGTGGAGAAAGCTTAAGATTGTGTTGCAAAACTCATACTGTTAAGGCTGAAAACGTGTCGTCCCCTGCGTGGAACCTGAATTCAGGTTCCTCAAACCAAGGAATTTCTTTTGAGCCAGTTTTTCCTGAATTAAACTTGTTTGTAAAATACCACCATTAGGAAACCTACGGAATTCTACTCAAAACTCATTTGTGTCAAAATGTATCTTTTTCCTTTTCGTTTTTGTGTCTTTTGCTTGTTAATTACTTGGAATATTTAAGGCTATTCAACTTCTATACTACTCAAAAGCAGCAACACAAAGTAATCACTAAAACTATGATTTACTAAAAACAACTAAATAGTGCATGAATAATAATTTCAATGTAGTGCACGGGACAACATTTTCTTACACTTGTTCACAAGAGTTAAGAAATTATAAACTCAAATCTCACTGGTTTATTTACACGTTTGACTTTTATAATTGATTAAGAATACAAAAAAATTGTTTGCCAGCACAAATGAACATGCGCAAACATTAGTCAATAATAGTAAGCTTCACACACACACACACATACACACACACACGTGCACTCCAGTAGGCACACCTCCTGACCACTGTTCCATCCTCTTTGATAGTCTCTCTTTCTACCACCAGAGGGAGCTCTGTTCCGCTAAAACCACTCAAATAACCGAATGCCTGGTGGCATGAAAAGCAGAGAACACAGTCTCTTAATTCAAAGTGATTAAATAATAAAAAACATACATTTGAAACTCGAAACATCTTCACAATGTGCTATTTTTTAAATTTTTTTTAAACATACAACTATGACATGATGAATGTTGATGTTTAAGTATTATGTTAATATGTGGTTATGTGGTTGGGGAATAACGGTGACAAAGTGTTTAAAAACCTTCTTGAAGTCGTCCTGGGCTGTAGGCAGATCAGAGGTCAAAGACTGATCACCATGGTGTGTCACTGTCCTTTTACCCTCCAACACGGTTGTCCTTTCCGTGTGACTGATCTTGCGGCCATCAGCCGTCTCCTGCCTTGATGATGACGAATGCTCACGTTCGGTAAAAGTCACCTAGGTCAGAAAGAAAGTTTATTTAGCTGTACTTTATATATTAATATCAGTATAGATGTTACACCTTCCATTTTTTGGTAAAAAAAAAAAAAAAAACAACAAACAAACAACCCCAAAACAAAACAGAACAAAACACTATGAAGAAGGACATCTCCAACGCACATACCTCTGTGTGGTCTCCCTCACTTTTCACGACTGTCCGCTTCACAACCTTAGAGTAGCCATCTCCCTCCGCTGCAGGGACAAACCCCTGAGGAGCTCCTTCTAAGGTCGTCTCTTCATGCTCCGCACCATCCGCGGAAACACACTTACGTATAATTTTACGGGTAACCTGAGCAAGATAATGCATTTAACGACTATATATAGGATTAACTTTCGAAGCTGCATATAATGCATATAGTGCATTTTTTCTCCACCTTTTTGACAACTATGTGTCCATTTTCATCCTTGTACCTTTCTTCTGACACCGACTGGGCAGGGAGGTCTGGCATTTCATCAGCCTATGAGGAAAACAAGACAACTAATAATCAGACAGGCTAATTTGGGTCAGTAAAATATTCACTTCTTTAACTGACAAATTAGTGCAACTGTATGTTCGAGTAAAACAATGCACACAACTTTTAAGCAGTAATTCAGTGAGAAAACAGAGACTTTGGGACACAGGAAACAAACTTGCATTTTCAGATGTATTTTGTTAAATAAACCAAGAAAAAAAAGTGCTCACAGGAGCACAAAACTCTCAGGTTAGGCTCATACATGTTAATCAAGGGGTCTGTTATCTAATTTGAACCCATTTTCATCCTTTCTGTTAAGACTTAAGGTTGTTAGAAAATAAACATTTGTAGCTAAACTTTTTAGCTTTCATTTAGTTGCCACACTGGTTTAAAACATCATCAGTCATGCTAAATCAGATACCTGAATGACAACTCTTCTTTGTACTATTCTGGCAGTCAAAAATTCATCATCTGAACTTTCTGACATTGATCCAAGCTCAGCGTTGATCTCCTGACCAAGCAACACAAATCCATTGACATTTAATAATGAATGACGGCATGAATGCTAGGTTTGCAGGAAAGCAAGCAAGAAGCAGAGTGATATGTTGCACTTTCAGATGATTGCATGTCGTTTTGTACATTACACTGAAAGTACAACATGGCAGTCTATAATTAAACAAAAAAAAGAAAATACACCATGCTCTTACCTAGATGACAATAAATGTGCCTACTGATGAAAAAAAAGTAACTCATGTTATCACTGTGAGTGATCCTACTAGTTACAGGCAGCAAAGTGACATGCTAAGTAAGGATTAGTCAAATGTGAAATCAAAACAAATTAAGGGTTAGAAGGAGTTTTAGCTCCCATTCATGTGGCTACAGGGTTACCAGCAGTCATTCCTCTCTGAAGCAAATATAGTCATTTGGCCAAGCTCAGCTCTGGGGAAAACACTTGCAGGTTTTTTACCAACTCTCATCTTACCCTTGTCAGAGATTTATCAGTATCATGATATGCTGCAGTTTCACAGACAGGTGGTGGTTGTGAAGTCTCACACAAGGTGAATTCTTCATCTGATGTTTCTTGCATTTCTTCTCTCTTTACATCTACACGATAAAGAGGCTCATGGACAAAAGAAGCGTCTTCATAGTCTTCACTTCCAGAAGACATTAGTACTTTTTGATCCAACTTTTCCTGCACTCTAGAGTGATCCTGGGCTTGACCTCCACTTGACCTAGCTCTTGTCTCAGATTCATCGGGATCAGGCTCTGAGAAATCGGATGAACCCTGTTTGCAGTCAAAGTAAGGCTCTGGGTCAGAATATTCATTGGTTGGACTGTCTGCACCACTATGCACTATAGGACTGTATCCTGGAGGTATCTGAGTATAGGTAGATGAAATAGAGGAGGCCTCTGCATAGCCAGGTGGCAAGTTGTACTCTTCATCAGAGGCTGAAGAAGAATCAGTTTGGGGTTTGACTGAAGAAGACTGAGAGTCAAAACATTCATCGTCTACTGAAGTGAGAGATCCTTCTGAGTGGTGTTCACTGGTCCTGTCCTCATCTGAAGATATTTTTAAGTTCCTTGATGAGGAATTGGGCACCAGTTCTTCAAAGCTGAAATTTCTTGCAGATATCACTGTCTCGGGAGTCAAATCAGAAAGAGACTGTGAAGACAAATCTTCATTATGTATACTGTCAACAGAGTTTGCTGCCCATAACTGCGATAGTCTATCTGCGATAGTCTGTGATTCCTCTGTCACACCTTTAAAGTCATTAGATGGCATAGCTAATTCATGTGCTTCTTGACTCTGAAGAATGTCAGTTGTAGCATCTTCCCAACAAATATCTTTCTCAGGTATGTCAGACTTGCTCTTTGTAGCAACTGAAGGAATTTTCTGAGTATTATTTAGACCATGTGTGCTTAACTGGAATGCATCCACATGAAAGCTTGGTTGTTCCATTTCTTCACAAAGTCTTTGGGAAGATTCTGGGCTTGAAAGGGATTCATTAGAGGACTCAGAACTGTCTTTATGAAGACCAGAGCTTGATGGTACACTTGTGACAAGTTTTGTTACATCGGGAATGACTGAGACCATTTCATGTTCAAGCTGCATGGATGTCTGGAAATGTGGATGCTCTGTAATGGGTATATCTGGGTTATCTACTGCAAGCTGTGCAGCATCACTATATTCTGCAGGGCCGTGATCCTGAAGGAAAATATCTTGGAACTCATACATTTGGTTAACTGCAGGGATCTTGTTGGTGGATTCAGATGAATGTGGTTTAAGTGCCTCTGGTCTAAACTTAAGTTTCATCTCCTCCAGATCTGACAGAAGCTGGTCAAGCTGAGGGGACCCAGACCCTGGTGGTGTTGGTGTGGATTCTGAGGACATGACAGTTGCAGCATCTGGGCTATCTTGAGCTGTTTGAGAGACTGATTCTAGAGTCATGAAGCTTGGTTTAACTAAGCAATAATCTTCACTTGTGGGAGATGACATTTTGTCTTTTTCCTTTGGTGCACTAATTTGATTGGTCACTGTGGTGTCAAATTGTGCTTTACTCAAGTCAAAGTTAGCTGGAATTGGTAATTCTAGTTTTTTAGTGAAAACTGTATTTGAATCACATGGTAAGGATGGGGATTCTGCTGGAAAGACCTGCCTCTGTCCTAAATCAAGATTTTTTTGTTGTGAATCTTGTGAAATATTTGTCTTGGAAGATGCAGGTGACACCTGAAAGAAATGGTACAATGAAGTGGGTATTAAAAATAAATATCATGGTTGGTTTTGTTGTTGATTTAAGGAAGACTCCAATGACGCATGCATTTTTCAAGATTTTTCAAGGACAAGCTGGTGTTTTAAATACAAGAACAGTGAGCAATATTTTAAATAATTAAGTTCACTTGTAGCGCACATGCATATAAAACAGAATTAACATATTAAGAAATATGTTAATACATGTATTTAACAAGCAGCATGAGGTTTAAAAAGCATGGCATGACCTATTAAGATGCCCATCGATATTTTTGAAATATTCTTCATAGCAGTACATAATTGACAAGACATTATATTACAACTATGATAGACTTGCAAAAATGAATAACAAAAGATTTGATTTACTGTGAAGATGAACATGCATAAGTATAGTATAAAGTCACTTCCATGTCATATAAAGTCAGCCATCCAGCAGTTTATAAAAATTGCTAGTGCATTTTGCTGAGCCGCATTACTGTAATAATAATTCCACTGATTCAAAAAACCTGCCCAAATGACACAAGCATTATAAGGAAAAGTTACAAAAACACATCAGGTGAAAATTTGAATCAACGCAACCAACCCAAGGTGTTGTGCCCCTGCCAATACATTTGAGAAAGCAAAATGTGTGGGTTTTAAACGTAAAAATTCTTTGACGGAGGATGTACTTTCATAGAGGAAGAAAAATATCAGCTGTGGCAAATTTAGAATTCTGTGTTTTTTAACTGAACAGCTAAATATTGCAAAAAATTTGCTGCAACTACAGTAAATAAAAAATAAATTTCTATGGGTAATCTCTATTAGTTTTGCTTCAGAGAAAGGGCATTCCATCTGTTCTAATGCAAACATGCCATGGTCAGAGAGCCATTGCTTGTTATTGGTGGAAGCTACTACTTATAAAAATCAACACTGCATTCACTGATATGCAACAGCCTTTGCTGCCTTACCAATGCCATGGAAATTTTTCTCTTGAACTTGATTGCGGATTTTCTTTTCATGGGCTTTTCATGTACTTGGGAAGATCAGTCTTGGACATGTGATATTGTTGTGTCCATTTTTGTTCATACACAAGTTGTATTCACTTCAGGGATTTTTTTTTCCTTGAGGTTGTTCATGGAAAGCCTCCTCCAGCCAGGTACCATGATGAAAACCACTGTTTTCTACAGATGGCTTGTGACTCAAATGAAAATGATGAAAACTGGCTGCGATGTGTGGTTTATTGTGATCCAATATAGACTTTTTGGCATTTAGGCTTTATTAAAAAACAAACTGAAAAAAGGTTATTTATATCTTAGTAAAGAGTTATAGGTTCGTTTTCAGATGTTTCATTTTGTGTAGTCTTTATTTCAAAATATGTATCTGTGACTGTAACTAATGTAGAGTGAAATCAGAATTTTGTAATCTATTTGAATGCTCTTCTATTTTTTCTTCTTACTTGCCAAAACCAACAGCAACAGATCCTCTGTCTGAACTAGCCTGCATGCCAGATATACTTGGGCAAGATAGTAACCCCAAGTTGCTCTTCGATGCATCCACTGGAGTGTGAATTTTAGACAGAAAGCAATTGCATAGAAAAAGAAAAAAAATGGTGCTTGTATGAGTGGGTGAATGAGGCAAGTTGTAGTGCTCCGAGTGCCTTGTCAGAGTAGAAAAGTGCTATATAAGAAGCAGTCCATTTTCTACTGCTTGAGCATAGGGATTTGTCTGATTGTTGGGGAGTTTCACTCTAATCTGAATTTTAAATAATTTTAGTGATTGCAGGCAACAAATCATCAACAACTGACTGTGTACACCTTTTTTTGTACAGTACATTTATGGGGGACCCGTAGGATTGAATATTATACTCTACTGTATAGAGTGTACAATACACATTGTATACAATACAAACTAGTGTATACAATCGATAATATGGTCATATCACATAAAAGAAAAATAGCAAAACATAAATAATTACAGTGTCTCTCCAGATTAGATAGATAGGTAATTTTATTATCTGGGCTGTGAATATACAACGTTATGCCTATAATGTCTATTGTCTGAAAGAAAGAATTGAGTTGGTGGAAGACAGATGATCTGTGACAAAGCACAAAACCTGTAAACTCCCTCTGGTGGCCCATCTGCACCATGTGATGACAATTCATTTGATAACTTTTTATTTGTCCAGGGAACATAGTGACAGATATAGCATTTCATTTCCTTTCTAAATTATTTGTTGCACCAAATATTATAATGTCTTAAAATTAAAATCAGAGTCAAATACCTCAGCACTGCTGAACAAAACTGTTTTGACCAGATTGGGGCCCTTTAATTTATAATTTATGTTGTCACGCCTCCATTTGAATGTGCCCCTACAGCATCAGATAGGCATTTCTGCTGGTGTAACTCTACCAACTAATGCAAAAGCTTTGCTTGGACAGAATAAAACAGATAAACAACTGGTCACACTGCATGCTGAGTATGGACAGTACCCAAAGGTCAGCCACAATATTGAAACTACCTGATATTTGGTAGATACCCAGAAAAACACCTATGGTCCACTGATGCATGCACATAGGATGTTACATGCAGGTTACACTATACAAGACCAGACCTCGACTAGACCTTACTCCAAAATGTGGCATTTCCAGCATTACAGCCTTAAGCCTGTGACAAAATCAGCAGACTTGAGCTTAATAAAACTTGACTAGCGTTAGGGGTGGGCGGTAGAAACGGTATACGGTAGAAACTATATAAATTTGGCCAACTGTAGAGATTTTCACTATACCGCTCTACCGTGATAGCGCATGTTGACGGCGTCATCAAGCTGAGCCTGTTTTGGTCGAAAGCATTGCAGCGGCTGCAAACAACATCATCTGCAAATTATGCCGGGCGACAGTAATAGCAAAGAGACTAAGCACTTTTGGAATATGGGGAAAGCTAAAAACTGCGCTTCCTCCACTTCCGTACCATTGATTCAATGATGCTGAATTCTCTCGCAGCTGTTCTATTCCCATGTTGTTGCAGTATATTAATGACTAAACTCGTATTGTGGATGGATTACCTCAGTTGTTCTCCTGACTGAAATTTAATAAATTCTGTTTTCATGGATGCCTGGATGTTAAACTTAATTGTTACACCTGGTAAAACAGCAACGCTGATTATTTTATTAAGGATGAAAGATTTTAGACAGTTTTTAACTCTGTGATGCCGCAGTGTTCGTTTGACTTTGGGACCTGAAGCAGACGGAGTTTTGGACCCAGATTACTCCGCGAGGCTCCTGACTACGGCAGCCGTAATGCTCCGGCAATCCATCAAGCTGTGCGCCTTCATAGCTTACCAAAGTCATACTAAAACATTTTTTGACAGATTTCTACGTGCCGTGTACCACATAAAATTGGTTCAAGGTCAGTAAGCACAACCAGAATTGAGACATAAGGCACACTGTCGATTTTTGAGAAAATTAAAGTATTTTAAGTATGCCTTATAGTGGGGGTAGGCAACCTTTCTGATGATGAGTACCATCTAAAATTTCCTCAGAAGTCAATGTGCCATATGATTGCAATAGCAATAAATTGAATAACTCTATATTAACAGTTACACACTATATAGAACAACTTTATAGAATTATATTTGTTCGCAGATGTTTGCAGCTATCAGCGAATAGTTATCAGCTGTTTTGAAACAAAAAAAGACACTTTTTATCCATAACAAGAACTCCATAACAGCAAATGAACTGTACAACAGAAAATGCAAATGCTCTTTATGGTCTCCTCACAACAATGATAAGAAAAATAAACTGAGCCACTATGACATGTTTGTTAATACAGGGATACACATGTTAATGTGATCTCTGGTCTCCCACTCAGAGACACAGGTCTACGAGTGTCCAGCATGCAGACCGCTACCTGAGGACACTCATGTGAGAGAAAATCTGCTCACACAGATATGTAGAGCCAAATACTGTCAATAATGCCTCTGCAATGTTCTGAAGACAGTTAAACTTGTCAGGTAGTGATGTCCAGCAGGTGAAAATGCAAGCTCCATGAACACGCACAGTTACGGATTCCAGCTGCGTTCATAGTTCTGCAAACTTTGACCCCCCACAAAGTTGAGGTTTTCAGTTCAATCAGCTGCATTTCAATGTCGCATTAACTCAGCCAGTTAATGCGGTATTAAAGGTATTAAAGCTATAAAGGCTTTGAATGAAAACAAACGCTGTGGTGACGGTGATGTACACTGTCTTGTTGGTATATGTATGATTTCTATACATTTTACGTCAGATAAAAACTTTGGTTATAAGATTCAGATAATTATTTAATAAAAGCTAGACATTTTTAAATGAGAATAAGAAAGAAACACATTTCTTTGTGGCCCCTTTCCCTGTTAATGCCCTGCCTGGCCCCCTGGCAAAACTTTGCTAGATCCACCCCTGCACACTGTCAGCTACTTAGAAAAGGATCCTGGTGTTATTAGTCTCTCAGAAACAGTTCATAACTTCCCTTCAACTCATTCATGTCACCTAAAGGGTAAACCTGTTTCTCCATCACCTGTTCAGCTCTGATGATTCAGTAAGGAAATCTCCCGGTTTCATCTTCATGTTTCCCTCTCACCACATATCCAAACCGTTATAATGACCAGCAGCTTTTACAGCTGTGGCTCCAGCAAACATCAGCTGATACTAGAAATTAATATTAAATAAATTCTAACAACTGATCAAGCTAAAACATGTTGCTGTTGTTTAGCGCGACATCCGCTGGTTTCCTGTTTCTGGTGCAAAGTGGGCGATAAACAAGCAAGAGAGAAAAGCCGATCAGCTGACCATTGATCAGTTTCATGATTGAAGTAGCAACAGGAGAGGGAGGGGAGAGAATGAGAGAAGCAGAAACAGCTGTGCAGCGTAAAGATGCAGAAAAACTCCAGCTTTGTGTCTTTTTCCATTCTAGCTGAAGTACGGGACAAACTGTGTTCCTTTTCAGCTCAACACGAAACGCGTAATATTTTCTCTGAATATGGGATGATTCCATTTTTTACGGGACGGTTGGCAACTCTACTAACTAACCTTATGAATAAAATAAAGTTCACTATCAGTAACATCATAGCACCCGCCCAACTGTATAGAAACTCCACCAATGCTAGCTAGTACACAGTACGTGTTATTGTAACTGACTGTAAAAAGTCAGCACAACGAAAATAAACTACACCTAAACTTGGTTTTTCTCTGACCCAGAAAGACTGCAGGTCATAACTTATTACCTGAAGTTCAGTTCACCTGACACTCGGACCAGCGGCCGCCTCGGGTCTCTCCTCCTCCTGCCCCCGCCTTTCCCTCATCCATCCGCTGGCCTCTGTGGAAGCTCCGCCATAGCCACCACCAAACAACTGAGTTAGTTTTACATATCGACCAGCATCTGGCCAATCCACCACCTTTCATTGTTTATACCGTTACAAAAATAAATAAATAAATAATCGGCCCATAAAAACGAAAAATCACCCGGTATGACTGATGGCCAGTCCAGATAAGGTCGTGCCATCAGCTAACCCTTGGCACGCGTGCCCAGGGTTGTCGACCCCTGCCTTATAAAGTATGTTATACAGAAGAAAAGAATATATCGCGATATATATCGTTACCGCACATGCTTTAAATTATACCATGATATGATTTTAGGCCATATTGACCAGCCCTAACTGGCGTGGATAATCATTAAACATTACACATTAGGGAACATGAAAGGCTTGGTCAAAAAAAAAAACAAACCCCCCTCAAAATTAGGGCTCGAAATACAACCCCATTCACTAAAAAAGGCAACAGTTGAAAACACATAAGGAACATTTTGAGTTAATCCCATGATCCTAGTAGTACTTAGCAGCCCTATCAGTAACTAGTTGGCCTTACTTGCATTGAGGAAAAGAGCATAAGGACTAAGGAATAAAGGAATAAAGGATAAATAGAATATATGGGTAGGGGAATCACACAGTTTATCATAAATTAACTTCATAAGTCAAGATTATGGGTGTCTTCAGCATTGCAATAGAGATGCTTGAAGATCCTAACACAATAGTTGTTATGCAAAAAAAGATGACTGGTGACTGGTGAAGAACTAGAGAAAAAAAACTGAACCATTTTAGTTACTATTGTGTCAGTAAAGTTTTTTGTGATGTTCAACTGACTTGACTAAATAGGTGGATGGTTTAGGAAAATATAATATCACAACAAGGACATTTTCCTTTATACATTGGATCAGAAAGATGTGACATTAGTTTGGGAAAACAAACTTTGTTTTGTATGCTAGAATCACTAACATATCTCATTTCATATGACTGTGATGGCAAGGAATGCAAAGATGAAGTGTGTACCTGGGTATGGTTTTTATTAACTAATAGGTTTTGAGAAGATAGAGGTTCAAAATTTGATGAAAAAGCCTTGACTGAAGTTGATTTTTCTCTGAAAGCATGACTTGATTTTCGGGACGAAGTTGTGTCGCGTTCATTTTCTGGGGACGAAGGGCTTTTATTTGATAAAGAATCGGAACCAAAATCATATACATGTAACTGAGAGGACACTGGTCTGATCTCATCAAACATAATTTCCAGACACAAATCAGAATCTTCCCAGTCTGAAAATGCTGATTCTGGTGTAACCGACCTTTGCCCTAACAATTCCGCATTACATTCATTATGGGGACATCTGAACTGAGGAACAGGTGAGTCCGGAGAGAGCGGCCTAAATTCACCTTCAGACTCCAGCGATTCAGGAGAGTGTGGCCTTAATTCCGCCACCCAATGGTCTAGAAGATAAAGGGTATGTTCTGTATCAGATGCTTCTGATGGCCAAGCCGCAGAAGGCATAGATCTCAAGTCACTACTTTGGAAGTCAAATAAAGTGTCACATTTGTTGTCATGTGTAAAGCCTCGCACAACCTGTGCATAGGTCAAAGTTCTCGAAGCAGGCAGCAAAGGGGATGATTTTACAGTAAGAGCTGATTGTTTAACTTCAACATTTGAAGAGTAGGAATCTGATGAATCTGGTCTGTTGTCTTCAAACATTTGTGCAAGACAAGATTCTAAATCATCATTATCGGACATTGTTGAAAGAGGTGACGTGGGCCTATTTTCAGAATATTGCAAGTAGTACTTACAATGTTGACTGATTGTTGGACTTGACATCGTGGAAGAAGAATGAGGACATTGATGAATTAACACCACAGATTCTGGGGAGGATGCTCTAAAGTCTGCCAGCCAACTGTTCAAGAGTGAAAAGTCCAAACCTGGAGACACAAACTCTGGAGACAATGCTCTATTATCTGATAACAAATCCAGACTAAAATCAGATGAATGTGACTGAGAGGACACTGGTCTAATCTCATCAAACATAATTTCCAGACACAAATCAGAATCTTCCCAGTCTGAAAATGCTGATTCTGGTGTAACCGACCTTTGCCCTAACAATTCCGCATTACATTCATTATGGGGACATCTGAACTGAGGAACAGGTGAGTCCGGAGAGAGCGGCCTAAATTCACCTTCAGACTCCAGCGATTCAGGAGAGTGTGGCCTTAATTCCGCCATCCAATCGTCTAGAAGATAAAGGGTATGTTCTGTATCAGATGCTTCTGATGGCCAAGCCGCAGAAGGCATAGATCTCAAGTCACTACTTTGGAAGTCAAATAAAGTGTCACATTTGTTGTCATGTGTAAAGCCTCGCACAACCTGTGCATAGGTCAAAGTTCTCGAAGCAGGCAGCAAAGGGGATGATTTTACAGTAAGAGCTGATTGTTTAACTTCAACATTTGAAGAGTAGGAATCTGGTGAATCTGGTCTGTTGTCTTCAAACATTTGTGCAAGACAAGATTCTAAATCATCATTATCGGACATTGTTGAAAGAGGTGACGTGGGCCTATTTTCAGAATATTGCAAGTAGTACTTACAATGTTGACTGATTGTTGGACTTAACATCGTGGAAGAAGAATGAGGACATTGATGAACTGACACCACAGATTCTGGGGAGGATGCTCTAAAGTCTGCCAGCCAACTGTTCAAGAGTGAAAAGTCCAAACCTGGAGACACAAACTCTGGAGACAATGCTCTATTATCTGATAACAAATCCAGACTAAAATCAGATGAATGTGACTGAGAGGACACTGGTCTGATCTCATCAAACATAATTTCCAGACACAAATCAGAATCTTCCCAGTCTGAAAATGCTGATTCTGGTGTAACCGACCTTTGCCCTAACAATTCCGCATTACATTCATTATGGGGACATCTGAACTGAGGAACAGGTGAGTCCGGAGAGAGCGGCCTAAATTCACCTTCAGACTCCAGCGATTCAGGAGAGTGTGGCCTTAATTCCGCCATCCAATCGTCTAGAAGATAAAGGGTATGTTCTGTATCAGATGCTTCTGATGGCCAAGCCGCAGAAGGCATAGATCTCAAGTCACTACTTTGGAAGTCAAATAAAGTGTCACATTTGTTGTCATGTGTAAAGCCTCGCACAACCTGTGCATAGGTCAAAGTTCTCGAAGCAGGCAGCAAAGGGGATGATTTTACAGTAAGAGCTGATTGTTTAACTTCAACATTTGAAGAGTAGGAATCTGGTGAATCTGGTCTGTTGTCTTCAAACATTTGTGCAAGACAAGATTCTAAATCATCATTATCGGACATTGTTGAAAGAGGTGACGTGGGCCTATTTTCAGAATATTGCAAGTAGTACTTACAATGTTGACTGATTGTTGGACTTAACATCGTGGAAGAAGAATGAGGACATTGATGAACTGACACCACAGATTCTGGGGAGGATGCTCTAAAGTCTGCCAGCCAACTGTTCAAGAGTGAAAAGTCCAAACCTGGAGACACAAACTCTGGAGACAACGCTCTATTATCTGATAACAAATCCAGACTAAAATCAGATGAATGTGACTGAGAGGACACTGGTCTGATCTCATCAAACATAATTTCCAGACACAAATCAGAATCTTCCCAGTCTGAAAATGCTGATTCTGGTGTAACCGACCTTTGCCCTAACAATTCCGCATTACATTCATTATGGGGACATCTGAACTGAGGAACAGGTGAGTCCGGAGAGAGCGGCCTAAATTCACCTTCAGACTCCAGCGATTCAGGAGAGTGTGGCCTTAATTCCGCCACCCACTCGTCTAGAAGATAAAGGGTATGTTCTGTGTCAGATGTTTCTGATGGCGAAGATGCAGAAGGGATACTTCTCAAGTCACTACTTTGGAAGTCAAATAAAGTGTCACATTTGTTGTCATGTGTAAAGCCTCGCACAACCTGTGCATAGGTAAAAGTTCTCGAAGAAGGCAGCAAAGGGGATGATTTTACAGTAAGAGCTGATTGTTTAACTTCAACATTTGAAGAGTAGGAATCTGGTGAATCTGGTCTGTTGTCTTCAAACATTTGTGCAAGACAAGATTCTAAATCATCATTATCAGATATTGTTGAAAGAGGTGACGTGGGCCTTTTTTCAGAATATTGCAAGTAGTACTTACAATGTTGACTGATTGTTGGACTTAACATCGTGGAAGAAGAATGAGGACATTGATGAACTGACACCACAGATTCTGGGGAGGATGCTCTAAAGTCTGCCAGCCAACTGTTCAAGAGTGAAAAGTCCAAACCTGGAGACACAAACTCTGGAGACAACGCTCTATTATCTGATAACAAATCCAGACTAAAATCAGATGAATGTGACTGAGAGGACACTGGTCTGATCTCATCAAACATAATTTCCAGACACAAATCAGAATCTTCCCAGTCTGAAAATGCTGATTCTGGTGTAACCGACCTTTGCCCTAACAATTCCGCATTACATTCATTATGGGGACATCTGAACTGAGGAACAGGTGAGTCCGGAGAGAGCGGCCTAAATTCACCTTCAGACTCCAGCGATTCAGGAGAGTGTGGCCTTAATTCCGCCACCCACTCGTCTAGAAGATAAAGGGTATGTTCTGTGTCAGATGTTTCTGATGGCGAAGATGCAGAAAGGATACTTCTCAAGTCACTACTTTGGAAGTCAAATAAAGTGTCACATTTGTTGTCATGTGTAAAGCCTCACACAACCTGTGCATAGGTTAAAGTTCTCGAAGAAGGCAGCAAAGGGGATGATTTTACAGTAAGAGCTGAGTGTTTAACTTCAACATTTGAAGAGTAGGAATCTGGTGAATCTGGTCTGTTGTCTTCAAACATTTGTGCAAGACAAGATTCTAAATCATCATTATCAGATATTGTTGAAAGAGGTGACGTGGGCCTTTTTTCAGAATATTGCAAGTAGTACTTACAATGTTGACTGATTGTTGGACTTAACATCGTGGAAGAAGAATGAGGACATTGATGAACTGACACCACAGATTCTGGGGAGGATGCTCTAAAGTCTGCCAGCCAACTGTTCAAGAGTGAAAAGTCCAAACCTGGAGACACAAACTCTGGAGACAATGCTCTATTATCTGATAACAAATCCAGACTAAAATCAGAAGAATGTGATTGAGAGGACACTGGTCTGGTCTCATCAAACATAATTTCCAGACACAAATCAGAATCTTCCCAGTCTGAAAATGCTGATTCTGGTGTAACCGACCTTTGCCCTAACAATTCCGCATTACATTCATTATGGGGACATCTGAACTGAGGAACAGGTGAGTCCGGAGAGAGCGGCCTAAATTCACCTTCAGACTCCAGCGATTCAGGAGAGTGTGGCCTTAATTCCGCCACCCACTCATCTAGAAGATAAAGGGTATGTTCTGAATCAGATGTTTCTGATGGCGAAGATGCAGAAGGCATAGTTCGCAAGTCACTACTTTGGAAGTCAAATAAAGTGTCACATTTGTTGTCATGTGTAAAGCCTCGCACAACCTGTGCATAAGTCAAAGTTCTCGAAGCAGGCAGCAAAGGGGATGATTTTACAGTAAGATCTGAGTGTTTAACTTCAACATTTGAAGAGTAGGAATCTGGTGAATCTGGTCTGTTGTCTTCAAACATTTGTGCAAGACAAGATTCTAAATCATCATTATCGGACATTGTTGAAAGAGGTGACGTGGGCCTATTTTCAGAATATTGCAAGTAGTACTTACAATGTTGACTGATTGTTGGACTTAACATCATGGAAGAAGAATGAGGACATTGATGAACTAACACCACAGATTCTGGGGAGGATGCTCTTAAGTCTGCCAGCCAACTGTTCAAGAGTGAAAAGTCCAAACCTGGAGACACAAACTCTGGAGAAAACGCTCTATTATCTGATAACAAATCCAGACTAAAATCAGATGAATGTGATTGACAGGACACTGGTCTGGTCTCATCAAACATAATTTCCAGACACAAATCAGAATCTTCCCAGTCTGAAAATGCTGATTCTGGTGTAACCGACCTTTGCCCTAACAATTCCGCATTACATTCATTATGGGGACATCTGAACTGAGGAACAGGTGAGTCCGGAGAGAGCGGCCTAAATTCACCTTCAGACTCCAGCGATTCAGGAGAGTGTGGCCTTAATTCTGCCACCCACTCGTCTAGAAGATAAAGGGTATGTTCTGAATCAGATGCTTCTGATGGCGAAGATGCAGAAGGCATAGTTCGCAAGTCACCACTTTGGAAGTCAAAAAAAGTGTCACATTTGTTGTCATGTGTAAAGCCTTGCACAACCTGTGCATACGTCAAAGGTCTTGAAAAAGGCAGCAAAGGCGATGATTTTACAGCAAGATCTGAGTGTTTAACTTCAACATTTGAAGAGTAGGAATCTGGTGAATCTGCTCTTTTGTCTTGAAACATTTGTGTAAAACAAGATTCTAAATCATCATTATCGGACATTGTTGAAAGAGGTGATGTGGGCCTATTTTCAGAATATTGCAAGTAGTACTTACAATGTTGACTGATTGTTGGACTTAACATCATGGAAGAAGAATGAGGACATTGATGAACTAACACCACAGATTCTGGGGAGGATGCTCTTAAGTCTGCCAGCCAACTGTTCAAGAGTGAAAAGTCCAAACCTGGAGACACAAACTCTGGAGACAACGCTCTATTATCTGATAACAAATCCAGACTAAAATCAGATGAATGTGACTGAGAGGACACTGGTCTGATCTCATCAAACATAATTTCCAGACACAAATCAGAATCTTCCCAGTCTGAAAATGCTGATTCTGGTGTAACCGACCTTTGCCCTAACAATTCCGCATTACATTCATTATGGGGACATCTGAACTGAGGAACAGGTGAGTCCGGAGAGAGCGGCCTAAATTCACCTTCAGACTCCAGCGATTCAGGAGAGTGTGGCCTTAATTCCGCCACCCACTCGTCTAGAAGATAAAGGGTATGTTCTGTGTCAGATGCTCTTGATGGCGAAGATGCAGGAGGCATAGTTCTCAAGTCACTACTTTGGAAGTCAAATAAAGTGTCACATTTGTTGTCATGTGTAAAGCCTCGCACAACCTGTGCATAGGTCAAAGTTCTCGAAGCAGGCAGCAAAGGGGATGATTTTACAGTAAGAGCTGATTGTTTAACTTCAACATTTGAAGAGTAGGAATCTGGTGAATCTGCTCTTTTGTCTTGAAACATTTGTGTAAAACAAGATTCTAAATCATCATTATCGGACATTGTTGAAAGAGGTGACGTGGGCCTATTTTCAGAATATTGCAAGTAGTACTTACAATGTTGACTGATTGTTGGACTTAACATCGTGGAAGAAGAATGAGGACATTGATGAACTGACACCACAGATTCTGGGGAGGATGCTCTAAAGTCTGCCAGCCAACTGTTCAAGAGTGAAAAGTCCAAACCTGGAGACACAAACTCTGGAGACAACGCTCTATTATCTGATAACAAATCCAGACTAAAATCAGATGAATGTGACTGAGAGGACACTGGTCTGATCTCATCAAACATAATTTCCAGACACAAATCAGAATCTTCCCAGTCTGAAAATGCTGATTCTGGTGTAACCGACCTTTGCCCTAACAATTCCGCATTACATTCATTATGGGGACATCTGAACTGAGGAACAGGTGAGTCCGGAGAGAGCGGCCTAAATTCACCTTCAGACTCCAGCGATTCAGGAGAGTATGGCCTTAATTCCGCCACCCACTCGTCTAGAAGATAAAGGGTATGTTCTGTGTCAGATGCTTCTGATGGCGAAGATGCAGAAGGCATAGTTCTCAAGTCACTACTTTGGAAGTCAAATAAAGTGTCACATTTATTGTCATGTGTAAAGCCTCGCACAACCTGTGCATAGGTCAAAGTTCTCGAAGCAGGCAGCAAAGGGGATGATTTTACAGTAAGAGCTGATTGTTTAACTTCAACATTTGAAGAGTAGGAATCTGGTGAATCTGGTCTGTTGTCTTCAAACATTTGTGCAAGACAAGATTCTAAATCATCATTATCGGACATTGTTGAAAGAGGTGACGTGGGCCTATTTTCAGAATATTGCAAGTAGTACTTACAATGTTGACTGATTGTTGGACTTAACATCGTGGAAGAAGAATGAGGACATTGATGAATTAACACCACAGATTCTGGGGAGGATGCTCTAAAGTCTGCCAGCCAACTGTTCAAGAGTGAAAAGTCCAAACCTGGAGACACAAACTCTGGAGACAACGCTCTATTATCTGATAACAAATCCAGACTAAAATCAGATGAATGTGACTGAGAGGACACTGGTCTGATCTCATCAAACATAATTTCCAGACACAAATCAGAATCTTCCCAGTCTGAAAATGCTGATTCTGGTGTAACCGACCTTTGCCCTAACAATTCCGCATTACATTCATTATGGGGAAATCTGAACTGAGGAACAGGTGAGTCCGGAGAGAGCGGCCTAAATTCACCTTCAGACTCCAGCGATTCAGGAGAGTGTGGCCTTAATTCCGCCACCCACTCGTCTAGAAGATAAAGGGTATGTTCTGAATCAGATGCTTCTGATGGCGAAGATGCAGAAGGCATAGTTCGCAATTCACCACTTTGGAAGTCAAAAAAAGTGTCACATTTGTTGTCATGTGTAAAGCCTTGCACAACCTGTGCATACGTCAAAGGTCTTGAAAAAGGCAGCAAAGGCGATGATTTTACAGCAAGATCTGAGTGTTTAACTTCAACATTTGAAGAGTAGGAATCTGGTGAATCTGCTCTTTTGTCTTGAAACATTTGTGTAAAACAAGATTCTAAATCATCATTATCGGACATTGTTGAAAGAGGTGACGTGGGCCTATTTTCAGAATATTGCAAGTAGTACTTACAATGTTGACTGATTGTTGGACTTAACATCATGGAAGAAGAATGAGGACATTGATGAACTAACACCACAGATTCTGGGGAGGATGCTCTTAAGTCTGCCAGCCAACTGTTCAAGAGTGAAAAGTCCAAACCTGGAGACACAAACTCTGGAGACAACGCTCTATTATCTGATAACAAATCCAGACTAAAATCAGATGAATGTGATTGACAGGACACTGGTCTGATCTCATCAAACATAATTTCCAGACACAAATCAGAATCTTCCCAGTCTGAAAATGCTGATTCTGGTGTAACCGACCTTTGCCCTAACAATTCCGCATTACATTCATTATGGGGACATCTGAACTGAGGAACAGGTGAGTCCGGAGAGAGCGGCCTAAATTCACCTTCAGACTCCAGCGATTCAGGAGAGTGTGGCCTTAATTCTGCCACCCACTCGTCTAGAAGATAAAGGGTATGTTCTGAATCAGATGCTTCTGATGGCGAAGATGCAGAAGGCATAGTTCGCAAGTCACCACTTTGGAAGTCAAAAAAAGTGTCACATTTGTTGTCATGTGTAAAGCCTTGCACAACCTGTGCATACGTCAAAGGTCTTGAAAAAGGCAGCAAAGGCGATGATTTTACAGCAAGATCTGAGTGTTTAACTTCAACATTTGAAGAGTAGGAATCTGGTGAATCTGCTCTTTTGTCTTGAAACATTTGTGTAAAACAAGATTCTAAATCATCATTATCGGACATTGTTGAAAGAGGTGATGTGGGCCTATTTTCAGAATATTGCAAGTAGTACTTACAATGTTGACTGATTGTTGGACTTAACATCATGGAAGAAGAATGAGGACATTGATGAACTAACACCACAGATTCTGGGGAGGATGCTCTTAAGTCTGCCAGCCAACTGTTCAAGAGTGAAAAGTCCAAACCTGGAGACACAAACTCTGGAGACAACGCTCTATTATCTGATAACAAATCCAGACTAAAATCAGATGAATGTGACTGAGAGGACACTGGTCTGATCTCATCAAACATAATTTCCAGACACAAATCAGAATCTTCCCAGTCTGAAAATGCTGATTCTGGTGTAACCGACCTTTGCCCTAACAATTCCGCATTACATTCATTATGGGGACATCTGAACTGAGGAACAGGTGAGTCCGGAGAGAGCGGCCTAAATTCACCTTCAGACTCCAGCGATTCAGGAGAGTGTGGCCTTAATTCCGCCACCCACTCGTCTAGAAGATAAAGGGTATGTTCTGTGTCAGATGCTCTTGATGGCGAAGATGCAGGAGGCATAGTTCTCAAGTCACTACTTTGGAAGTCAAATAAAGTGTCACATTTGTTGTCATGTGTAAAGCCTCGCACAACCTGTGCATAGGTCAAAGTTCTCGAAGCAGGCAGCAAAGGGGATGATTTTACAGTAAGAGCTGATTGTTTAACTTCAACATTTGAAGAGTAGGAATCTGGTGAATCTGGTCTGTTGTCTTCAAACATTTGTGCAAGACAAGATTCTAAATCATCATTATCGGACATTGTTGAAAGAGGTGACGTGGGCCTATTTTCAGAATATTGCAAGTAGTACTTACAATGTTGACTGATTGTTGGACTTAACATCGTGGAAGAAGAATGAGGACATTGATGAACTGACACCACAGATTCTGGGGAGGATGCTCTAAAGTCTGCCAGCCAACTGTTCAAGAGTGAAAAGTCCAAACCTGGAGACACAAACTCTGGAGACAACGCTCTATTATCTGATAACAAATCCAGACTAAAATCAGATGAATGTGACTGAGAGGACACTGGTCTGATCTCATCAAACATAATTTCCAGACACAAATCAGAATCTTCCCAGTCTGAAAATGCTGATTCTGGTGTAACCGACCTTTGCCCTAACAATTCCGCATTACATTCATTATGGGGACATCTGAACTGAGGAACAGGTGAGTCTGGAGAGAGCGGCCTAAATTCACCTTCAGACTCCAGCGATTCAGGAGAGTGTGGCCTTAATTCCGCCACCCACTCGTCTAGAAGATAAAGGGTATGTTCTGTGTCAGATGCTTCTGATGGCGAAGATGCAGAAGGCATAGTTCTCAAGTCACTACTTTGGAAGTCAAATAAAGTGTCACAGTTGTTGTCATGTGTAAAGCCTCGCACAACCTGTGCATAGGTCAAAGTTCTCGAAGCAGGCAGCAAAGGGGATGATTTTACAGTAAGAGCTGATTGTTTAACTTCAACATTTGAAGAGTAGGAATCTGGTGAATCTGGTCTGTTGTCTTCAAACATTTGTGCAAGACAAGATTCTAAATCATCATTATCGGACATTGTTGAAAGAGGTGACGTGGGCCTATTTTCAGAATATTGCAAGTAGTACTTACAATGTTGACTGATTGTTGGACTTAACATCGTGGAAGAAGAATGAGGACATTGATGAACTGACACCACAGATTCTGGGTAGGATGCTCTAAAGTCTGCCAGCCAACTGTTCAAGAGTGAAAAGTCCAAACCTGGAGACACAAACTCTGGAGACAACGCTCTATTATCTGATAACAAATCCAGACTAAAATCAGATGAATGTGACTGAGAGGACACTGGTCTGATCTCATCAAACATAATTTCCAGACACAAATCAGAATCTTCCCAGTCTGAAAATGCTGATTCTGGTGTAACCGACCTTTGCCCTAACAATTCCGCATTACATTCATTATGGGGACATCTGAACTGAGGAACAGGTGAGTCCGGAGAGAGCGGCCTAAATTCACCTTCAGACTCCAGCGATTCAGGAGAGTGTGGCCTTAATTCCGCCACCCACTCGTCTAGAAGATAAAGGGTATGTTCTGTGTCAGATGCTTCTGATGGCGAAGATGCAGAAGGCATAGTTCGCAAGTCACTACTTTGGAAGTCAAATAAAGTGTCACATTTGTTGTCATGTGTAAAGCCTCGCACAACCTGTGCATAGGTCAAAGTTCTCGAAGCAGGCAGCAAAGGGGATGATTTTACAGTAAGAGCTGAGTGTTTAACTTCAACATTTGAAGAGTAGGAATCTGGTGAATCTGGTCTGTTGTCTTCAAACATTTGTGCAAGACAAGATTCTAAATCATCATTATCGGACATTGTTGAAAGAGGTGACGTGGGCCTATTTTCAGAATATTGCAAGTAGTACTTACAATGTTGACTGATTGTTGGACTTAACATCGTGGAAGAAGAATGAGGACATTGATGAACTGACACCACAGATTCTGGGGAGGATGCTCTAAAGTCTGCCAGCCAACTGTTCAAGAGTGAAAAGTCCAAACCTGGAGACACAAACTCTGGAGACAACGCTCTATTATCTGATAACAAATCCAGACTAAAATCAGATGAATGTGACTGAGAGGACACTGGTCTGATCTCATCAAACATAATTTCCAGACACAAATCAGAATCTTCCCAGTCTGAAAATGCTGATTCTGGTGTAACCGACCTTTGCCCTAACAATTCCGCATTACATTCATTATGGGGACATCTGAACTGAGGAACAGGTGAGTCCGGAGAGAGCGGCCTAAATTCACCTTCAGACTCCAGCGATTCAGGAGAGTGTGGCCTTAATTCCGCCACCCACTCGTCTAGAAGATAAAGGGTATGTTCTGTGTCAGATGCTTCTGATGGCGAAGATGCAGAAGGCATAGTTCTCAAGTCACTACTTTGGAAGTCAAATAAAGTGTCACATTTGTTGTCATGTGTAAAGCCTCGCACAACCTGTGCATAGGTCAAAGTTCTCGAAGCAGGCAGCAAAGGGGATGATTTTACAGTAAGAGCTGATTGTTTAACTTCAACATTTGAAGAGTAGGAATCTGGTGAATCTGGTCTGTTGTCTTCAAACATTCGTGCAAGACAAGATTCTAAATCATCATTATCGGACATTGTTGAAAGAGGTGACGTGGGCCTATTTTCAGAATATTGCAAGTAGTACTTACAATGTTGACTGATTGTTGGACTTAACATCGTGGAAGAAGAATGAGGACATTGATGAACTGACACCACAGATTCTGGGGAGGATGCTCTAAAGTCTGCAAGCCAACTGTTCAAGAGTGACAAGTCCAAACCAGGAGACACAAACTCTGGAGACAACGCTCTATTATCTGATAACAAATCCAGACTAAAATCAGATGAATGTGACTGAGAGGACACTGGTCTGGTCTCATCAAACATAATTTCCAGACACAAATCAGAATCTTCCCAGTCTGAAAATGCTGATTCTGGTGTAACTGACCTTTGCCCTAACAATTCCGCATTACATTCATTATGGGGACATCTGAACTGAGGAACAGGTGAGTCCGGAGAGAGCGGCCTAAATTCACCTTCAGACTCCAGCGATTCAGGAGACTGGGGCCTTAATTCCGCCACCCACTCGTCTAGAAGATAAAGGGCATGTTCTGTATCAGATGCTTCTGATGGCAAAGATGCAGAAGGCATAGTTCTCAAGTCACTACTTTGGAAGTCAAATAAAGTGTCACATTTGTTGTCATGTGTAAAGCCTCGCACAACCTGTGCATAGGTCAAAGTTCTTGAAGCAGGCCCTAGCAATTCTTCATTATGGGGACATCTGAACTGAGTAACAGGTGAGTCAGGAGAGAGAGGATTAAATTCATCATCAGACTCCAATGATTCAGGAGATTTTGGCCACAATCTTGGGCATGATTTTACATTAAAAGTTGAGCGTGTAAGATTAATATCTGAAGAGTAGAAATCTTTTGAAATTTTTTTGTTATCCTCAAAAACTTGTGTAGGTACTGTTCTGAAGTCACTGATAAGGGTTAACTCCTTTTCAATTAGAGGGCATACGGTCCCCAAAAATCTTGTACCTACAGGAAATACATAATCCCTCTTTTTTCCTAGTGATGTATTTGAAATTTTCAAACATGGCCTTAGTGCTTCCTTCTCAGTTGTGAATAATGCATACTGACATTCTTTGTTTACAGTTTCCTTTAAGGGTTTTTTTGTGTTAGAGAATTGAGTTATCGTTGGAAAGTCCAAAATGTATTTTGGTCTCTCCACTAAGTCAAACACAAGTGGTTGGGCTATAGATATTTTTTGCAAGTTGTCACAAGTTTCAAGTTTTTGGTGTTTGTCTTTGGTAGGTGAGAAAGAGTTTCCTAATGATAATTCTTTCACCGAAGTCAAATTTATAGTCTCTTTCCTTTCATTGTATTCTGGAGCCAATTTTGGCTTTGTTGTTAAATCTTCAACTGACTTCCCTGGTAATGAATTATTTTCTAAAGATTCTGCTTCCAGCTTTGAAAACCAGTAATCAAGGTAAGATTGACTCCTTTCCTCTCTTAACTTTTGGACTCCAGAAACTAGTGGCCTAAATTGAAATGACTCTTCTTCTTTAGCTGAACAGCCCAAGTCTTCAGTGTCAATGATTTTGACTTCTACACATGTAAGAGTAGCTGGTATTTCTCGTCCTTTCATGTGACATATCAATGAATCTGATGCATCTGTGGTTTTATCATCTCGCCATTTATTAAGATGAGATGAGCAATTCTTTATAGCATATTGCTTGACATCACATGCTTTATGCTGGTGCTGTGAAGCAGAAAAATGTGGTGGAAGATAAACTGATGTGGCAGATTGCTGGGGGACAGACGGAGGGCAATCACAATCTACATAATCCTCCATCAAAGGGCTACTTTGACCTGCTTCCTTTACACTGAATTTATGGTAAGAAGTTGACATCAGGGATGGTGAGGATGGATTTTCTCCTGAATATTGTAAATAATAATGACAGTGTTGATTCATTAGCTGTGTGCGAATTGGCTGTGACAGCAATAGTTCAAGAAATGAAAAACTGCACTGAGAAGTTTGTGATTGTGGGGAAGATGGTCGGCAATCCCTATCTGTAGATAAATTGTCATGAATAGCTGCACACAAGTCAGGTGAAGATATTCCTTTGTGAACTGAATGATCATATTCATTTTCTACTATCACAGGTGAGAATGTTCTGGATTCTTTCTTTAAATGTTCACCCTCATGTCTTGGACTATATTTAGAGATTAGATAGTCATTTGATACTGGTCTAGAGTGGGAAATTACAGGAACAAAAGCCTTTGACCCAAAAAGCGGTTTGTGGTCGTAACTACATGACTCACAGGTGTTATATTCATTTTCAGTGAAGTTGTTTGTAACTTCTGGAGAACTACATCTCTCAGACATAACAGAGAGTTCATAAGTCTCATCAAATATACTTGAAAGGTCTGGAGGTAATACTCTTTCCCCACCCTGAGGAGAGTCAGGTGACATTGCTCTATAATCACTAACTGACATGACAGATTCGGGGGATGACCATCTAGGTACAGATTCATTTAACATCCATGCATCTGGAAGGAAGTGATTACTTTCATTAGCGGGAGAAAGGGAGCCACACTGCTCTTCAGATGCTAAAGAATCAGGGGTCAATCGGCTGCAGTCTATAAAAGTGGAAGGTAATGTGATACCACACTCAGGTGTTTGTAGTGTGAGATAAGTGACAGGCTGGAAATAGTGGAAAGACAAATTCTCTGGCTCAGTAATGCAGGACCTGTTTGCTTCTGCTACAACATTGTTACTGTTTGGAGTAGTAGAATAACAATTACAGATCATCTCAGTTGAGTCACAAGCCATACAATGAGGGCGACAGGTTGTCTGACTGCATGGCATCATTGTCTGTATGTCATTTTTAAATGGATTCACGTTGCTGGACTTAGCTGTTGCAATATTGAGTTCAGTTGCCTGCATATCAGCATTATCATCAATGAAGGGCAAGTTTTCCAGAATGACTTCACTATATATATTGCACTTTGTTATTTCTTCTTTGCTTAACTTGAAGGGTTTGGTGTCCATGTCCACACCTGAAACCTGTGTGGTCTTGTCATGACTATAGAGTACTCTCTTGAACTGGGCTGTGATCTCACTAGAACTGGCTGGATCTCTACTGCAAAACAAGGGTGCACAATGTAATTCATTACAAAGCTTACTGACATCAGTTTCAATTTTGTCTGACTCTGACAGCCTCAGAGTAAAGTCTCTGACAGAAAAAGATGAGTGAGATGAGTGAATTTCACACGATTGACCTTGCTTGTCTTCACACCCACAGTGCTCTAAGCTTTGACCATCTTTGACTTGAGCTCCACCTTGGAAAGAGCTGATGAAATGAGCTTCCTGGTCTTTCACTTTGGGGTCATAAACTTGAGTTGCTTGGCTCCCAAATGCAGCTTCTTTTGAAGTGGGCTGCATACTTACTTGCTCATCTAAGTTGTCTTGACTTGATTCACGTGTAATTACATCCTCAGAGGTCCACAAGTTAGGATTCAACTCACTGCAGAACAAAAAGAAAGATATGTCACAAAATCTAACTTTGATGATAAATGTGCGTCTCAGAGTCCTAATCTGACAAGCTAAAAGGAAAACACACCCAAAGAACTGCACCCACTATATGACACAAAGAACAGCCTGAAGCAGGATAGGACACTGTTCTGTTTCCTGAGGACAACTTGGTGGGAAACATTAGGCTTGAGAAAAGGAGTAGTTTGATCTGACATTGTGTTGCACTGCCAGTGCATTTTGCAGAGTCAGGAATATTTTCAAATGAATAACTCACTGCGGGATTTCAAGCTCCTCCAATAGGTCACCATGGATGCTCTCTGAATGGATCTGTCCAACAGGCTCTGCCCACGAAGGAATATCCAGTAGGGACGCGACTGAGAGGTCCTCTTCTGAAACAGCTGGGGGTGGTCTGCGATCTGACTCCACTTTTCTCACAACTCTGGGGCTATCTGCATCCTCTTGGACTGAAGATAAGGCTACTGACACTAAAAACAATACATATATGTATATATATATATATGAATGAACGTAAACACACAGGGAGCTTGGTGTAAGGTAGGGTTTTTAATGTGCTAAGAAGTACAACTACCTTCACTGTGATCCAGTGTCTTCTCTATCTCTGCATAAGTTCTAGATGTTTGCTCTTGAACTGACTTGTTCATCTGGGTTTCAATAAGATGAACAATGTCCATGCGGTTGATCTTAGTCAGCCTCTTAATCAGACAGTCCTCTGTGGAAGAATCAATAATTTATTAATAGATGACTAGAAGACATTCATTTCTATTACTTAAAAACTGAAAATATAACATTTGTATTCAATCAGCGATTTGAATATGGGTTTACCAAATGCACAAATAATTTCATAAAGGCATATCTGGCAGGACAAAATGGTATGGACCTGTGGCGTGTTTGCCCTCACGTTCAACCCAGCGCTGCAGTAAAGCATGGCTCTGCTCTTGGAGGGAATTAGGATTCTCTGTTCTCACTAGCTGAATATCATCTTCACTGAATTCCAGTTCTCTTGCAAGTTCTTGAGAGGTGGAGAACAAATCAAATAACAAAAGAGTTGAATTATGTATAATATCATCTGTTCCTGATGATGAATAGTTGAGTTAAAGTTAAAATAACACAAAAGTGCAGTAAATACAGCCTCTACCTAAAATACAGCCTCTTCCTAAAGTACATTGCATATGTAAAATTTAAAATATAAAACTTAAAATTAATTGCATAATTTGACAGCTTACCAGTCCAGCTGAAGCCAAGAAGATCTGAAATGATAGCTAATGTCTCCTCTTTCCTGTCAGCATCCACCTGCCAATCGACTAAAAAAAATGCCAACATAGCCAAACATTAAATGTTAACAACTCCTGAAGTGAAAATATACTGAGTAAAATTTTATTTTACATATTGCAGGTATATATTATGTGAATATGTACGTGTAAAATAATATTTCACGAGGATTCTATGCTATAGGCTGTAAAATAAATGTAGATCTGTAATAATGACGTAGATGATAACATAAAGGCTGAAATTTGATACGAATTAATGTTTTCTTACAAATGACTAGTCACGGTCAGCACATCATGCTTTTCAGTCATTAGTGTAAGTAATGTTATAGATCTACTTTTCCTTATTTTGATAATAGTAAAGCTGGATTATTAGTACAGACAATACTCTCATATAATAATCATTCATTCATCTATAATGAATAAGTCTTCATTAAAACTACTTAGACTATTTCTTTAGCCAACATGGCCATTCAATCTTGAGACTGCATATTCACAAACACAGATGGGAAAGTAACTTACATGCACAACACAAAAATATACACATAGGGGCACACATACTCACATACAAAATACACTAAACTGTGCAAGGTGGGACCAGACAAGTCACAACATATGAAAGCAATGCAAAATGAGTAATGTTGATATTGTTCTTAGGAGGAGGTAAAAGGCTCTTGCAGCTGAGAGGAAGAGATAAGAATGTAAAAACCCACTTTGAGTCTGGCCATACCTGCCGTACATTCTGAAGTTTGGTCATCGATGACTCTCTGCATCTGAGTTTCCACTGTTTCATTCCAGGCAGGCCTGGATTCAAATACATCCTCTGTCTCACAAGACAAATGCTCTGTTGGCTCTACTCTACTGCCATCAGAACCTGAACTATGCGAAGCAGGAATGTCATATGTGAAGATAACAGAATCTGGGCTCTTGTGACTAGCGCTACTTATATCATCGGTATCCAAAGAAGGCCTAACAGATGTTTCTATAGTCTTGGACAGTTGGCTGTCTTTCCTTGGAGAAGAGCATGTCGAGATCATATGAGGTAAAGCTTTTTCTTGCGTCATTACAGTAAGTTTGGAAGGGGAAAGGTCAGTTGTATTAGTGGGCTGACTACTATCAGAATAACTCCTGCTGTCTTTTACAGAGGATTTATTTATGTCACTAGCCTCAGATCTAGTCCTACGGGCTAAGGTGGAACTTTTTTCTTCTCCATGAACTTGAGATATCTGTGTGTCTTTCTTGGCTTTTTTATAATGACCATCTCCCTTAACTGCCGTGGCTGGTTTTGTCAAAGGTGTGGGTGAGTCCTGATTATATGCTGGCATGCTAGGCTGACCAGATGAAAAGGCCATCTCTATGACTGAGCACTGGTCTTCTTCCTCCTCAACGTCATCATCATCATCATCATCATCATCATCATCATCTGAGAAATCATGGCTCTGGTCTGAGTAGAATGAATGAGCGACTGTGGATATGTCTGATTGAAGATCGGCTATGGTAGAGTCTAGATAGCTTAGACCGAGACTTTCAAGGCTTTTATTGTCTAAAGCAGAGCTAGAGCTGGCACATTCAACTTTAGTAACTTTTCCACTTGTAGCTACGATGACAGTTTCAGAATTGGCACTAGATGCTTTGTCACTGGTACCCTGAGTCAAATATGAATTTGGGGTTTCTTGATGGGTTACATCTGAGACATAATCATTCATCTGTAAAGTTAAAGACTTTGATTGAGAGTGTTCAGTCTCTTCTGGGACAACTTCATCAACTGGATGTTTCCCAATATGAAAAAATGCATATGCTTCCCTTTCTTCATCAAGGCTTCTTGTCATGTCAATAGCTCCACCTCTGGTCATTTCAAATAGCTTTCCCTCTTGAAACTGAAATGGATCAGGGTTTTTTTCATCACCTGGTGTTTTATCTGGTGTTTTTCTGTCCTCTGAAATGCAAAGACCCTCACACTCTACAACAAATTCTCCTTCTTTAGTACACACCGTAGTCTGAGGTTGGCTGACTGAAGCTGAACCGATTGTAAATGGTGATCCAACTTTTTTGTCATCATTTAAATGATGTTCATCTGAGCCAGAAAAAGGAATGTCAGTGACTGCACCTCCAATAGTGTCTTTATCTTTGTGTGGCACAGAGTACTCACATTCTTGATCAGGTTCATCTGGAGTTGCAGTTAAACACAGTGAACTGTCAACTGAGTGAGTACTTTTAGGATCTGACTGAGTTTCTTCCTTCTTATTAAAAGTAATATTCAGTGCCTCCTTTTGTCTGTGAATGCTTTCTGTCACACATTTCTCTGTTATTTTCTCTATTGTATCTTGTGGGACAGACTGTGAAACTGGGCCAGATTTAAGATCAACCTCACCATTTTCATGACCATTTGTTTCTGATAGTACAATAGCATCAAAAGATTTTTCTATCCGCAGTTTAGACTCCTGTTCCATCTCCTCAAATGTTTTGATCTTTGCAGCCATTTTAAACATCTCCTCTTCTGGTGTTAACTGTTTATTGGTGCCATCAACCGCCCTTTCTTCTTTATCAAAACAGCCTTGCCTTACAAACATGTGAAGACTCTCACCATGAGCTACTCTCTTTGTGGATTCAGAATATTTGTCTTCTTTATTTTCACTGTGTATTTCAGTTGTCTCAAGATTGTTATCATGCTCAACATGCTCACATTCATCTGAGGAAATATTTTCGTCATAAGCAAAACATGCTCTGAGCTGGGAAGCATAATCTTCATATACAGCAGTCTTTGCTGGGATCTTAACGTCTGCATTGTTTGACTGAGTAGGACTTCCCTCAAGAGAGTCTGGACAAGGAGATTCTTTGGTAGGGCTTGGTTCAATTGAATCAGGGGATTTCTGTGACGATTTATCCTCCACAAGAGGGCTAGCTTCTAGTGAATCTTGATGACATGACTCATTAGCTGGGTCATCAAATACAACAGTGTTTAGATTTTCTAAATCAGCCGGTCGCTGTAGTGTGTTAAAACTACTTGGTACTTGAAAAAGAACAGAATCAGAGACAGCAACACTAACATCTTCATGGTCACTTTTATAGTCATGTGCATATGACTTCCCATCCACCATCCACTCCGTTTTAATTTCCCCAGATGAAAAACTCTTCAGGCTTTCATCTTCTTTAGAACATGTGTGCCAACCACTTTCCAAAGGTTGTTTTTTAGTGATATCCATTCTGTCAAAAATTGTATCTCCTGGTGACATCATTTTATGTTCAGGAGATAAGGCATGAGTTTCTTGTTTGAAATCCTTTATTGCTATAACTTGCTTGTAGCTCTCATGGACTAGTTCCTCTTCTGGTTCAGATTGCACTACTGCTGACTTTTCCTGAAGATGTTGATCTAAGTCATGACTAAGAACTGATAGCATGCCAGACATATTTTTCCCAGTTGTAGATGGCTGGTGGTGCCCCTTTCTCTCTACGCAAATTTCTTGGAATGGAGTTTCTACCACTGAACTTGGTATTTCTCTGCCTACCATTACATCAGTCTGCAGCTCTTCGATTTCCTCTTCTGATATTTTGACCTGTAAATCATTACTTTTTATGGTAGTTTGTTCACATCTCTCATGGACTACATCCTCTTCTGGTTCAGATTGCACTACCACATCCTTTTCCTTAAGATGTTGATCTAAGTCACTGCTAAGAAGTGACAACATGCCAGACATATTTTTTTCAGATGTAGATTGCTGGTTGTGCGCCTTTCTCTCTATGCAAACTTCTTGGAATCGAGTTTCCAACACTGATTCTCTGTCTCCAATTACATCTGTCTGAAGCTCTTCGTTTGCCTCTTCTGCTATTTTGACCTGTAAATCATTCGTTTTCACAGTAGTTTGTTCACATCTCTCATGGACTACATCCTCTTCTGGTTCAGATTGCACTACCACAGACTTTTCCTGAAGATGTTGATCTAAGTCACTGCTAAGAAGTGACAACATGCCAGACATATTTTTCTCAGATGTAGATGGCTGGTGGTGTGCCTTTGTCTCTATGCAAACGTCTTGGAATGAAGTTTCCAAAGCTGATTCTCTGTTTCCAATTACATCTGTCTGAAGCTCTTCCTTTGACTCTCCCTCTATTTTGCTCTCCAAATTATCACGTGTCAATATGACTTGTTGAAACCTCTCATGGACTAGCTCTTCCTGTGGCTGGGATTGTATTGTCACTGACTTTTCGTTGAGATGTTGAACTAGGTCACTGCTAAGAAGTGATACCATACCTGACATATTCTTCTCAGTAATAGACTTTGGTTGTTCTAAATTTCTCTCAATGCATGTTTTTTGAAATTGAGTCTCAGATATAGAACATGGTGTTAGTTCTTTTACTTCAGCCACATCAATCTGTGTCTGGTCATACATCTGTGCACTCATCTCATCCTCCATATCAGCACTAGAAGACTGATGTATTTTGGTTTGAATAACTTGCTGAAATTTCTCCTGAACAACAACCTCCTCTGCATGCTCACTTTTCACTGGCTTGTCCTTGAGGTACTGATCCAAGTCACTGTTCAGCAGGGATAGCATGCCCGACATCTCCTTTGGTTTTGTAGATGGATCGTATGACTCTTGATATTGTACCTTTTTTTCAAGGCAAACTTCCTGGAATGGAGTCTCACTTGCCAAAGTTGGCACGAGTTCTTTCTCTCTAATTACATCAGTGTGCAGGTTTTCATTTGCCTCACCGTCTATTTTGTCCTGTAAATCATTACTTGACAATATAATTTGTTCACATCTCTCGTGGACTAGATGTTCTTCTGGTTCAGATTGCATTGCCACAGACTTTTCCTGAAGATGTTGATCTAAGTCATGACTAAGAAGTGATAGCATGCCAGACATATTTTTCTCAGATGCAGATGGCTGGTGCTGTGCCTTTCTCTCTATGTAAATTTCTTGGAATGAAGTTTCCACCATGGAACTTGGTGTTAGTTCTCTGCCTCCACTTAGATCTGTCTGAAGGTCTTCACTTAGTTCGCCCCTTATCATGTCTATTGAAATATCACTTGTCAATATGACTTGTTGGAACCTCTCATTGACTAGCTCTTCCTGTGGCTGGGATTGTATTGTCACTGACTTTTCATTGAGATGTTGAACTAGGTCACTGCTAAGAAGTGATACCATACCTGACATATTCTTCTCAGTTTTAAACTGTTGTTGTTTTAAGTTTCTCTCAATGCAAGTTTGTTGAAATGGAGTCTCTGATATAGAACATGGTGTTAGTTCTTTTACTTCAGCCACATTAATCTTTGTCTGTTCATCTGTCTGTGCATTCATCTCATCCTCCATATCAGCACTAGAAGACTGATGTATTTTGGTGTGAATAACTTGTTCAAAGTTTTCCTGAACAACAACCTCCTCTGCATGCTCACTTTTCACTGGCTTGTCCTTGAGGTACTGATCCAGGTCACTGTTCAGCAGGGATAGCATCCCTGCCATCTCTTTTGGTTTTGCGGATTGCTCATATGATTGTTGATGTGCCTTTTTGTCAATGCAAACCTCCTGGAATGGAGTCTCAGTTACTGAAGTTGGCTCGAGCTCTTTCTTTCTAATTTCATCAGTCTGTGGGTCTTCAGTTGGCTCTTCCCCTATTTTGACCTGTAAATCGTTACTTTTTATTATAATTTGTTCCCATCTCTCACAGACTAAATCTTCTCCTGGTTCAGACCGCATTGCCATTGGCTTTTCCTTCAGGTGTTGATCTAAGTCATGACTCAGAAGTGACAACATGCCAGACATATTTTTCTCAGACGTAGATTGCTGGTGGTGTGCCTTTCTCTCTGTGCAAACCTCCTGGAATGGAGTGTCACTTACCAAAGTTGCTGTGAATTTTTCCTTTCTAATTACATCAGTCAGCAGCTCTTCATTTGTTTCTTCCCCTATTTTGACCTGTAAATCATTGCTTTTCACTATAGTTTGTTCACATCTCTCATGGACTACATCCTCTTCTGGTTCAGATTGTACTACCACAGACTTTTCCTCAAGATGTTGCTCTAAGTCACTGCTAAGAAGTGACAACATGCCAGACATATTTTTCTCAGATGTAGATGGCTGGTGGTGTGCCTTTGTCTCTATGCAAACTTCTTGGAATGGAGTTTCCAACACTGATTCTCTGTCTCCAATTACATCTGTCTGAAGCTCTTCATTTGCCTCTTCTGCTATTTTGACCTGTAAATCATTAGTTTTCACAGTAGTTTGTTCACATCTCTCATGGACTACATCCTCTTCTGGTTCAGATTGCACTACCACAGACTTTTCCTGAAGATGTTGATCTAAGTCACTGCTAAGAAGTGACAACATGCCAGACATATTTTTCTCAGATGTAGATGGCTGGTGGTGTGCCTTTGTCTCTATGCAAACTTCTTGGAATGGAGTTTCTAACATTGAACTTGGTATTTCTCTGTCTCCAATTACATCTGTCTGAAGCTCTTCATTTGGCTCTCCCTTTATTTTGCCCTCCGAATTATCACGTGTCAATATGACTTGTTGGAACCTCTCTTGGACTAGCTCTTCTTGTGGTTGGGATTGTATTGTCACTGGCTTTTCTTTGAGATGTTGAACTAGGTCACTGCTAAGAAGTGATATCAGGCCTGACATATTCTTCTCACTTGCAGATTGTTGTTGTTTTAAGTTTCTCTCAGGGCAATTTTCTTGAAATTGAGTCTCGCTCACAGGAGTTGGTGTGAGTCCTTTCTCTGTAATTACATTAGTCTGCAGGACTTCATTTTCCTCACCACCTAGTTTGTCCTGTAAATCATTACTTGACAATACAGTTTCTTCATAACTTTCATGGACTAGATCTTCTTCTGGTTCAGATTGTACTGCCATTGGCCTTTCCTGAAGATGTTGATTTAAATCATTATTGAGAAGTGACAACAGGCCAGACATATTTTTCTCAGATGTAGATTGCTTTTCGGTTGAAGACTGTTGTAGGCTTAAGCTTTTCTGAATGCAAGTTTCTTGAAATGGAGTCTCTGATATAGAACATGGTGTTAGTTCTTTTACTTCAGCCACATCAATCTGTGTCTCTTCATCATTAATATCATCCTTCATATCAGCACTAGAAGACTGATGTATTTTGGTGTGAATAACTTGTTCAAAGTTTTCCTGAACAACAACCTCCTCTGCATGCTCACTTTTCGCTGGCTTGTCCTTGAGGTACTGATCCAGGTCACTGTTCAGCAGGGATAGCATCCCTGCCATCTTCTTTGGTTTTGCGGATTGCTCATATGATTGCTGATGTACCTTTTTGTCAATGCAAACCTCCTGGAGTGAAGTCTCAGTTACTGAAGTTGGCATGAGTTCTTTCTCTCTAATTACATCAGCCTGACTAGATGTTTTTATCTCTACTTGGATTTGATCTTCCTCTGATGGTATAATGTACATTCCATCTTCTTTAGTAGAGTACGAATGGATTTCATTGCTCAGTCCTGACATGAGTCCTTCAGAACTGTCTCTCTCACCAGTGCTGGAGTGATATGTTGTAATAACACTAGTCTCTGAGGATTTATCAATGCCTTTATGTTTGTGACTCTCAAGATACTTGGGACTTATGTCTTCCTCAAAATAAGTATCAGAATCCTGAGCAAAGCTCTCCTCTTCAGGTGTCTCAAGTTGATGTCTGACATCTGAAGCTGTTTGCTTGAACTGCTGGTACTTTGGACATTCCTCCAGCTCAGCTTTTATGTCAGCACTAAAGTCCTCAGAAGGTCTGCGATCAGGGCTAATCTGTGAATCATCAGATATACTCTTTCTAATAGCCGGTTCTTCGAGTTGCATTATCCTTCTTGATAACTCTGAATCATCACTCCAAGAGCTAACCCTTCTGTCATCTAACTGAATTCCATAAGCATTTTTTACTGTTTCTCCAAAACAAGAAATATCTAACATTTGTTGTGAACTCTCAGGATTCTGTAGAGGGCCAGTTTGGGCGTCTAAATCCTTCACATCTCTCTGCGGTCGGAAAGTTGTGATATTCTGCATTTGGGTTTGCAATTTTGGCTCATTTCTGGGACTGTGTTCACTCCACTTAATGCCTGACTCTGACTCTAGTGCTCCAACTTTACTCTTCAAAGGGTCTTTCTGAGACTCAAATGTTTTCCTCAGCTCCTTCACAGACATGGCATCTTTATGTAACATCTTTGGCCCCTTATTAAGACATAATTGATCACCCTGAAGTGTATCTACAAATATTAGTGACTTTCCATAAGGAATATCTGAAATTATCTGTGATTCCTTTTTGATTAAGGTTACTGGTTGAGCAACCAATTCTGCTTGGTCATATTGCTTGGCATCACTCTGTTGATGTGCATTTGTGAGGGTCTGACTTTGGATTTGAGTATTTATCTGTTTTGTAGGACTTTGTTCAGAACTCTGTATCTCTGCAGAATCTCCTGAATGGGATATTAATGTTGAAATAGAGGAAGCCACAGGTTTGTGTTCAAAAAGTTCCACTTTAGTTTTTGAGGGGTCTTTTACAGACTGGAATGTTTTCATCAGCTCCTTAACAGACATATTTTGCTTTTCTGAAAACTCTGGCACATCTTGCTGTGGGCTAACAGCATCATACTGAACTGTGTCAGCAAACGTAACTGTCTTTCTCAACAGGGAAATGTCTGAAATTAACTGTGGTTCTGTTTTGATTAAACTTTGTGATTGATCATCTGTGTCTGTCTTTATGATGCTGTGTACATCAGCGTCACTCTTTGAATGGAAAACCGTGGGTCTCTGAGATTGGCTTTGTGGTTCTGGCTCCTGTGTAGGACTTTGTTCAGTTGTCTCTCTCTCTTCAGAATCATTAGAATCTAATATCAGTGTTGAATGAGGTCCCGCTTTACTTTTTTGATCTTCTTGCCCAGTCTGGAATGTTTTTATCAGATGTTTCACAGAGAATCCCTCCTTCTCTGACAAGTTTGATACTTCTCGCAATGGGCTAACACTTTCATCATCTCGTTGAACAGTATCACTAAATGTAACCATCTTTTCAATATAAACACTGTCTGAAGTGAACTGTGATTCTTGACAGCTGATTAAGTTTGCTGGTTCATCCTTGATGTCTGTTTGATCACCTTTCTTGACACTACTCTGTTGATGGAAATTCGTGGGCCTTTGAGTTTGGATTTGTGATTTTGGCTCCTGTGTAGGTCTTTGTTCTATATCATGCACTGTTTCCGAACCTGGTGATTCAGAAATCAATGTGGAAATACAAGAAGACTGCAAGGATTGGTGTTCAAAAAGCCCAGATTTACTCTTTGACGGGTCCTCCCCAGTTTGGAAAGCTTTCATCAGGTCCTTCACTGACATAGTTTCCTCTAATCTTTCTGTCTGAGATCTAGGTGACTTAGGAACTCTGGGAAGTTCTGGCATAGCTTCCTCCATTTTCTTTGTGGTAATAGAAGATTTTCCATCGTATGTAAAGACTTGAGTATTTTTTTGCACTTCTTCCTCTTCAACTTTGTTCTGTAAAGCTTTTACCCTGTCCTTTATTGATCCTATAGGTGTCTCAACCACCAAAGGAGAAGCTGGTGGCTCGACAACTTGGGTGGATAAAAGGCTACTCTCTTTAAGAATAGTATCACCATCTAAAGACTCCTCAGAGCTCATCCTTTCCAACTCTCCCTCAGAACTGCTACATCCAGAACGCGATCTGTCTCTAAGTTTTTTCCGAATAGGTTTCTTGATATCTGGTGGGTGTTTTTTGTTTGCATGCTTTTCAATGACCTGTTCAAATCCATCTTGGACAAGATCTTGTTGAGAACCACATGTCCTAGCAGATTTCTGGCCAAGGCATTTTTCTGTCTGTGTGGTAGGGGGGGAGAACAATGTGATGTCTCTAACATCTGTGTAAGATCTACTTAAACTTTGTTTCTCAATGTCAATGTTCTTTATGACTGGCTCTTCAAGGGCATTGGTCCCATAGAGTGAAAATTTATCTTTGATATCATCAATTTGTTGTCCTCTCAGTTTACTAACATTCGTCCGATTGTTAATTTCACCAGCCTTTTCTACTCTGTCTTTGAACTGTTCTACAGTGGCCACAGATTCTCTTTCTTCCGATTTATTAGTTTCAGCTCTTTCTTCATAGATATCTGGAGTAAAGATAGCAGACATTCTGACATCTTGTGTGTCTGACAGGAGATCTGGGCTCGCAAGGGTTGCAGGGTCAAGAGGTTGATTAGTTCTTAAGGAGAATGTCTCCGTCGATTCAGATTCATCGTCTTCAGTGAAAAATATTTTAGAACCAAAAAGGGTACAGAACATAAGGGACAAATGAAGTGGGGGAGAGAGACATCAGAAAATTGTCACCAAGATAATGCCATCAAAAATCCATCTTCAGTTCACAGAGTTAGAAGATGACAAGGCAGAGAATAAGGAAGTCTCAAAAAGAAGACCAAAGAAGACAAAGTAGTCCCCAGACACTTGAAGAGAGGTAGAGCAGCAACAGCATAAGCAAAGCCAAGAGGTGTAACAAAATGAATAGAATGTAAATAAGTACCATAATAATCTAAATTGTTTGACTATGCATTAAAAATGAATTGCAAGATATACCAAAAACAAGATGAAACAGATAAACCTACATATGGAACAAAGGTACAAGAAGGACTGAAAATAGACAAACAAAACTTCTCAAGATTGTTGCTATTATAGTCATGTTTGCCAACAAATAAACATTTTTTTAAATAATAAACTTTGAATTAAAAAAAATTATAAGGTATTTGAGTGAAAATATGAGGTAAGCAAAGTAATAGAATCACTGTTACTTGACTGTTTTTGTCTCTTTTCAATACTTACTAACTGTAAGCAACACAATATATAGAATTGTTAGTTAGTATAAAATACTGTTATATTTAGCATTTACACTCTATTTGATGTGTTCACTATTATTAAATATTATAGCTTACAAGTTGTTACTGCTAGAATCCTATAGTTTTGTGACATGATAGCATATATAGAAAATAAAAATAGTGAGGTAAAACAGTGTAAACCAAATTTAAAATTTGTGTGAATGAGTGAATGAAAGTAACTTAGTAAAAAAAATAATTAATTTAAAGAAATAAAACAACAAAGGAGAAAGCAGTGGCTAAAGAAAATCATAGAACATGAATTATATAATAATAAATTGGCTAGTAATCAAGCACAAACAACATGATATTGTTTGTTTTTCTGTGAATAACAATTTTTACATGCGATTGGTACAACTGCTGAGGTTTAACGTGAGAAAATATTATGTCAAAAAATACTTGTTACATAATAAATGTTATTATCATAAAACATAATTATCTGTAAGTTAAGATTAACGTCAAGTACAAATATCTAGAGAATCAAACAATTTTGAGAAGATATATATATAAAATACTATTTTGACCTTTGTATGAAATTAATAAAAACAAATATAGCGGAAAATTGAAATGAAAGGAAAGTCAGTGGAGTTTGGAGTGAGGAGTGAGGAGAACATAAAGTATAGCAGCCATAGCATATCCTCCAGTTACAAACATGTAACTGCATACAATGTTAGTAGTAGTAATTAGTAGTTAGTATATATAACAGGCAAATTTTTAACTTAATACTTCAAAATATTTATGACCAGCAATCTCAAGTTAATCTTGTGATGCATAAATGCATAACTATCATATAATATACAGGCCCATTACTATTGAAAATAGTTTTTAAAATGTCTCAATGCATGAATTTCTATCATGCATTTTAGATACTTGGTCTATTGTGACAATATATATAAGAAAACTAACTTCTAATAGAGCACAAATACTAAAATAACAACTTACATTTCTTGTCACTCTTCTCACTCTGAAAAAAAAAAAAGAAGTCAAATCACAGTAAGCTGCAACCTAATTATACCATCTAGGTTTTTTGCTATAGACTGAAATCAAACAAACTTTATTTACCTCATCATCTCCATCTTGGTCTGAATCAGACTCCTAAATAAAAGAATAAAAATGAGGAGAAATCAGCAATGCGGCAGTTTCAAAGTTAAAATTAAAATCACCTAGCATAAATGATAAAATATTTAAAAGCTGACCTTTGAGTATGGTGGAAGGGTGATGTTTAGGTTGCAGATTGCATTGAGATTAAGACTACGGTACGTGCGTGGTTCCTTGGTAAAAGACAATCGACCACATGGCTCCTGTGCTGTGTCTCGAATCTGCTCATATTTGGAAAAAAACATACGTCTCTGACTTGCATATATTTAGATTTGTGAATTTCTGAGTAAAAAAGTAGACATTTTATATATTTTAATAGATTTAAAGTCATACTTTAATAAAGAGGGCCAGTCTGTTCTCTTTGAAGGCATAGAAACTGAACACATGGTGCTGCCCACTCTTGGTAAGAGGCACCAGGTTTCCAAAGCAGTCAGCAAATATAGGTTTCCCCTCTAGTACCTGTATCAGGATATGACAAATCTAAATGTTTCCATGGCTCAAAAGAAACAAAAATTCTTGGACAATATTATTCAATTTCTTTCCAGAAATGAACAAGAACCAATATTAATAAAAATCAGTCAGTAATAACCTGCGTCTAATTTAAAATCTTTAAATACCCACTTAACCAAGTGCATCATTAATTGACATCGACCTACTTTTCTCAATTACTGTCTAACCCTCTTTAGATAAACCTGTGCACACAATTTGATTTGCCTTATTTATTCCCCAGTATTACACTGCACCTCAACATCTCGGCTGCGGGCGACTTCAGTGAAGTTCTCTTGCTGTTCCAAGGTTTTGTCCATCTTGTCATCTGTCATGCAAAAACACCGTAGGCGAGCCTCAATGGGGTCAAGTGTCTTAGCAAAAATGACAAACTTAGCCATGTATGGGACACAGATGATTTCTCTGTAGACCTGAGTGCCAAAACCAACAGACTCCTGGATCTGTCTGCAGTCTATCAGCCAGAATCTACAAATGAATGACACTTTTAGGTAAGTATCACCAGGTAAAATTTAAGCATAAATGTTTATAACTTTCAAATAAAGGATTTACCTTGCTGACACATTCGTGGTGAAGGAAACACATTGATTAACAAAAGTGAGAGGCGTGGAGCCGGTGATGTCCTCCCATTGTGCAGGAGTGGTACCACCTAAAAGGTAAACCGATGATTTGTTACCCAACCTCTGAAAACAGTTCACTCAATATTTTTTAATCTTCAGACAACATTTGTCTTTTTAATGGACTTAAGACAAGATACATCCACCACCACGAAGTTCTGATAAATTACGTCCATTAAATCACTTCATTTCTTTTAATAGCACACAAAGAAAAACATCAAAGATTGACTAAAGAGCTTTATATTAAGATTTTAAACATAGTAATCTTAGTAAAATTATGGAAAAAAAACAGCAATTGCACAAGCAACAAATACAACATGAACAATAAATTAGGATGTTCACGGGAGCATTTCAATATGTCATCCAATGAGGTGTGCCTGAAAGCCATCCAAGATTTTTTCTTTCTAAAACAAAGGGTTTTATTTATAGATACTTACCTGTAATACTACAAAGCAAACGTAAAGTCGGGGTCTCCCCACTGAATGTGGTGTCACTATTGGAGGTCTTGGGAATTGGGATTGTCATTGTGATGGGTTTGTGGAACTTTCTTCTCCTTGGCTCCAATGTGACAATTGGGCTGAACGTTGCTTTATTACCAAGAATCTTTCTCACCATGTCAACATCAATAGGCTGAGCCTGGGGCAAGATATGTAGTAATATGTATTCATATTTTTTTTCTTCATAGCCATAATTTGGATATTCTGTTGGTATACCAGTCAAGGAATGTACACACCTGAAGCCCAACTCTAATCTTCTTAGTAAGGGCTCCTTCAGGGAATACAGCCTGGACCTGGGGCACGAGAGTACTACTGAGGACCCCGCCCTCTGGACCAATCAAATGACTGTCCTGCTTTATCCTTGACACAACAGCAAAATACTGTGGGAAGTCTCTGGTGATGATGCGACATATTCTTTTCTTTTCAAGTTCCTCAGGGGAATCAAGTTCTGTGAAAGAAAGCATAAAGTCAGTGCTTTGTTTTTTCCCTTTATTATTTACGTCCTGTGCTTCACATTATTATACTAGCATTTTAAAATCTATGAGACAACTCTCTTCTGTTCTAGTGTTGCTCGTTTTATGGTATTCATGTATTGTTTTACATAAAATGCTTTGAGATATCAACCTATCGATCACGGTTATACATCACAGGCCACTTCAGATCCCTTACTTTCATCCATGCCATTAAGTATCTGGTTCAGTTCCTCTTCAGTAAAGTCACAGTGGTGTTCCTTCCAGCTCTCTCCTGTTTCACTCCTTAAGATCACTAGCTCCCGCTCTGTGCCCCGCAGAGCAGCAAAATGGGGGATCTCTACAATCACAGGCCTAAAAGGTGTGACAAGGTAAAAGCAAATACAAATTGGACTAATGCTAATTAATGCTTTTCAGCACTAACTCCAGAGAAAAATCAATGATAGCATAGTGTTTAGGGTGACATGTGAATGAGTTTACGAAGAAAGAAAACAATAAAAACTCAGTTAAAATTAATTTTAAAACACAAAGTATGAACATAAAAACAAATAAACATCTATTTCACATCAGGACCAGAATCCAACTAGAAACATGATTGGGGAGATAGGTGCTTGTGGGAAGCATGAAGAAAACTCAACAGGTTAAGATAACAGGTCAGGTGGTAAAGCTGTGCTTCTCTTCAAAGAAAGAAAAGAAGCACCACAAAAAGAAATTATAATAATTAATATATATATATCATGAAAAACTAAAAAAAAAAATTCTAATTTTAGGACAAGGGAAAAACACGGGTGGGCGTGTAACCAGGATTTGAGGGTGGTTGGGTATCACCCTCACATGGTCCTACCCGAGGAACTTGGTTCCTGGAGGACCCAGCTGAAGGATGCGACTGACCAAGCTCTCACCCTCATTCAGAGGGGGTGGAGCTGTAGGTAGGTGGAGCTTACTGATCCATACGCAGCACAGAGGGGGAGTGAAGAAGAAAGTATGAACACACCACACAACTACTGAAACACACTTATACCAGATAGTACAAAGCCACCAGCAAGTACACAAACTGTTAGTAGATGCACGCAGACACACACAAACACACGCACACTCAACCAAATTTACCCCAAGAACTGGGCTCCAGTGGGTCCCACTTCTATAATGCGACCAGCCAGCCCTTCACCCTCTACCATAGGTGGCATAGAGGCCAGACGATGCCTCTTCACCAGCCTGCAAGTCACCCGTGTCGGGGCAGAGCACTTTCTTGGTGGGACAATAATTCGCAAACCATTGTGACGGCAACCACGCATAGCTCCACCTCTGGCATCTACCATAAAGCTGACCAGGAAGCTAAAGAAAAGGCACCAGAAATGGATGAATTGATTTCTAGACATTCAAACAAATAAAGATGCAAAATCTCCATGCTGACAAGGCAACTGAATCAAGTAAAGGTAAAAGAAAAGGCTATTTTTGTAACCTGAGAAGAGACATTAATAACAAATAGGTCTCAATAAATATCACTTTATCCTGGAGAAACACTTTTTGGTGTTATTCTGCTTTAATTTTTTAACTTGCAAGATTCTGGTCAGGACACAGGTTGCATTATGAACTGATAGAATTAAATTGCATTAAAAACAGGGCAAAGCTAGCTAGAGCTGCACTAAAAAAATCTGGTTATGTCAGGTTATTTCAGGTAATGTAAGGGCATTCATTATGAAATAAAGCAGAGAAACAGGATGGAAATGAGAAAATCATTCAAAAGTGACAAAGAAAAAGAAGTAAAGGCACAAAGGAGATAAGAAAATAGACAAAATAAAGACTTCACCTGCTGTTGTCATGGTCTAGGCATGGTGAGGAACGGCTAGAAGCAGAATACAAAAACAACACACACACACACACACACACACACACACACAGAGTCACAAACACAGAGAAGATAAGAGAATGCACATCGAAGCAACAACAAAATAAACAAAAGAGAAAGAGAGAAAAAAGAATGAGTAAAAGTGAGAAAACCTGACCAGACAGATAATTACACAGCAGCAAAAATAAAAGGAGTAGAAAAGACACATGAGAAAGTATGAAAAATACACCAAAAGTACACCAGAAAAAATAAGGGCATGTAAAAGATGGAATATCTATTTCAAAATATAATGACAACCCTTGAAGTAGTGCATTAGCCAGCACAAGCAGCAGAACAGTCAGTAATTTGTTGCAGGAGGTATATAAGCTGAAGGACAGCTGCAAACAGGAGAAAGATTTACTGAAATGAAGGCTTGCAAAGCACCGAGATGCCATTTTGTGTCTTAAACTTTGGTGACTTTATCAGCAAGTAAACTAAATTAGAACCAGAAAATACACAACAATGGCAGAATAATGCTTTGAGTATAAGTAAATCATTAAAAAAAATCAATGTCAGCTGATCCTTTGACATGCTGCTGCACATACTGTACACAAAGCAAAATGCAAATGAGAAGATCCAGTTAGAAATGCCCACATAGCCTGTTTATCCAAGATGTACACCTTTGTGTATAAAGATGAAGCCTTTAGTCTGAATTCTAATGTCCAAGCTCACTCTGAAATTAAAATGCTACAAGTGTAAAAAAAAATTGATTTTACTTTGAAGTCACTGTGCCTTTAGAGGGCACTGCTACCATAAACAGGTTGGTAGAATTTCCAAAGATGGGCTTAATGTATTTATTTCTATAAGAGATGCCATGTAAAATTAAACTATACCTGAGTGTAGTGACAATAAAGACAATTCTGCTTTTGATTGTGGATAATTTTCTAAAGAAATTTGGATAAAGTGTGCACCCTAAGCTGATTTAATGCAAGTCCACAAAAAGTTTATGACATCTTGTGGATTTTATAAATTGTGGGTTTAAAAAAACCCTCAGTATTTCCAGACATAATGGGAATGTGTATGTTAAGTTTGCAACTGGGTTAGGTCCCAACATTCGGATTTTCTCTGAAAGAAAGGAGTGTGAGTTTTTCTCTGTGTGTGTTTGTGTGTGTTTATACCCAGAATGTAGCAGACTGGAGGACAGCACAACATTATCAAGATGTTCAGCACCCCAGCTCAGACGGAATGAGTCCTTTTCATGCTCTCTAGACAGTGTTGACACCTAAAGAACAACAAGCATCAGCAGGCTGGTTGGACTCACCTCGAGTGTCTAAAGATACTTTATTGAAGGTTAGATTGAAGGGTACTTTCTCACCATGTCAACATCAATACAACATCAATTACGGATACTACGCTTACCTGGTGACTTGTAAGCAGATCTTCAATGAGAACTTCTCTTTGATGGAAACTTTGGTGAATGGGAGTGTGTTGGGGCCTGATGAAAAATCAAGGTGAATCTTCTGAGACCTTTTCTGTATATATCTGCATTACTTAGGTATTCCTTATGATGATGAACTTGGCTAACAGCAGATCAGGAAGGTTTGCTGTGAGCAAATTTAGATGTTTGTCAAATACAATATGTGTGTGCTGTTTCTGACCTGTCCAAGTTGTGGCTCATGTAATTGAAGCCATCTAGATAATGTCCTGGCAGAGAGTCATCTCCCAGCTCACGGAGGTCCTCTGCTCTTAGATACTCTCCCCCATCACCTGTCATTGTGTCCTCACCTGGAAAACAGATACAACAAAAATGCCAAACCTTGTTATGAACAATGAAAAAATTAATAACACTCTCTCTCTCATGTGTATATATATATGTATATATATATATATATATATATATATATATATATATATATATATATATGTTGCATTGACTATGCAAGTAATATGGGGATCGAAAAGATGAGCTCCACAGAAATCTCAGATAATGGCTCTTCTTCAACTACATCACCTACAATACAGTTTTTTACAACTTTTGAACAATGAGGTATAATTTTTAATGAAGCTCAGTCATGACTTATTGTGTCTCATGACTGGAGTGGTTTTTTTCTATAAAAAATGAGCTTGATATTGATGAGCAGCACACTAAATTCTTGTTTTCTACATTTAAGTAACTTACCCTCTTCATCAGACACATCGAGAATCTCAGTCATGGTCTCTGGAACATTCAGTTTGTGTTTCTCTGTAACCATCTAATGTAACACCATTCAGAGTCATGGAAAATAGACAACCAAAACAGAGAAAGATTATAGTTTAAATTAAAAAAAAATCCTGGCTCCATTTCCAGAGGCTAAAGCAATCATGAGCTTACAGTTGTGGTTGTGATGACCTCCTCAGTGACGACTTTCAGTGTGTCTACCACAGAAATGTAACCCAAACGTTTCGCAATTGACAGAGCGGTATTTCCATTCTAACAGAGAGAAGGATATACGATAGCGTACCAGCAGAACTTTTTTCACAACATATTTCACATGTTAAAAGTAAATGCTTGGGCTCTATTGTGTCTTACCACTGTAGTAGTATTGGGCTTGGCCCCATGTTGTAATAAAACATTAATTATGTGTGTATTCCCTTGTTGTGCCGCTTGATGAAGTGGTGTGTAACCATTCTGCAGGACAAAAGTTTAAAAAGAAGACAACAAAATTTTGTTAAGTCACAGTAGAAACTAAAACAAAAGTGATGCTATATTTGAGTTTTATTTCACGTTGTGTCTGCAGTTTAAGTTAAATAGAGCTTGCATGCTTCAAATTTAAGATTTAAATATAACCTTGGTTTTGGAGTTGACGCTGGCTCCTTGTTGTAACAGGAAGTTAACCATCTTGGCATTTCCATAATGACAGGCGACAATCAGAGGGGTATATCCAAGCTGTAGCGAGGGGGGAGAGGGTGAGAGATGAAAACTGATCTTCAGTAAACAAGCACTAAACTCAATCTTAATGCTTCCTGAATATATGACGTATATGAAGACTTTGTTATGTTTTTAAAAAGCCTCTGGATGGCAGGTATTTACATGCACGTCCATATGATACACTTAAATATTAACATGTAAACATAAAGCGAATAAACAGAAAGTAAGAAGACATACTGTCATTCACACAAGAAAATTCTTGTAGATTAGCATACTGTTTGGTTTTCATTACTAGTAACAATTTTCTTTTGTGTATACTTGTTAAATTTGTCATGCACATGCATGTCTGTACTTTGGTTTGCTGGTCCAAGTTGGCATCATGTTTGGCTAGTACTTCTGTTACAGTGACTTTGTCCTCTTGGGCAGCAAGATGCAGAGGAGTTAGTCCATTCTGTAAAACACAAAGCAATGTCACATTACCATCCTTCAACACACTTTTTTATTTTATTACTTTTCTTAACATAGTAATAAATTGCTTCATGGAACAAATTAGACAAAACTGTTTTTATAGAGCACTCAGCTTAAGAACTAAAGAGTTTTATACAGCTGCATGTAGAGTGCATGTGTTTCTTGTTCCCACTTCAAATTATTTTAATGAATAAAAATGTCATAAAGATTGTGCTTCTGTGTGACCTTTGTCGCTGTGTTCACATGGGCTCCTTTTCCCAGCAGGAGGCTGGCCATCTCTGCATGTCCTTCCTGAGCTGCCAGATGCAGAGGGCTGACTCCCTGTTTCGTTAAAGCATTGGTCTCTGCTCCATACTGTAGTAGCGCTAAAGCAATGTTTGTCTGGTTCTTTTTGGCTGCAATGTGGAGAGGAGTGTAGCCATTCTAAAACAGAGGAAAGAAAGAAGATATACACTGTGATAGAAATACACTACATGCAAACAAGTGTGAGCTTCTCATGGACCTTTTTTTTCTTTAAAACTCAGCCTAACCTTTGCAGTAGCATGAGGCGATGCACCTTTATCCAGGAGCAGCAGCGCCACCTCTTGGTTGTCATAATGAGCTGCCACATGTAGTGGAGTTAAGCCATTCTGTGAAAAGAAGCATTTGATTTAATGAACCTTTTTGCAAGCCTTTGTGATTTTATTTGTGCGGGTTTTTTTTGTTTCAAGTCAGTTTTATTCCATAATTTGTGTTTCAGAGAAAACAATCAGATGTTCAAAGATTAAGTGTAATGTGTCTCTCTCTGAAATTAAGACAATTACCCTCAGTGCTGGGTTTTGTTTCAGAACCTGCTTCTACAACTTCAGCTCACCTTGCCAGCATCATCTGTAAGAGCTCTGCGCTGAAGGAGAAGTTTTGCTACGTCGAGGCTTCCATATTTTGCTGCTACATGTAATGGAGTGAATCCTTTCTGTAGATGTAAAAGGGATTAATTAAAATTCCACTGATTTAACTTATCACATGTTATTTATCTGTCTACATGCATTCATCCTCTGTTCACCTTGGTGGCCATTGAGTGTGAAGCTCCAGCCTCCAGGAGCACAGCAGCTGTCTCCACCTGCCCCTCTCTGGCTGAAATGTGGAGAGGAGTGTAGCCATTTGTGGTGGCAGCATCCGGGTAGGCCATGTGCTGTAATAGTAGCTGGACAATGTCTGTTTTTCCCAGACGGGATGCAATGTGCAGGGGAGTCTGGTCCTCCTGTAGTTGAGGGAAAAAGAGGTTGTACATGTTATAGAAGAAAAGGATAAAAGGATATGATGCAGTCATTTAAAAGCAGTAAAATTAGAATGAACAGTGATGTTGTAGCCAGAGCTGGGACAGGTGACATCAGGCATTCAAACCAGTGCTTGAAATATAGAAATTTACTGTAAACAGAAGGAAAGAGTGATTAATGTTTACAGCTGACTCACCCTGGCCATGGCATCCACCAACGCTCCATTTCTCAGCAAACAGCGAACCACTTCCATCTGTCCTGCTCGTGCTGCCATATGGAGAGCTGTCTCACCGCGCTGATAAGCAAAGGCAGAAGATTTATAAGCTTTAGGACACTGTGCTAAACAAGGTTATTATCGTTAATGAAAACTAACGAAATAACGAAAACTAGAAGTGAAAAAACATTTTCGTTAACAGAAATAAAAATAAAAACAAAAAAAGGAAAACTAACTAAAACTGTAATGAGTGTTCACAAAACTAACTAAAATTAACTGAATTTATAGCAAAAATGTGTTTAGTTTTCATTGATGTGTGCGTGTCATACAATAGTCAAGGGTGAAAATGAAGTTTAGTTTACAGATTTTTTTCTTGCTGTGTCTCATTATGCCAGCAGGTGGCAGTACGTTAGTCGAGTCGTCTGTGTTGCTGCTCCGTCCACGCGCAGAATAATGTCAGGAAAAGTCGGGAGAAAGCGCCAGAGTCCAATTTGGGATTACTTTGAATATGACTGTGTTTTGGATAAAGCAAGTGTCTTGTACTGGAAAGAGACAAATTATGAGGGACATTTCTAAAGGGAAAAAAATCCCACAAACCTTAAAGTGCACTTGAAAAGCTCACACAAGAAGGCTAACCTAGCTTACCTTGAGAAAGTAAGGGAGCACACTAAACCCTCATCTCCAGAAAACAGAAGCTAACCCCAGGCAAGGCAGCATGATGCATCCCGAGACAACAGGACTGGGATATCTACACAACTGTGTGAGTCAATTACCTTCAAAAAGTTTATCAATTCACTTGAACCAAAATTACGAACACCCGATGCTGCAAGAGTTAATAGTCTCATTGGGGCCAAGATATAAATTTTATAGTTGCCTGGTATCAATGGTTGTTCATCTGCCTTTATTTATTTATTTATTTATTTATGTATTTATTTATTTATTTAAAGAACCCATAGGTGGAAATGTGAGTTGTCTGTCTCTGCGTGTTAGTCCTGTGACAGACAGGCGACCTGTCCAGGGTGCAGGGTATGGTAGCTGGAATAGCAACATACCCAAGGATGAGCAGAAGAGCATGACTGATATGATGAAACTGGGATTTTGTTACACTTAATTATTGCAAACACAACTAAAACTATAACTGAAACTAATCAAAACTAAACTGAAACTAAGGATTTAAAAAAAATAAAAAAAAATAAACTAAACTAGCAAACAATTGGTAAAAACTAATTAAAACTAATATAAAATTGAAAAGCTGAAGTCAAAACTAAATAAAAATAAAAACTAATGAAAATTGCAAAACTATTAAAACCCTGGTGCTAAACACAAAAAGTACACCAGAAACGGGTACATTTTTTCTCGTGTTTGCACTGAAACAAATGAAATGTGTGTTTACTTTGTGATGTGTATTTCCGACTGCTGATCGCTGACCTGATAAAAGAAATTACTACTTACGATGTTACGAACATCAGGAGAAGCTCCATTCTGCAGTAGAAGTAAAACGATGTTGAGGTGACCCATGAAAGCAGCTACGTGGATGGGAGTCAGACCAGACTGCAATAATGAAAACAGAGACATGCAGTAACAACAAGGAGAAGCATTAAATGCAAATTTAGAACAATGTTAGCAACAAAGTATACTGTGCTAATCCATGAAATCCTGACACACCAAAACAATCTCACCTCAGTAATTGCCTGTATGGAGGCACCGTATTTGACAAGCAGCTCCATCACCTTCACTCTGTTTTTCTTACAAGCAATGTGGAGAGGAGTAAAACCATTCTGGCAGAGACAATAAGAGAAAAATTAGCAGGAATATGCATGTCTCTATAGTAAAAAGGTAGCATTGGAGTATTTATATTTTATAACCTTATTTTATATTTCAGGAGTTATTAAACTTTTTGGGTCAACTGACCCCTGATAATCTGATTAACCCTATGCTTACTACTGTTAGGACTCCTATATATCATTAAAACTAACTGTATTCTGACCATTTCCAAACCAAAGAGGCGTTTAATTTGAAGGTGAAAAGTCAGAATACGTGTTCACAGTCAGAATCTTTTAACTGTATCTGCCCCTCAAGTCAGATTTCCAATTCAGACCATCAATGCTGACTTCACAATCCAAGTTGGCAGTTTGAAATTCCTCAGGAACATTTTATATGAAAGAATATGGAAATATAAATATATAAATACGCATACTAGTAAATCGCAAGATATTCACGATCCATAGTGTCACTCTTTTTATCTTAATATGTGCATCAGTAAATATCATGATAATTTCTGTTAATACCAGTTTTGGTGCTTCTCTTATTGTTTCTTTATACTCTTACCAGTGCTCTCGCATTGGGATTGGCCTTCTTGTCCAGGAGGAGCTTAGTTACTCTGTAGTGGCCACAGTGAGCTGCGACGTGCAGCGCGGTAAGGTAGTCGAGTGTGACATCATCAACAGGCGCCTTGTGTTGCAGCAGTAGTTTTACACACTCTATGTGGTCTCCCTGGGCTGACATGTGCAGTGGAGACAGTCCATTCTATATGGAGGCAAACAATTTAAAGAATAGTAGCAGAGATGAAAACCAAAGGCATATAAAAAGGAACAATAGTACTCATATTGTATAAATGATAAATGATATACTAGTGCAAATATGCTAACCTTGGTTCTAGCTAGGATGGGGGCTCCTCTTTCCAGCAAAAGCTCAACTGCAGGATCATGTCCACTCCTGGCTGCACAGTGCAGGGGCGTCAAACCATCCTTTGGAACAATGACATATGCACAAGCAAACGCACACATTAATCCAGTTTAAAGATTTTGAGAAAGAGGACCTGGAAAGTTGTTGATTCCACTTATTTATTGGTCACTATGGTTTTAATAAAAGCTGAGTCTTACTCTTGTTTTAGCATCTATCTGAGAACCTCGGTCCAATAACAGGGCCACCATGTTGGTGTTGCCCCTCTTGGAGGCAACATGCAGAGGTGTTATTCCATTCTGACAAGGCAGATACAGAAACAAAGGTACATCAAAAACTACAGCATGTAAAAGTCTTAGCAAAGTAGTTTAGCTACAAACATACAGGAAGAAATGTAACATTTAATGGGCTAGAGGTAAATGTATTAATAAAGGCTTATTAGAAGTGAACACTACGATGGTAAATAACATGCCCTGCTGTAATGATCAAAGTCAAAAACAGCCACACAGTAGGAATTTGGCTGTACCCTGGCTGTGAAGTCAACAGCAGCTCCTCTGTTCAGCAACAGGGTGGAGACATTCACGTTACCATAGTGAGCCGCAATGTGCAGAGGGGTGAAACCACTCTGATAGGAAAGGAGAGAATAGAGAGGGACAGAGTGAAAGGAAAAGAGGTTAGAGAGTGCAGAACAGCTCATCACGAAAAGGAAAAAAGTAAAATCAAAGTGAACAAAAGAAAGTAAGAAAGTAAGAAAGAAAGACTTTTCATTGTTAGATACAGGAATAGACTCTACTGAAGCAGACTCTGCTGAAGTAGTAATATGATGAAAGAGCGTGCTGAAAGAAAAACATTGTGTAAGAAGGAGCATAAAAATGAGCAAATCCCAAAATAGCACATTCAATAGATAATACATGCAAAACTGCTCAAGTTCAGCCATGCTTACTAAAAATAACTAAGGGTGAATCAACTTGGTTTTTTGGATACATAAATATATTGAAATAAAGGACAAAACATAACTCATAAGCACCAAGCAACACTATGGACGCTCACAAGTATGTGTTTCTACTTGGGTGGACAAATGAACATTTATATATTAGCTATATATATAAATTTTCATAGTACACAATTGCAGGTCGGTTTACTCCTTACCTTCCCATTCTGATAGACATGGTGCAATTTAATTAAGAAACAAAGTTTACTTAAAGATCAGAGATCAAAGTGTTTCAGAGAAGTAAATCAACATGCACAAGAACACACATGCGCGGAGTTATGTGTAGAAAGATAGGAGTAAAAGAAAAAGCTGATTTTACTTTCAGGTTATCAGTTCAGTATAAAATTCGTAAACATAATACATTTCAATGACTTATCAATTAAAAATAACAACAAAAATCTATAAAATAAATGATCAGTAATTAACTGACATTCTCTGGGGATTATCAATACAACACATTGTGTTTTACTGTCAGCCATGCAGTGACTAGTACAGCAAACTCCGGCATGCAGGGTATCCCTATGTCACAAAAGTCCTCAATAAGTACGGACAAGATCAAAACAAAAGAGCTGAAAAAAATGGTTGGAAGTGACAAAATTCAGAATCAAAGGAGGAGGTGATAAGTCTGTATACCTCTGTGGTTCTATTGACCATCATCTGGTTAAGATGCATAGAGAGAGAAAAGGGGAATAGGGTGAAGGGCTGTTAGGGGAAACACTCAGTATTTTTTTTTTTTATTTAAAACACTGAGCATGTTTATAAGGTTGCACAGTTTGAAAATAAAAAATAAGGACCTGTACAATACAGCATTTTCAGAGAGGCCTGGTCTGTCCGTTTTATTATTGTTCCCTAAGGAACCCACAAACAATAAAATGTAACTTGTCCCTGTTGCCCTCCCTCACCTTAGACTGGACATCAGCGTTGTGGTCATTCTGAAGCAGCAGTGCAGCAGACTTTGTGTCGTCTTTGCGGGCAGCAATGTGCAGGGCTGGAAGGCGTACCTTACCCTTAGTGTCATGCTCCAACAACAAGGAGACAACTGAGTTGTGCCCTTGCTGAAGAGCAATAGCAAGTGGAGTAAAGCCATCCTGGAGGAGCAAAGGGGAAAAAAAAAGTTAAATGGTTACACGCTTCATAGAGAAAATGAAAGAAAATAGGCAAGATATTACATATTGTTTTTACCTTCAATAATTGTATATATAACAATATGAAAGAAAAACATACTTCTGTTGCAATGCTTTGATTTCCTTCATTTTCCAAGAGGTATCGCACGACCTCCAAGTGATTCTCCTGAGCCGCCATGTAGAGTGGCGTGAAGCCATTCTGAAGAGATATACAGGCAAAAACAAAACCACATCATATACTTGTTGCTTTTGTTGCATGCTGATGCATTTTGTAAAAGTTCTTGTTAATTCTCACCTGTGACTGAGAATTGACATCTGCTCCTCTTGACACCAACAATTTGACTACTTCTTTTTGTCCAGCCAAAGAGGCAATATGGAGGGCAGTGTTTCCTTTCTGAAAAGAGAAAACACGGTTAAGATCACCAACCAAATATCTGTCTCTTACCTCCCTCATTAATTATATAAAGTATGAACCCTGAAAATTTCAGAAAATTCAGATTTTTGAAAATGAATGTTTATTGAAATGTTTGACACATATAAAAAAATATACATGAGTTTTAATTTGTATTTATTTTTGTCATTTTTTCCCCTGCGACTTTTTGTGAGTCTCAAAAACTCACAAAACTCATATATCAAATATGATACACTTGGTGTTACAGGGCTAAAATCAAATTATGCAAACATTTCATTTCTGCTTTAATGTTTAGGATGTAAAAGTTGGGTTTAATTCTAAGAAACGTATTCAAGTCACTCGAAGGACACAAACAGCAGAGTGATAGATTCTGTGTCAGCTGTTCACTGCTGCTAGCTGTTGAGCCTGAGTCATGAGGCAGTCACAGACTCACATAACAAGCAGCTTGCCAAAAAGCGCACTACACATTCACTCTCGCCTTCTCCTACTCCTTCCGACTGAATGGTACAATATCTAAACTTAGCACAAAAAGTAAGGAAGTGTTTTTGGTTATTTCTTTGCTGTAACAATGCTTCCTGGCAATAACTCTTATACTGTTGGAAAGGGTTGAGCAGCAGAGTTGAGTATACAAAACATATTGGCCATATAATAATAATAATAATAATTTAACAACAGAGGCCCCTGTAACATCTGGAAGAACCTTGCACAGCCACAACAGCCTTGCACTGCCTCCATTGCACCTCACACATTACTGTAGGTTGCCATTCAACAGCAGTGTAGGACAAAGCTGGTATATGCTATAGGAAATTGTTTGATTGTCAATAAGTTTCAATTAGCCAATCCAATAAATGACACAAAGCATAAGTCATTAGTAGAAGAAGCTGTTTGGGATTAGCAGAGAGGTTTTCCATGGGCGCAACCCACACACTCAACTCTGCTGCTCAACCCACAAATGCATTTTCCTTACCAATGTGGCACCATTTAATGGAAAAAAATTAAACAGGGCTTCCAACATTTACTGCCAAGAAACATTGTTACAACAAACAAGTAATCAGCCAATCGAAAGTTTCCTGACTCGTTGTGCTAAGTTTATATATGGTACAATTATTAATACTTTATAAAACTGAATGTCTGAGGAAACAAACAATCAAACTCTCATAATCATCTTAAATCACCCTCATATCCACCCCAATGGCTCCTTAATTCACTAAAGAAGGAATGATTTTTATGGTATTTTACAACTTATTTAATTTCATCGCCTTCTTTCTCCTTTGGTTAAAATACTTTTCTTATCTTTTTTCTCTTTTAAAAATGTAGCTTTATCTTTAAAAATTTATCTTTGCCAATGCGAGCCAAAGAAAAAGCCATTAGATATATAGTGAGCGATTAAAGCAACAATTATATTAACTGAATTATATTAATTAAACTCCCCATAAAGCTAAATCATGTGTGTACCTTGGTGGAAGAGTCAACAGATGCTCCTCTCTGTAGCAGTTCCTCCACCAATTCCTTGTGCCCCTCCTTAGCCGCCAGGTGTAACGCATTGAGACCATTCTAAACAGAAAACAAGAGAAGATTTCAAGAAAACCCATGAAGAAGAAATGAAACTGCATGGTGCTCAGGGAATCATATTACAACACCCCTGTATCAAAGATAAGGCATACCAATATTACAGGACATAAAGCGATATTTACTGGAAATTGGCTCAATAACAATCTAATGCAATCATGTATACTCCTGCAAAAAAGGAAAACTACAGTACAAGTGTGAATTTTTGTAATATTGGCAACAATAAAAAATCTTGATTAAGTTTATAGTCACTTATGAGGGTATAATCCAACTTGACATTGCATTATACTGTACATGATTTATAGCATTCATTTCATTCACAGCTGGAGAGATTGACATTTAAGAATGGAAACAGAAGAAAAACTATTTGGGTTAAAAAACTGGCTGATTTTTCACAGTTCAATTCGCTCATAACAAAGGCCTCACCTCAGGCTTATCAACAGGAACTATAGCAGCACAAGAGGAGAGCAGACCTCAAATGTTGCACTCCAACACTTACAACACAACTGATTTATCCCCACCTGAAAACTCACAGCACCTCTTCTGACGCTGACATTTACACACAGAAACAAACCCTAAACAAAACAAAAACCATTCACCTCGTCCTCCTTTTCTTCCATCCTGTGCTTTGGATCTTTGAAATGTTGCTCTTTTTTTATCTTTCAAAATGCCCGTTCCTTTGGGTATTCTGTGCCTTCATGAATCCTTTGCTCTGTTTTCTTTTGTCTTTGGTGATGGAACTCCAACCAGTCCTCCACCTCCTGCTTCCTCTATACTGGTTTAGAACCAGCTTTCTAGGTTTATGTGCTCTGTCCTCTTCCTGCAGGCTAATTCAGATGAATGACATCCAGGAAATGTGCCTCTAAGCTCTGGAGGCTTTTTGGGCACTGATATAAAAGAGGAGCTGTTGCTAACCCCTCTGTCATTGCCTTTTCCCCTCCATAGCACATGTACATCATGCATATACATTCACACACAAATAGAAACACGCCCTCTCTTTCTTTCTCGCGAGTTGCTAAATGCCAAACAGCCAAGGGGGGTGTCATATTTCTGCACAGTCATAGAGGGAACCCAAACACACATCCAAACATAGATAATCATATTTAGAAGCAACTGAAAATGTCAGCCTTTAAAAAAAAAGGGGGGGGGGGGGCATTCCTCAAGGCCAAAGTATATCAGTGACTGTCTGGCTGAGTGATTTATAACATGACTTAAAAAAGAGTGAAAAATGACACATAGTTCGTATCACTATGGTACATCCATAAAACCTAAGAAGGCATAAATGCCTTCAGTTTGTGCAAACGGTTTCTAATGAGCTACGAGTAAAGCGGCACAAATGGCACTAGTCCAGTGTCTGTTATGTGTCCTAATCAAATCTGCAGAGATCCACCGATCGACAGTCTATGACACATTCTCAATCAGTTTCATGTATGTCCGATTATGAGTTGATCACACTGCATCACGCTAAAATAGTCACACATGCTCTCACAGCACAGTCGCTTAAAGTGTGAAAGCTCCTCACGGTCTAATCAAGTCTAATCAAACACTTAAATCATCATCACGCAGGTCTGCAAGGTCTGCAACTGACTCATCATAGCAAGCACTCACTTTTGATAAGTAAAGACTTTAAATTTTAATATGTTTTTGCTGATTTTAATCATGATTGATTTTAATTGTCATTATCACTTCCACATAATCACACTGCATATCCTGTTTGTCCGGTCGCATGGCCAAAGCGTCTAATATCATCATCACTTCAGTATATTTTAAATCAGTATGCAGTTAGTCCATCTGTGACTTTTTCCACTGAACTGGCAACGAATGAAAAGAGAAAAAAAATAGTCTAGGCTATATCAGATGCTCTTTGCTGACATTTGAGAAGCAGAAAGTCCAGCCTCAGTTATACTTCAGTTCTGAAATGATAGACTCACTGACACTGCAAAAATAATGATACTTTCAGCCACATTTCAGCCATTATGTATTTCAGGAGAGACAAGAAAACCCTACAACACACACACACAGTCACACAAACTGATCTAAATCTCCTTTCCCTCTGAGCTCAGTTGTTCCTAAAAGCTTCATTTAGCTAATGGACATCGTGATCCCTGGCACTTTGTTGCTTCCCCTAGCAGGAGACAAAATGTTGAGCTTCATCCAGCGCAGATTGTCATTCAAGCTGCTTTGACCGCTGACCTTTGTTATAAGCACACATGGTATAAACAACCATGCTTACTTGGTGCCGTTTTATTGTCTCAAATGTCACAGGGGAAAGATGTTGGAGGAAATAATGTAAATGTCATAAATGTCACAGTGGGATAGATTTTGGAGTAAATAATGTAAATGCATGCGGATTAAAGTAAAGAGTAATATTACTCACCAAGGATTAAAATTTTAAGTAGATTAGAAGGGAAATCTGGCCTTTAATTGTGAAGAGCGAAACAGTTCTTATACACACTCTTAACACGCAAATACAAGCACATAGGCATATTGTATTAAAATGTAGAATAAGCTGTAGTGACTCATTCTCTTTTGAAATCCTAAAACTCAAACACACCATGCTTAAAAACTGGAAGAACAAACATCATCTGTAAAAAACATTACATCTTTATTTATACATCTCATTCATACAATCTGTGCAATGGAGAATCATAGTATGACAGTGGCTTTGGCAAGCTAGGAATATACCTCTCACTCTCTCTTCTACTAACTTGGGCAGCCTTCTGCCCTTGGCGCCAGTTTCTGGCCCTTGCCACTCTCTTCGTGCTTTCTAGGTTTTTACTCTTCAGTTATTAATGAATATAGCACCAAGGGCGATACTCAAAATATGTGCATGACTTAGTGTGTGACATTTGCAGATTCTTTTGGTGTTTTGTGGATGGATAGACTTTTTAAAGAAACCATGAATAACATTAAACATGATAAAATGCTAAGATACAGTTTCTGTATTTGATTACATTGTGAACAGTAATCGGAAACACATTAAAACAAGCAAAAGGAAATTGGGTTATTCAACTGCAATGTCACATTATCTGTCTCTTGTCAATAGACTACTAACTCTAATGACTCATTATTTGACATTATTTCAGATAATGGCTTTGTGATAATGATGCTTTTCCGTGATTCGTTCAAGTCTTTGGAGAAAATTTGCATTTATGCACAGAATTATTGTGATTTTTTTTTTTTTTTTTTTATCTTACTGCAGTAATCAAAAGCATTAATCCTGGGCTCATTCCATCACTTCCAGTACGGTCATGTCACTGCCTGTTGTGCTTTGACTTAACAAAATCATTGTAGAGACATCACTCATCAGCTGCCATACACATTCAGCAGAAATTAAGACTAGTGATGTGTGCTTTAACTTAACCATACTGTCAATGTCTTTCCTCTTAAAATTTGTGAGTAAAAAGGTAAAGACACAACAGACTTCCCTGCCTGTCACCACAGCATATATCTGTAGATGGAAAAAGCGTAGAAATGATCTGTGAATCGGTGAATGTATGATTATGTATTTAAGCACGTGCAATCAGAATTAGAGACAAATACACACATGGGAAGATGCACACATTATTTTATATTATTTTAAATTTGGCTATTGAAAACACTAAGAGAAAAAAAAGTAATGCATTTATGTGCATGTTATAACTTTAATTTGGTTGACTTACACATCACTGGAATAAAATACAGTCTATAGCTTATGTTCATATGTGCTGGGAGATATTTAATATGCTTAGGTCCAAAATTACATTCACTGCACAGTATACTGGCCTCTACACACACAATAATGAGGGAATAACTGGGATATGTATAAAAATGTCCCTTACATTTTTTGGTCACTTGACAAGGTCTCAAATTTGATCATCTGACCACCGAGAAATCCTATTAGGGCAAGGCTCTCCTGTTGCAGGACAGGAGGTGTGTGTGTGCCTACGTACATGTCTGTGTGTATGTGTATGTGAAGATTAGAGTGTGCACAGCTTTCTATATTCAGGCTTCCCTCTCGGGGCACAAAACAGAACCCATGGTGCCCATGATAACAAACAGCAGAGCTACGGGTTGGCTTTTTATAGCTGCAAACCAGCTATAACAGTCAAGCAATGACACAGTAAAAAATAATGATATGCATGCACACACACACACAACACATACGCTCACGTAGCCTCACTCCTTTAGGCTGTCTTGTGACTGCTGTAAATCACATTGACGTAGACAGGAGAGAGGAGTAGGGGGAAATATTTTAACCTCTCCAATCCTTCCCCTTCGGTGGAATGTGGGACAGGGCGAGTATGGGGAGGTGACGAGAACAGCTGTCAGGGAGACATAGACCTTTTCAAAAGCTGCTGAGATTGGGGGGAAGAATGGGTGTGGTGGGGGGAAAGGGAGTAATTGTAGCTATGAGGGTAGCTGTGAGTATGCAAAGGGATATGGCAGGTTAAGGTACTCGCTGTGTGATGCCATCATGACACGGCAGGGCGAAGGTTAGCTTGAGCAGGTTTGACAGTAGCTTGCATTGAAGCACTAAACAGCAGATTTTAGATATTATTTCACACAACTGCTATATCAGTTCTGGAAAGTTGTAATAAATATTTAGATTAACAAAAAAATGAAAAACTTAAAAAGTATTATTTAAAATTAAAAACACAAAGATGGAGTTTTGAAAAATAGAACTCCATAAAACCTGAAAATTTGTCACAGTTTTTATGTTTATCACCCCTCTTCAAATTAATGTAACTGCATACAAGAATTCAAACAAAATCCGATGTTGTTTAAGTTTTCTTACCTGGTTACATGTGTTGATGTCAACCCCGTTCTTCAGGAATTCAAGGACTTTGTCAATGTTTCCAGCTCTGGCAGCCCGGAGGAAACTGGTGTTACTGTCCGACTACAGAGATAAAACAGAAATTAGGGTAATATTAATAACAGGTAAATAAGCAAATGTTTATAATTTCTTTTGTTACTGTGTCATTCTGATAAAAGTGCCACATGTATGCAATATTACAGTAACAACATTAAAGGCCACATTTAGGGATGGGTACCGGTATCCGGTGCCATGATGGCACCGCACACATGTGCAGCGCACATTTCGGTGCTTAATTTCGGTGCTTTTTTTTCTTGAGCTGTCGTACACTTTCTTCTTCCTTACATTTGTATTGGCGGTTGGCAAACTACTGAAAGGTGCATTACCGCCACCAACTGGTATGGAATGATACACTATGGATTCCAGCCAATCATTTTAGTTTCCGAGGATAGTAGGCAGGCCCAGGTACGTACGTTCTTTTAGAGCAGAGCTACAGATTAAAAATGCCCAAGGCGAAGCGGTCAAAAGTCTGGCTGTACTTCACAGCAAAAGATGCAAACTCAGCAGCCTGCAACAAGTGCTTTAAGCTGATACTGTGATACTGTGCAAAGGAGGTAACACCTCGAATCAGATGAAACACCTGGCGACACATAGCGTTAGCCGAGAAATGCGCCGTATTTGATAGCTTGCTGTGAGACCTCACACCGTGCACATCTACTGCGGGTGTGGTGCCTGTTATCGGACCCGGAGTTAGCAACATCCCCCAAAAACTGGAGGAGTACAGTCCTGGCCCCTAGCCCTGCCAGTGTAGCAGAAATGATGAGGATGATGATGGCAGCAGCAGCTGTTCTTCTCTGCGTGAGTAGCTTAATGTTATTCGTGTGTAATTTACGTTGAGTAGGCTAACCACGTTATTACATTAATGCATGTAAGGTGAACTAGCAAACATCATCATAGCTACATGCGGCTGTCTTCTTGTTTGATGGCAGATACTCCCTTCACCCTGGCCAAAAAGGCTAAAATGACCAAAGAAAAAGTGGAAAACAGTTAAACATGAGAGGTTTTTGGACAAAGTTTGTGTTTTTTCCATTGTTTAAGCACTGCTTCCAGCCAAGAATGATACCATATATGCCCTATAGCTGCAGAAAAGGCTAACATTGCTATCTTTTTACAAAAAAAACAGCTGAACATGAGGTTTTTGGACCAATTTTGTGTTTTCCATTCTTTAAGCACCGGTTTGAGCACCGTTTAAGCACCGGCACCGTTTCAAAAGTACCGGTTTGGCACCGGTATCGGATAAAACCTAAACGATACCCATCCCTAGCCACATTCCATTTATCAGACAAAACAGTATTTTTATCAGTGTGCACGCGCGCGCGCACACACACACACACACACACACACACACAGTCATGATGGGTTTTACAAGCAGACCTATAAGTCATCTACCTCTTTTAATTCCAACGATGCCCAATGCTCTACTTAAATAAGCTTGTTCCTTGAAGCTCTTTTAATGTTAAAACATAAAATAAAGGGTCAATCATGTGTTTTTATATGGCTACATAGCTGCTTGTACAGTATCAGTGGCCTACTAGGCTACTCTAAATGTAACCATCACAAAGCAGCTGCGCACGCGTGCACACGCACACATACACAGAGTCACGTTTCCACATCGTCAGAGGACATTATGTTGACTTACATTCATTTCATGGAGATTCTAACCTTGATCCCTACATCAGGTTGTCATACTAAATTTGTATTTTGATGTCATGTTTTTTTTTGTTCAGGCTTAAGTTTATTTCTGTTTTATTTAGCCATTCCTGCTGTCTTTTTTTAGTTTTACTTGTGTCTTTACTATTTTTTCCTCCATTTTTGTCTGTCCTGCACTGATAAATATCACCTGCTTTAAACTGCCCCACTTGTTCCCAATCAGCCAGTCTCCTCGGTGTATTTATATCACCGGTGTTCCAGCTCCTACTTTTTAGATTTTGTGTTACTGTTTGATCTCAAGCCTTCCAGCATTTCTTGTTCTCCTGGTGTAAGACTTGTTTCCATTTTATTCAAAATTTGTTCATTTTTTGTTAGAATTGTTCGTTACTGCCTGATCAACAGTTAATGACAGACTGCCTTTATGTGCATGTACACAGCAAATTTAAGTTTTAAATTTAAATTGTGTTTTCCTCTTGCCCTTTAAAAAAATGTAAGAGGAATAGCACTCTTTACTGAGTTGGATTAAATATAAATCTTACCAAATAGTGTTATAAAAAAATCTTATATTAATAAAACATCTAACATTTGTTTACTGCAGACAATCATAATCACTGCAGCTTAATGAACAGAAATTTAACAACCAATTTAAACAGAAAACAAAAAACAAAACAAAGTCAAAGGAAGTGATGACTTTCTGACGATGGCCTGTCATTACCTCTGTAATGATTTTGGCCCAAAATAGAATTTTTCATTGCATGACATCTGATATTTGAATAATCAAAATATACCTACTGCTGAATATCACAGTATGTGAACATTAGTACCGTCTTCATTATCTTGAGAGTGTCAACAAGTTTCTAACCTCTTTTTAGCGAGGTTAAAGTGTTAAAGTGTCAGTCAATCACCACTGGGCGTTAACTTGTAAGGTCATCAAACTTCGCAATGCATGTCAACAATCATACCACACCCCCTATGTGGATTACCCTTCACGTGCAATGTCGCACAATCCCAAACAAACCATCAGACATTAACATGTTTGTTTCTTCTCTTTTTTTTGCCTGTCCCGTTTGGTTCTTTTGCCATCAGAATTGTTGTCTAAAGGCAAAGAAAGATGCCCAACGGATTTACTTTACCAAATGGACCATCCCAGCCTTGCCGTATTGGTCTATTTGATTCACCTTCGCTTTTATTGTTTATTTTATTTTCATTTGCTGAATGCAGGACAAACAAACATGTTTGTTTCTGACAAAAAAGGACATTAGCAGAAAAAGAAATTATAACAACGTAAGTCTGCTTTTTCCATCTCTTACCAGTAAATCATCAACGTTAGATCCAGTGTCAGCAGCCTTGTAGTAATCAGTATGTTGATTTGAGGCATAGTCAATCCCAACGGTCTTTGAAGCTTTATCTGATCCACATATCTTACATGTTGCTGCATTTCCCATGGTTACCATTCAGACAGGAAAAGAATTCCCAGCTTTACCTGAATATTGTCGCCTTTCTTTACTCTCTTTGGCCACTTTGTCAAATTCTTGCAGTTTCTCACTTTGCATCTCTCAGTCCTACACTCCTGATTACTGGCATCCTTTAATCCTACAGTCCAATAAATTTGTACATATCTTTGGTTCAAACATATTTAATAAATTACCAAATCTTGCTTCCTTTTCTAATTAATTCTACTACATTTCCTTGTTGTTCCCTTTTATCACAGTGCAAGCTACTGAGCATCAGCCTCTAGCTCTGACTTAATGTACGATGTACTGTGGTCAAGGCCCAGTCCTGCCTACTCTTCCGCTGCCTCTCCTCTCTCGCAGTAAGATAACAACTGCAGCCATAAACATTTAACCCTTACTATCTCTCCTGTCTTAGCTATTTTTACCATTCTAGACCTTCAGTTCCACCCAGACACAACCTACTGATGGGTGTGTGTGTGTGTTCATGGTAGGGTGCATAACAGCAGGGTTTCACTCAGAATGTAGACCACATGGCCTACGGTGCTTTCAGGAACACCAAGGGTCAGGATTCTGAGACAAAATTAAAAAATGAACACAACAATAAAAAAAGATTTAAATAAGAAATGCACTAATTGAGATTTCTTTGGCCAATTCCATGCTGACATGGTAATACAGATTATCGATGATTCTGATTCTCTTCTTTCTAAGAACTATAACTTTTCTTCAAAGCAAAATTAGCTGAAGCATAAATAATTAACTGAAATGTCTGATATATTTTTCCTTACCAAACAAAAGCAACAGATTTATATAACAACAAAAAAAAAAAATACCGAGGCTGCTGGCTTGGACTGGCTCTGAGCTCTCGACAGCTTTAGCTTTAGTCCCTTTGCCTTGGTTACTTTCTTATAAATGTTCATGGTGGTGATTTAAGTGTTTGATTAGGTTTGCTGTTACAAAGGTTTTTCATGGTAGTGAACAGTGAGTCTTTACCTCCAAAAGACGGTACTGTTTATCCCCAACCTTATAAACAGTACTGTTTATAAGGTTGCCTTGTTGCCTTGCCTTGGCTACGTCCAGATGAACAGAATCAACTTTTGGAGATTTACTTACCTGGATGATTGAGAATGCCTCAAGAAGTGAGTCTTTACAACACTAATGACATGTTAGTGTGTGGCTGTGAGTGTGTATGCAACTATTTGGCTGTGCTGCTGTACATGTGTTGCTTATGCATAACGGGACATATGGGAGGCTGACCGAAACCACTGAAAAATTGACCAAGTCAGATCCGGTTAGTACAAGCAATCTAATTTCAACCTTACATAGAATTTTTCACTACACAGAACTCGTTTTGTGTAGATCATTCGCATTTTGTATCCCAGTCACATTTACTACTTAATTTTGAAATAGTTCACATGACCAAAAAGCACTTTTCTTTACTTTCTTTACTTTTCTTTTCACTATGCTATTTGGTAAAAATAATTAATAATTCTTTAATAATGTTACTCATATTAAAATATTACAAGGCATCACACATTCATAAAAGCATTACTGATATAATCAGGTGTGTGTGTGTGTGTGTGTGTGTATTCTTCAGTCTCCACTTTTTGAGTTTTTACTCGTCTTCCTGCCTGATTCAGCTGTTTGCCAAACTCCACATGCAGAGATTGGATTGATTGAGATCCAGCTGTAATCTCTGTATCCATACAGGATTTGCACAGATTAGCCTGGAGTCAGTCATGTAATGAAGGACAACACAAGTATATGCTTACACTGGATGAAAATCAAAACTCTACTTATTATCATGAATGTCTCATTAACAGCTGCTTTGTGTACACGAGGTCACTTATGAACATATGTGCACTAGTATTGCTAGGGGCTTGTATTGCCATGAAGGTTAAAACAAAAACGGTGAAAATCTTTTTAAAAAATATACTATTTATGGTAGACAGTGGTACAGTACTATTTCTTTGACATTGTACTTTATCCGTTACCTAGTGTGATTTCAACCACCTCCACATCTGTGCAAATCCCACAGCCCCTTTTCATGTTGTCCTACAGTAACACCAAAGCGTACGATAAGGCCACCACAGAATGTGGTAATGAAATTGTCATGATACACACCACGTGTGACAGATTTTACCTGACGCTTTCGTTCAGCTCTTTCCCGCTGCCGTCTCCTCTTCTCCCTGGCTTTCTGCAAAGCTCTGTAGTCTGGGTGTTGCTCAAGCTCGCGAGCTTTCTTAAGATGGGCTGCAGCGTGGGCCATGACTTCACCCTTCTACTTTTCTGTGTGTTTTCCTTGGTGCTAAAGTTTATAAATCCTGCCTAAAGCAAACTAAACACCTTCACTTTTTATATTTGTCAAAAAAATGCCATACTATATAAATTATAAAAAGTTATTAGGCCTTGTTTTGCATCAGCATTATGCCAATACTAAAAGAAAAACCAGAAAAATATTGACGAATTACTCCAAAATGATGGAAAAAAAGACTTTAAAGAAGCGTTAACCCGAATTCAGTGAAAAATAAAATATTTTTAAAAAACTGTTGCATATTCCTCTTTTTCCTTTCTTCAGTTTTCTTTTCTTCCACCTTGTACAGCAGCTAGATTTCAGTCCTCATACAAAAACACAGGCATACACACACGTACAGGTGCTAAAAAAATGTATCCCTCCCCTCGTATGGTCCTATCAAACACGAACAAGAGGGATGATGACTGAAAAGGGCTGATGAAAAATGAACATAAGAACCACTCACACTCTCATCCTCATCACATATTTCAACACACAAACAGGGAATTACCCATCCCAGATGTACATGAAAACCCTCCATGTGAACAGATGTGGCTACAAAAGGCTCTGAGTGTGTACGAGCGTGTCCTTGCATGAGTGTTAATGTGCATGTGAGCCAGAGTCACAGGAAATTTTTCATTGTGTAAGGGGTTTAAGGAGGCTGTGTGCTAACAGCCAGCTGACTGCTGCAGACACAGCTACTTTCTCTGCTGCTGTGAAAATGCTCTCCATCCTTAGCGAATGAGGTAAATGTGTAGTGAAGATTTAATAGGTCAGAAAGGACCATGAGATGGATTACAATCGTCAAAATACGGTAAATATTCTAGTCATGGTATGGTTAACCCCCAATTTACAAGTTCATAAATCTATAAAGTCTGTAAGGACTTCGTATTTTGTCGCAGTTTAAATGATGTATGCGTTTAGTTTCTTTTATTACATACTACAGACTTTTCCAAATAAAAATGGAAAAGAATGACGTAAAAAGTGTTCAAATAAAAATGAGACGAGACCATGAAAAGGGTGAACTTGGGTACAGGCTGTCCTACTGTGAGCCGGCAGAGCAAATGGGACACACCACTCAGTCCAGAGGGGGACCAGTGAGCAGAGAACAGCGGCTTCCAACCACCAAGTTACAGGCTTCCCCCTAAACGGGAGAAAGTGGGTCAGTCTGAATCTTAACTGCATTGCACCCTCCATAGTGGTGGCTGATAGAATTGAAGTTGACAGCTCCTGCATGTGAGTGCGCGTGCCCACTCCAAGCAGACGGGTGTCAAGGTCTCTCTCTGTCAATGCCGCTAATGTTAGGAGTTTGAAATTTCAGCACAAGTGACAGGGACACAATCTCACACCTCTATTTCTGTTCACACATTCTGCCTGATCGGTTTCACTGACTCAGTCAGCTACAGCAGCATCAGCAGCACTTATTTCTTCTAGTAATCATGAATGGGACAGGTTTGCTGAATCACTCCACAACTGCAATAATGTTGTTTTCCTTTTTTTTAAACACTGGTGCACTGAACCTGACTGCTTCATTTAGTTCCATGACAATGCTGCCTTTAGAGAGACTGCACATTTCTGTTTCCTTTGCTGCTCTCTGCTGGTGACGAAGGGAATAAGAGAATCTATTTTTTTTGAAGGAAACAGCATATGGATCTTAGATTGAACCCAATCTGACCTAACAACAGTGTTTATATTGGAAGAAAAAACAACTTGTAGTAAACGCAAGTAAAAAGAACACTCGACATTTTTGCATCATTAATCCATTATACTAATATTCAAAACAAAATAATACAACTCTGATCTAGGTTTTTGGAACAAGGAACCTTGAACAGACATTTAAGGCTCCTTGTTAATTGATTCACTTGAATAAAAATAATACAGTTGTAATAATTGTAATAAACTGAAATTGTAATGTACATTTTTTTCTGGTTTCTTTTCAAGCATAAACTTGTTTTTAACTGAAATTACAAGCACGTGCTATTCACTAGGTCACCTATTCAAACCATTTATGGTCATAAAATTAAAACAGTTTATGGTTACAGATACTTTAGACTGTGGCTGGATACTATATTCTGAGTGCCTGATTATGAATTTATAGTTTGATTTTACGCTCAGTAAAAACATACTCTCAAAGCCTCAGATGAGATTTTCCTCAATCATTGTATCTTAAAAAAAGGTGGGCTGGTCTTCCTTAACAAGAGAATGAAACAGATGCAAAATGTTTATTTTTATTGTATTTTTCATAAGTTTGCAATTACCTTTGCCCGTCTGTTACAAATAAACATAGTACATAAAGTTTTCAGGAAATGGATTCAACCAAAATCTTTTTATTTCACGAGAGATGATTTCTCCATTATCTACATTAACTTTTACATAGCAATATAGTTGCTACTGTCCAGTCACAGGACATCCTAACAGGAAATGAGAAATTGTGGAGTCTCAAATGGAATGGAACTGCTGCACAATACAATTTTACTTTTTGGTTTGCTATTGTAATTTTAAATATATATGCCTCATTACTTGAAATGTATCACATACTGAAATACTTACTGGACGGGGGTTATTTACAACTAGTAGCATTTTGTTACAGTGAGCTATTGTAAAATTACTAACAAGTTCTGTTTGGATTGCAGAAGATGTACAGTCTTTTGGAGGTGTACCTTCATTGGGTACACCTTCCCTTCCCTAAGTACACTAAAGCCAACTCTGTTTTACAAGTAAAAACCTTGGCATTACCCGAGTTCTTGAATTTCACATTAAACAGACAAAAATCTATAATTATTGATCATCATGTTAGCTGATCCAGAAACAGTGTCCTCAGTAATAAGTTATAATGCTATCATTGCTTGTCTGCAAATGCACGTGTATATGAGGAAGTGTGTGTGCTTGTGTGGTGGCGGTTATCCATTTGAGATTCAAGTTACACTGATGGGCGATCTGAAAGAAGGATGACGTGAGCTCTCGTTTCTGTTGGTCCAGTGGACCTGGTACATGGGGAGGGGTTAATGGTCTGCTTTCCTTTTTATAGATCCAAAGGCTTTTATTTGGCCCATTAGCATTCTTTGATAGACAGAGAGCACATACGCATGTTTCAAACTGCAAATGTGTGTGCGTTCACAGAATTGTACAACTCCTTTGTCACATGAACACACACTCATTTTTATATGAAAAGGGGGTTATAAACAACCAAATTCACACTTTACATCTATGTTTCAATTTGTTCCTGTTTATTTTTCAACTTTTGTGTTTAATTTTCAAGCTGATTTTTTATTTAATAATGAATTTGACAGTTTTAAAAGGCAACAGGGCTTTAAAAAGATAGTTGCTTTCCATGGACTTCGATCTGTCCATCCATCCGATCTCTTCTGCTTATCCGTATCGTGGGGGGGCTCATGTTATGAAACACGAGCAAACATTAGGAGCAAGAGCAAAGGAATAAGCCATTATATTTTTGATCACTTTCTTTAAAATTGTGAGATAGGCCATTATCCTTGATGGAAGACGTGGCCTTCAAGTTGATAACGATTATTCTACCTGCTAATGGAGCTACAGTGCTGACTAGTAGAGTTCTCCCAGAGAAGAGTGTCTAACAGCATATAATGCATCTGAGATTTAATGGAGATATGATCTTTCTGTTTGAAAAACCTCATATAGACTTCTTAATGCGTTTAAATATTTCATAACCACAATTTTCATCTCCTCCCTGAAATTTGTAACAGCGATCGGGGATGGCTACCAGATTCTTTTTGTTGCCAACCCCTTTGAACCTTTGTTAGCTTTGAATAACTTGACCATTTTCAGGCCCGGGACTAATATAAAGACTCATGATGTCAATAATCACTATATTGTATTTTCCAATATATTTAATTTAGTAAAAAATCCTTCATTATCAGATGACATCATTCCATCAGAAAGATTGGAGAAAAAACTAAATTTAAGTTAAGGCTGTGCCATGCTTTAAAAGATTATGTATACCAGAGTTTCACTTCTTAACTGTCCAAAGACCAAAAATAGCCAATTTACAGCATCGACTGAGGCCGATGACCAGTCAGTCAGTCTCACTTATTTCAAATTACAAGCCGGTCTGTTTCATGCGTGTACAACACACACACAGTGATGTAGGCAAATTGTTGCATGCAAACCACATGATACTATGTGGTTAGCTTTAAGGCTTCTTATTGTGAGTGAAGACACGAGGTTTGCCAAAATCACAGGGGGACCACCACAAATGTTCAGAACAAAAAAAAATCTAAAGAGACATTTAAATCACCTCCACCTAGCGAAACATGGAAACGTGGATTTTAAAGAAGCTAACAAAGGCAAAGTGGCTAAAGCTATAGAGTTCAGAGCCAGTCATAAACAAGCAACCTTGGTATGAACAAAGTCACTAATAGTTATTTTGTTTCATAGAACATAAATCTGCACAGCAACTACAATTTAGTTATAAATACTTCTTTCCATAGCAGAGCACTTTATTTTTACTTGTGAGAGAGGATCCTGTAAAACATACAGTTTGGGGGAAAATGTTTTGAGGGGAGTTTTTTTTTTTTAATGATCAAAATATGATTTTGCATTTAAGAGAAGTTGATTATTTTTTTTTGCTTTGATATGCTGACTTTCCACGGTTCCAAGGTTGATATTTCTATTTTTTTTATGTCTAATAGCTAAATTGTTAGCCTGTTTATGTTTGTGTAACAGAATGAATAAAATACATGGCTGAAGCAGTAATGGACTGCCTCAGAGACAGTGCGTAAATGCCAAGTCTTTTTGAAAGCCTCTTTTAGTGCTTAAAAAAGGTCAGCACCATAAAATACACAGCACACATGCTTGCTCTCCATCTCCGCCCCTGTTTTTTCCAAAACCAAATCATACAGAGTCAAATTTAATAGCGAGCGAACAAAGCAGGCAGTTAAGACTCCAGATCAGGCCACACCCAAACACACACTAAGAAATAAAACTCGGATGCTTGGTGGGAGGGGCTGAAATGAGATGAGATTGAATAGAAGGGCACATTGTAGACATGACATAACCTTGATACATTATTATATAAAGAGAAAGTCAAATGAAGAAAGAGGAAGTCAAATGAAGAAAGAGGAAGTCAAAAGGACCACACCCTGTTGTAAATGAAGCACAAAATCAAATGCACACAAATGGAAAAATCTCATTAGTCACTCAGCTGATTTACACGTAACATGACTTGCTCCATTTGTTTGTTAGTGTTGTGCAACCGCACTAAAGCCCCCAATACACACACCCTCACAGACAGGCAGCAACACTAAAGGCAAACAGCAGTGCTACATTAACTGATTGCTTAAGCTTTTATTTTTTGTTACACAATGCCACAACCTTCAACTTCTTTCTTTTCCCAAATAAACTATGAACACTGTAAGAAAAGCTAGATGGCCAGTAATGCAGTGTAAGCAACTGCTCACGTCAATAAATTCATTATTCACTTCCCGTAACTGATGCCAAGGTTTATGAAGTGTTATATCTAAAAGCCATCAGTACAATGCAATGCCTCCAGCTACAACCAACATTCGCTGCCTCCCTGTGATAGATGAGGGTTGGTAAGATAGCCGCTACAGTACCTTGCAAATGGCCAGTACCTGAATTTATAGTTTTCCCCTTTTCCCCTCTTTGAAGTTCTACCCAAGTCCCTTGGGAACACATAATGTCATCTTGCTTTTCATTTTAATTAAAAAGAGGCCTTGAGGCAAATGGAAAATAAATACTTGAAAAAGACTCCCATCCTATTATAGGATGTTATCAATGTTAAGTAGTACAATATACCGGTTATCACAACAAAAGCCTGTAGTTTTGTATACTAAATACTGAAGTATAAGTTCAAGCCATAGAGTCCCTAGCTATGTGTGGCTCCACAGCCTAGTGGTTCGCACATTTACCTAACAAATGACATCACCTAACAAGACACCTGGTTTCAGCACTGTATTGCACAAAGTAACAATGCAACATCATATCAGCTGGGATAATGTTGGGGATAACCTGTGTAATTTTTTTACATGACATAAAAGTATAAATGGTCTTGTTCTTATATACCGCTTTTCTACACACATTTATTCTCCAATGAGAGCACCTCGGGGTTAGTATCCTGCTCAAGGATATTCGGCATGCAACCTGAAGCAGCCAGGAATTAAACCATCAACCCACTCCTGCGTTACAGCCACAAGTGTCATAGCATGACATGTCATTGCTATAGCAACGCCTAGTACAAGCGTTACTTTAGATTCCCTAGAACACACAACAAAACAAGCCCGGACATCTCTGACAGTAAGAGTATGTGTCGGCTTTTAATAGCGATTTTCTAAAAAAAAAAAAAAAAAAAGCTACTGGGATAACCACCAACAAACTCTGAAAAATATGCAAAACATTTGTTCATAAAAGGTGGAACTAAAGGTTCCACCTTTTGCTAAAGGTGCTAAACATGGAAATGACAAACATGTTTTGCCACTTAAGGCAGAATCACAGTCAAGAACAATGAGGAGATACTAGCAGCTGGTGATGTGCAACCCAAATATAGTCAAATAGCCTCACCGAGAGTTGATGGAGTACTGACTAGTGGCACACCATATGACAGGACGCACAAACAGTGAATGAAAATTCCTGATGCAGTTATAGAATAAAAAAGCAAGGCTGGCTAAAAACCTTCCAATGAGAAAATATTTTTCTTTTTTATTATGTGACAATATTGTGCAGCTCCTGATAAATTACAAGGTTGGGTTAGTTTAGTTATTTTTGAAATCAAAGTGCTAAGCTGTTATTTTACCTGCTATTTAAAATTTCTCCGGTAACATTACATAGGCTAACATTTGAACTTACATTTAACATCTGCTGTGTCACTGGATATTATGCTGTATGATCTCTAATGCAGTATAATGCTTCTGCAGCTGGCACCTTGTTTCAGTAGGTTCACACTTCAAATTACGTGTGTCATCAATGACAGCAGCTCACTGAAAAAGAAGGATGAAAAATGACCTTCACTAATTTAAATGCCCCTGTCAGTCTGCCCCAGGGCAGCTGTGGCTACAACTGTAGCTTGCCTCCACCAGTGTGTGAATGTGAGAGTGAATGAATAGTGGTATTGTAAAGCGCTTTGAGGGGTCCCAAAAAGCGCTATATAAATGCAATCCATTATTATTATTATTATAAATGCGGCTGCCTGCAATCATCAATAACACATCTTTCTGTATTGTGAGAAATATCATTATCATGTCTTGATATGAGTCAAAACTGACTCAAAATTGGACACAAACATCCAAGCATCCACTTATTTTCTTAACTGCTTATCCAATTCACGGTCTCAGGGGTGGGTTGGGGTTGAAGCCTATCCTAGCTGTTACAGGTCAAGGGGAAGGGCACACCCTTTACAGATTGCCTATCAATTGCAGGCTTACACATAGAGAAAGGCATGCATTCATCCTCACATTCACCCCTACAGCTAATATAAAATTGGAAAATTATCTGTATTGTAAATTTTCTGCACCTATTTTTTAAACTTCACTGATTTCTTCATATGCTAGAATAACAAAATGATGACAGAGTGCTGTGTCAGATGACAAAGGGTATTGAGGCAGAAACTGATTTCACCTCCAATCTGAATGTGTTATGAATAATGAAGCGTGTGACCTAAAATTCGCTGCAGCGCACAGTCATGCAGGAATGCTGAGTGATGCCGTGATGCCGTCACACAGAGAAAAAGAACAATGCAGACAATTAGTAAGACAGACATAAAAAACAAAACAAAACTGTGAGATGGTGACGGAGAAAACAAAACAAATGGGGGAAGAATTCACTTTATTGTATCGCCACTTTTTTCAGCCGCTTTTTAGATCTATAACCATACCAGTTCAGAAAGAAAAATGTTAGACCAAAGTGACACATAATAAAAGCACAAGTATCAGATTTAACTCTAATGTAACTGCTGCATGAGTTAGAAGGTGGGTCACAGGTTGTGTCATCTTCCTCGGTTTGTGAAAAAAAAGCAACATGCTGCTGTGCGTATGTGCACGTACATGTTTATGTGTGTGAACATTCAGTTCGGTGAGCAACACAGCAACACAGTCAAAAGCTTTGATGTGTTTCCTGTGAGAAAACCTTTGCTTACCCAACTTAAATTTGATGCAAGAGAAGTGGAGAGGAGGAGCATTAGGAAGGAGCTGACAGCTGGGGAGAGTGCACATTTACATAGATATGTCTGAGCTTCTGAGAAGTCCATTGATCACTAACCACACCCTGCTCCTGCCCCCGCCTTCTATTTCTCTCTAACGGGAATCAGCCTTATAAGGTCATTATAAATAATTAACTTCTAAATGCTTCTCACTGCCTTGGTCCAAAAACACCTGTCCTCTATGAAGCAGAGGACACATTTCAAGGGATACAATATTTACATAGTGTTGTTAGCTTTTCTTATACTCGGGCTGATAGTCTCTCAAGTTTTCTCCTTATAATTTCATCTGTTTCAGTCTGCAACATTTTGTAAAAATGATGGTGAGGTATTACACATCAAGTGATGCTATCTCTCTCCTTGAAACATCTATAAGGAAAAGACATGCCAGGAAAAGATGGTGTCAGACGTAACTAGGGCACCCAAGCTAGCTGTGAGGTTGAGTCAGGGTGTTGTTTGTACCCCAGTATAGACATGCTCATGTGCTCTTTGGATTTTGGATCTTGGACAGGAATACCAATGGATTTCTCAACACAGTATCACCATTACCTAGTACTGAAACACAACACTCATGTGTATTGCTTGTACATTGCATCAGAGCTCACCAGCAATGTGGCTCATCTGTATTTGGAGAACATCTTTCTAAATACTCGCTCTTTGACAATAATTGACTAAAGCTAGGTGTCAGTATTTAAAAATAATTGGTACTAGTAAAATGTTTCAATTAACAATTAACCAGTTGGCAAAAATAAATCATTCAGAATATAGTAGTGAAAATTACAATAAGCATTCTGTATTCTATTAGCTCGTTGTGTTGGTCCAAAAGCTCCAAACTACAAAAACATAAATCATTTTCCTTGTATTATATCAACAAATTACAAAAAAAAAAGAAGCTTTACATTTTTTGTTAAAAAGCAAAACACTTTACTAATTCTCAAAATCTCAAAATTAACATTTGACAGACTGAGTGACGAACTGGTTAATCCGAAAAATGATGCAGTAATTTGCCATTTTGCTGATGGTATAGTATATGAATAGTGAGAAAGTGTAATTGACAGCTGTATCCTGCTGAATCATATCTACACAGAAATTATCTGGAAGCATTAAGCCCACGTTATAAATTGTTAATGGCATTTGACAACCATCGGGTACTGGAGTTGTTGACCTGCAGTCATTTACAGGTTTTTGATAGGTGATGTCATGAATTTATAATCAGGAATGTGCTGTTAAGCCTCTGGTAAATACTAATATTTAGTATAATGCTTTACCTACATGTGCGTTTAGCAATTTGAATGGATATAGAGTATTTGACCCCAAACGTTTCCACTTGGCATTGTGCAGAAGAAGATAACTGTGGTTATATGCGCGTGTACGTTGATGTAGCTGTTCTGAAGTAATGTAATGAAGATCTTGGCTCCATTAGGACTCCCTTCCTGCAGAGTCCCATCATGAGACTCCCAGTGGAAAAAGAGAGACAGATAGACAGGCAGGCAAAAACAGAAAGGCATAAAAGCAACAGACAGAGAGGCGGAAAAGAGAAAGATGAAAATGTCAAAGGCTGCAGTGTAATCTGACCTCCTTGCACATCAGGACATGAGTCTAGGAACTAGTGGGGAGGAGTGCAGGGCAAAATCAGTGTGTGTGTGTGGGGGGGGGGGGGAAAGGGGGGGGGGGTATTTTGCTGGGAAATGAGAGATGGGTAGGGAAGGCAGCCAAAAAGACAAGGAGAAAACCAACCTAAGGAGTCAAACCCCTTTAAAGAGAAAGCGAGGCTCTCGAGGAGAAAAGACAACTGGCAACCAGAAAAGAAAGTGGAGAGGGAATGCAGCACAAGAAAAGGTGTAAAAGGAGAGGAGCATGCAGCGACAGGGCTTGACACTTGAAATAGGACCTTCATGTCAAGTCCTGAATAAGAAACAGGTCAAGCTGCCTAAACCCATCATCTTTGGATATAAAATGAAGGCATTACGCTTTTCTGGGTTTTATATCTGTATCTACAAGGGGAGCAGCATTTTTCCACCAAAGCAAAAAGGTTCAAATAGCTCCTTGACTTGTCTTAGACTGCAATGAACATAAAATCTAGTAGAATCAATCTCTGTTCCTAAGAATCTACTATTGGAGCCCAGGAAAGTAGTTTACATATTTTGACGCACTCCACATATCTTTCAGATAGAGAAGGGAGTACACTGCAGAAAGCAATCATTTAACAACAGCTCAGAGTAGCGTGCAAATGAACAGTGACATTGGTCCATTGCAGTGAGCGCAGAGACATGGACACAAAGCCATTTGGCTGGGAAAAAACGATTTCTCTCCAGGACAATCACGAGAGAGACAGGAGTATTTTTAGACCTGAAAATAAGATCTTCACATCCCAGTCTCCCTTAGTCATGTTCTCCTTTTGTGTCAGAGCTCTTTTATTGTTTTAGTGAACTCCAGCTCAACGATAAGATTTAGATTATTCATAATATTAAACATTAAAGTGCTGTAATATATTACATTTATTCATGTCAACTTGCTTTTTTAAAGTTTTACGCATATTGTCTATCTGTGGTTTGGAAAGTACACTGGAGATGAAACAAAGTTTGTTTGCAGGATTAAAATCTTTGAAAGTTCAGTTTTAAAAAACACAAGAATTGTTCCTGCAGTCAAACCTGTTTCTTCTGACACCTTAAAGTCCTCCATAAACCAAGGTATCATTTTTAGAAAGACATTTTCTGATGTATTTAACAGATAAAATCAAGAGTATCCACTCAGCTAGATGCTTTTTCACACTTGCAAGACAACAAGACAAGACAAGTGTACTCTTTGTGCCAAAAGCCTATTAATTGGACAGTATCCCTTTGATGTGCCATAGTCTTTCTTGCAAGTTAAAGTGATGTATCCCAAGAGGCCACAATGTGCTATTTTTTATACTCACGGTGAGTAAAATTATCACACGTATCACATGATTTGCCTTCACATAAGAACTCGATCTGTACCTCTCCTTGCTGGGCCATGCACATTTAGGATACTTAATTTTCCCTGTGCTCATTAAAGTCATTTCCAGCAACAGCAGATATAAAAAGGCTTTGATAAAACCAGTGTGCCCTAACAAAATGGCAGACAAAGAAAGTAGAAGCTTGATGGTGAAGAGAGTCCAACATAAAGCAAGAACAAGACTCAGGCGTTGGATGGTACCAAAGCAGGGGGGAAGAAAGTGAATATCAGAGTCATTCATAACAATACACAGAAACCTGAATCAACTTCCAACACAAGTTTTCAAAGATTTGTAATATCTTTTTGTGTTTTGGGCATACTGGCTATATAAAGTATTTTGATTTTGCACCACTGTTTGCTCAGCTGTGATGCATTATGCACCCAGTGCACTCTACTGAACAATTTGTTACTCATCAATGCCTCAAGCATCTTTTCCTACATTTTTCTCTGTAAAAAAGAAGTAATATACAGTCATGTGAAAAACAGTTTTAACAGGACTCCATGGAGTCCTGTTATGATTCACTAGCTTGCGGAACCACCTTAAGGAGCAAAAAGTTAAAGTAATTTTTTAGCAGTATCTTGCTGTGAAAGAACTCTACTCTTCTTTACTTTGCTGAGGCTTGCAAGATCTTCTTTATACAGCACTCTCTCACCACATCATTTCCGTCAGGTGGAGGTTTGTACTTTGGCCCATTGCAACACCTTGATTCATTTATTTTTTGTAGACCTGTGAAAACTTGTTTTTCACATGATTGTACATACACAGTGCTAATCAAATTTATTAGACCACCTAAAACTGTAAATTGTGAAAATTCATATTTTAGCATTAAAAATATATGAGTTAAAGGGCTTGCACATACTGGTGTATTAATGATTACATGTATGTGAAATTAGTTTTAGTCATTACCAGTTCTATGATTTAGTGCAACTGTGATGTAAAATGTAAAGTGGGTGATGGTCTAATACATTTGTTAAGCACTATATATTGGAAATCAATAGGTCAGTGTCATGCAGCCTCAAGCTGTAAGGTGTGGCTTATTGTACCAGTTTAGCCTCTAAACAAGCTTTGAGTGTCACAGCCTGTTTAGAGGCCTAAATGTGAATCCAGTTTGTTATCTGAAAATTAAGAAATCTATTTTCTGCTTTCATTGTGGAGCACATCAACAGAAGTACGCAAATTGCATTTTTTTAAACTAACTATAGTAAACCTGTAGAAGATGTGATTAGTTGACCACGAACAAGCAAGCACACTGATGAGCAGTGCGGCGTTTGATATTTCAGTGCCATTTAATTATAAAAAAACAAAACCTCCAGAGTACATCCAAGTATCTGAGCTCAAAGGCCCCACCCCAAAAGAAGGGTCTAAGTGTGTGTCTGTGTGTGCAAGTGTATATGTAGCACCACAGTCCATTACTGAAATCACATTAGCCTCAGAGAATGCACTGAGACAGGAAACAACCCTCTGCCATCTCCTGACTCACTTCCACCGAGCAGCCAAACACACATTGCATGATCAGGCCTAGATGGTAATGCTTTACATCCATTTTCTTGTTCATACTGAAAATTTATGAAAATTGACTTTTGGATATAGATAAAGGGACTCTATATATTACTAGCACGTGTACTCATAAAAGTAAATCTAGAACTTAGTGATAAATAAACAGTACTGTTAGTCTGTAAGTCTTGAGCCATCCCCTCATTTCTTAGTATTTTGTTTTCAAGGAGCCAGACTTTCATGTAATTTTTAAAGTGGTCCTGGGCAATAGTTCTGCAGGCTTCCTGGAGGTTTTTCAATGTTTTTCTTGGATATTGGCTTCTTTTTCCATTCAGTCCAGTCCTTATACCTGACCATTTTCAGACAAATGTTTAATGTTTAAAAAGAAAAGTTTTTTTTTTTTTTTTTTAGTATTAAGCCATTTAACAAAAACACTGAACTATAAAGCACTCAAACATAAGCAAAGCGCCTAACTATAACATGTTCTATTTCTTTACCTGAATCTACAAAAAATACCAATGACCAAACAGTTTGACACACATAAAATCCACCATGCAATACCATCTGCATAGCATCTGATTGGAAATGACTTCATTTTCCAGCATGACAAGGATCCCAAACACACTGACATACAGTAAAAGTACACCTGGATAGAATAACACACAATGGAAGAGAATCAATCCTGGATTGGCCTCCCCAGGGCCCAGACCTCAATTATTGAAATAGTGCAGATCTTGACAGAGAACAGAGCAAAAGGCAGCCAACGTCTAAAAACGAAGATTTGAATGTCCTTCATGAAGCCTGGAAAACTATTCCTGATGACTACTTAGAAATGATCAGAAAGCTGCCTAAGAGAGTTATGGAAGAATAAAGGTGCCCATGCCAAATATTGACATTCAAGCTCACTACCTCTGCTTTTGCCCTATGTACTGTATTTCCATGTCTGTTTGCATGTTTCAATAAATCACTGAGCTTACTGTATTTCCCATCTTTTTAGTGAAATGCAAAGAAATGAGTGGAGACTTTTGCACAGCGCTCTATGTGATGTTGTTGCAGATATCACATACAGTGTATGCGTGTCATTTTAAGAGCTTGAGAGTCGCAGACAAAAGTCTATGGACTTACAAATATTTGAAAAAAAAATTACATCTGAAGTTCAAAATAATCAAGCAAATATTCAGAACTATAAACAACTTGCAGTGTGTCATGATATGGCCGATCCAGACAGTAAACTTTCAGTGGTAAATGATAACATGTAAACATTCTTCACTGAAGCCCCTCAGCCAGAGCAGACCTGGTGGTGTTTATTTTGACGGCCATAACAACTGGCACAGTTGGCCTGTTTGGGTATTATCACACAATGCTGAAGCACGTCCCTCTACGTCGCTTATCAAAACAGATGGTTGAGGAGCTTTTCTATTATTAACAGCTAATTTAAACACAGTTTATGCAGCAATATAGGAAAATCTGTCTTCTCGGCAGCGCCGATGTGATAAAGCACGGCAACGCCTATGACCGCTCTGCCTAGGCGCACAGCATCATCAGCAGCATCAGCATCAGCGCTTTGGACTGCTCGTTACACGGCTGACTGGGCCAGCTAGTGCAGAGAGCAGGCTGCGGACAGACACCCACCTGGCGTATACGGTTTTGGTGCAGCGGTGGTGGATTTCCATCCTCGAGGGACGTGCTGCTCGAAGAGGCCGTCTTTAAGTCACGGTTGGAGCCGCCGCCCCTGGAGTGACTTTCTTCGGGGCTACTTGACATTCCGTCTCGGGCTTGCTGCTTCTGCTGGAGGAGACACGGGGGTCCTTTACCCGATCCACTGTGGATTTCTTTGCACGCCTCAGCATCCACGGCGCCCGGCAGAGCTCATTATGCGTCGTCAGGGAAAGTCTTTGATCAAGCTCGACAGAAGCTAATACAGCGATTCTTCCAGATGGTAAACCAAAACGAGCGCTCCCTCCTCTCAGGGATGCTCCCGGTGTGCTGCTATGGCCTGCGCGCGTGTTTGTGTGTATGGACACGTGAACGCGCTTCAGATGCGCTTCCCCGAACCTCCGCAGGACCAGTGTTGCCTTCGTGGACAACCGGAAACCTCGACAGTAGACCTTGGCAGTGATGACCACCCTGAATGCGACCAGAAGTAGCCTCAGAGCACCTTTTAAAGTTGCGCACTGTGCGCAGACATTTTTTTTTTAACACATCGCATCACTTAAAGCATACATTGTCACCATATACCATATTTACTGCATAGTAAAGCACTAATTCAAAACAAAACATTTACAATGAGACAACTCCCAGTGGCACTTGAATACACCGACGCCCTGTGCAGCAGTTTGCTTCAAAGATCAAAGTTCCCAGTATGGAGCATGTAGTCCCATGGTTGAATAAAAACTGTGAGATTACTTACACACTCATGTGAAATTAGACACTTTGGGTTGGGCTTAACTAATCTAATCTCCTTCTTCGTGTTCTTACGCCCCCGCCATGGCCTGGCCTTCTTCACTAGATGACAAATTTAATATAGGCTGACAGGGCAAAAATCAATAACAATGTCTTGGAGACATTTTAAAAAACAGACAGCATCTTGGGCAGAGGAGGGCCAAGTACGGGAAGAGATGTAAGAAATGTTAGCAAAATGTCATTGTTTGAGATGCAGTCTTCAGAGCCAGTAGGGCATAGAATAATATGCCCTAGGCCAAATCTATGAGTTTACAAAAAAGACAGAGGTAATTCTTTTTCTTTAAAACATGTGTGAAACAATTACTAGATAAGAACACATTTTAGATGTGACTTAACCCTTTGTTACAAATCAGCTCTAAAGAATGCAACAAATGGTTTAGTTAAATAAAGTAAATAAACTATGAATGGTTGCCAACACACATGCAATTTCTGAGTGAAGGGAATGCATGTGAGAAATACCCTGGGCTCCATCTGCTCAGGTCAGATGTCAGGTCAGCTCCACCCACTAATTACCTGGGGGATATGATACAGGCAACAAGGATAACAAGGGTGGCCGTCATACTGCAGTATTATTGTGTCTGTGCCTGACACAACCCCCCCCCCCCCTCCCCCCGACTCATACAGAATAATAATAATAATAAAAAGCCAAAAGAGTAAAAATGGGTCTTTAAACAAGTTTTAAAAGTATCTAGTGTTGGAGAGGTCCTGATATGTAAAGGCAGTTTATTCCACAGTTTCGGAGCAGTCACAGCAAAAGCCCGATCTCCTCTGTGTTGTAATCTAGACCTAGGGACAGCTAGAAGCATTTGGTCCGAAGACCTCAAAGATCTCGCTGGAGTGTACCAATTTAAAAGATCAGAAAGATATATAGGAGCTACTCCATACAATGTTTTAAAAACAAGTGTCAAGATCTTAAAAAATAATTCGAAAACTTACTGGCAGCCAGTGTAGCGAGGTAAGTATATAGGGGATATGTGCTCTCACTTCCGCTTTCCAGTCAGAAGCCTTGCCACAGCATTTTGAACCAGCTGTGGTTGGCCAATAGATGACGAAGTAACACCAGAGTAGAGGCTGTTGCAGAAGTCAAGGCGAGATGAAATAAAGGCATGGAATGCTTTCTCAAAGTATCTGAAGCAGAGAAATGGCTTCACCTTTGCAAGTACGCGGAGGTGAAAGAAGCTGGTCTTGATCACATTATTTATCTGTTTATCAAATGTTAAATTACTATCAGAAATCACACCTAAATTCCTCGCAACCAGTTTTTTATAATTTTCTAAGGGGCCAAGGTCATAATGGTCACTAGGGTCGAAGACGATCTCAGTTTTCTGTTCATTTAGATTGAGAAAATTTAAAGCCATCCATGCCATAACATCTTCCAGACAATCAAACAGTGTCTGGGAGGTAGATCTGTGAATCATCTGCATAACAGTGAAAGGAGATACCATATTTTGTAAAAGCATGTAAATTGAGAAGAGAACCGGGCCAAGAATAGATCCCTGAGGGACCTCACAAAAGAGCGAGGTCTTTGGGGATCATGTGTCTCTGAAACTAACAGAGATAGGTAAGATTTAAACCACTGCAATGCAGTCCCTTTAATACCGGCATACTGTTCCAGCCGAGGGATAAGAATCCTATGATCCACCGGATTAAAAGTAGCACTGACATCTACTGGAATTGCAGTGGCTTGCAAAAGTATTCGGCCCCCTTGAAGTTTCCCACATTTTGTCACATTACAGCCACAAACATGAATCAATTTTATTGGAATTCCACGTGAAAGACCAATACAAAGTGGTGTACACGTGAGAAGTGTAACAAAAATCATACATGATTCCAAACATTTTTTACAAATAAATAACTGCTAAGTGGGAGCAGTGAACCCCAGGCGACCTGCTGGCCCCGACAGCATCCCAGAGGCTGTGGTTAAAGTTGGTTGGACGAACTGTCAGGGATCCTCATCAGGCTATTCAACCTCTCCCTGACTCATGCAACTGTTCCCAACTGTCTGAAGGCCTCCACTATCATACCCATCCCCAGAAGACTGGTATAGACAGCCTCAAAGACTTAATTGAGGCTGTCTAAGAGCCTGAGCCATCTGGAGAACAGGAAGAGCCACCATAGGATGCTCTTCGTGGACTAAAGCTTCAAAACCATAATCCCAGAAATCCTCACCACCAAACTGGACTATTTTCAGATCCCCCCTGCCACCTGCTCCTGGATCAAACACTTTCTCACCAACTGGCATCAGCCAGTCCGACTTGGCCCCACCTCTCCCCCTCACTGTCACTGAGCACCAGGGCTCCCCACAGGGCTGCGTTCTCAGTCCCCTTACTATACACTCTCTACAGATACGAGTGTAAACCAACCCACCCAAGCAAACATCATCATCAAGCATGCCAATGACACCACTGTGGTTTGGCTCATCTCTGATATAGATCAGACAGTATACGGGGCAGAGGTAGAGAACTGGTGCTGAGGAAATAACCTGAAGTTGAACATTCTTAAAACAGGCCCACCTCAATAATCTGAGCCATGCTCTGAGTAACCCCCCCCCCCCCCCCCCCCCCCCAACACTCAGGCCACATGGACTGTATTCAGATCAAGTCTTTACTTTGCATTAGTTCCAAGCACTTTGCAACTTGTTCTCTAATGTGTGCCTATTTTTGTATATATTTATCCTGTTTTCTATTTATTCCTGTCTACTATTTATATTTTATTGCACCACAGTTGGTGTGAAGCACCCACAATTTCATTATACATGTAAAATGACAATAAGCAGCAATATTTTGTTCAATCCTTCTCTAAAGGCAATTCAAAAGAAATAACTAACCAAAATAAGTATACACAAGATGTGACCCCAAGAATACCAGCTGCAGCCTAACAAAGCAGTACAAACAAGCATTTGAAAACTTACTGGACCCCAATTTTTGTGCAGACAAGCTCCCATTCGATGCAACCCGCTTTAAAAGAATAACAAAAACAGGGAGACCACACCTAATCTTAGGAGGCAGTGGAGTGGTTTAATGAAATAAAGTAGTGAAACCAGAGATTTGTATGGGTAGTTATCAGGACATCAGTGTGTATACAGTGTGTGTGTGAGTGCAAAGACAGCATATAAGTGTGTGCAGGTGAAAACAAAAGCAAAACCAAATGGCCAGGCGGCCAGCCAGCTAGTCAGTCAGGCTTCTGGAGGAGGAAACATACAGGCAACAAGGAACACAAGGTCAGTCACATCACATTCCTTTCAGACCTTTCACATTTAAACCCATTTGGACCATTATATGGAACATGAGTTTGTTTGTTTGTTTGCAGCCTCTGTGAACCAGCATTGAGCACTTTAAATCAAACAGTCAATATGTGGTTGAAGTACAGATTTTTGAGGGGGTTAAACAAAAAAAAAAAAATGAACTAAGCTCCCCCTGGAAACACACACTGTTTAGAGAACAAAAAGCAAACTAAAATTATTATAACTATCAGGATTGTTTTAGTGTCAGGATGGCAAATTGCAAAATCATGCTGGTGTCAAAATATTTACAAACTGTAAATATGTCTGTTTACAGTCTGACTGTAGGTCCTTAAATCCAAATTAATGAATGCTCATTCCAAAAAGACAGTTTTTATAAGTCTAGTGTACCAATGAAGCTTCATGACAAGAAAAAATATCAAAGCAGGAAGACAACAATGACACAGCCACCATAACCTTTGTAATGCACTTTAGATTTTGAAGATGTAACATACTCAGTGTAAGCTTGCCCAATTATTGACTAGTGAAATAAATGTTTTGAAAATGTCTTGAAACAAAACAGCAACAGAGCAGTCTGTGCAGTCATCCAAATTTTTAATAAAGGCTGTGTTACTGTGGATGCCAATTCCATTCCATTCCAATGCAACCACTGGGCTTCTTGTTGCATATTACTCTGCTGTAAAACCTTTGTTTGTAGAAAGGGTCTTGATATAATAGAGGCTTAAATAAAATATATCCAAATACCAGCCATTTTATGAACTGCATCTAATCAGAAATGGGAAATGAATAAGGTGGCTCAGGCCTGGTTTTAGGGGGTTTTCTGACGTTTCTAGTATGCTAAAACTGGAAACTTTCTTATTGTTAGTTTTTCTCTTCATATCCTGAAAGACTAATAAAAAGACAGGAAAGGATCAATCCCTTTCTATACACCAAAACATTCATCAACAGAAATGTCAGTTACCAAATACATCCTACGTACAGTATGGAAAATGATGACTCATGATATGAATGATGGGAAGTCGTTCCCAGAATCTTACCGTGCGGCTCATTTATGAACTCCCATACACAACACTGCCCTCTATTTCCACTCTATGGTATTACACCACCCGAAACGCATTGTTTCATCAGATTGCCTGCAGTCTGATCAACACGCAGTCCACCTTGATGATCTAAACCCAAGGCAAAAATTATGATGACTGCACAATTCAACTGTAAAGTGAGGTGGACTTTGGCTCAGAGTAGGCTGCACACAAAAATCAAACAGGTTAAAAAATACAAATTAAAAAAGTAGAAATATATATTTAAAAAAAAGCTTTATTGAACAGCTACCTTTTACAAACAAGACATCACTGAACTGTTTCCAGTTAGTGACAGCAGCACAAATCCACCAAAAATATCAGCAATGACAAACAACAGAAGACAAGAACACATGGTGGGAAAGCTTATAAAGAGCCAGAATAGAAATGTACTTCTGAATATTTTTTGTTTTGTTTTAATGTGGAGAGAGTTGGTCTATGTTGTCATGGATACGACTTGACAGATGGGTCTCCAAAATTTCCCCGAACAAGTTCCTTTTCAGTAAGTTGTAAGCCATGGGCAAAAGTTGCTTGATAACCTTGTGGAAGTACTGTAGGAGAGAGATAGAGAAAATCAAAGAGAAATGATTTATATCCCCAAAATCCAGTCCTTAAAAAGTTTTGAAAATTCAGTTCTTTGTATGGGCCAAAGCATTAGTTCCCAACTTACATTTATTCTATTTAACTTAAATGTATGTGCAACATTAAACTACTAATAGTTCTAGTATAGCCACTAAAAGTTTGATGTCCCCTGTTTTTGATTTGTTTTGTTTTAAATATGTCAAAGAATTAAAACTATCCAATTTTAAATAAGAAATAAGTCGAAAAGAAAAGTTATTTTTATTTCATAAGTCATCTCAGAAATCACATCAAATCCAAGAAAGATGATTGCTGAAGAAGCAGTGACTTAGTATACTCACATGAGATCCATAACAGAAGAGGTCTATTCCCAGTTCATAACCCATGCCATAATCGCACTCATCATTAGCAAACTGAACAAATGTTATCATTTCCTGGATTGGTCCAAAAGCTTTGACGCGTTCTTCATCAGTCCGTGCTTCGACAATGGCTTTACAAATTTTCTTGAGACCAGCTTGGACACAAGGGAAGAAACAAATTTGTTATGGAGTGGAGATAAAAAGAAAATAAATAAATCTCTGCAATCTCCAAAAGTTGATTCTGTTCATCTGGAGGTAGCGTTTTCAGTGGGAGAAACGTTTTGTCACTCATCCAAGTGACTTCTTCAGTCTCAGCTGACTGGAGGTTTCCCCAATCTTATAATTGTATGAGTTCCGGTCAATAGCATTGTCTCTTCACTTGCATCCCAGTCACGGAAGTGTTGGAGGTAGTTCGTAAGAGATTACAGGATGACCCCAACCTCAGCAACAGGACCACTCTCAGCACTTACCAAGTGTGTTTGCTGTTGGAACTGTGTTTTCATTCCACCTATTTCACATACAAGGGTCAGCTCTACAGGCAGGAACATGGGTGTGCCATGGGCTCCCCAGTTTCACTCATCGTGGCCAATTTGTACACGGAAGAAGTGGAAAAGAGGGCTTTGTTATCCTACCCTGGAAAACCACCAAGTCATTGGTTCAGGTATGTGGATGACACCTGGATGAAAATCAAATCTCAGGACGTACCACAACTCACGGATCACATTAACTTGGTGGACCGACAAATCAAATTCACCAGGGAGGATATGAAAAGTGGCAGGTTAGCCTTCTTAGACTGTGAGATTTCCATCAGTAATGGGGAACATCTAAAAGCTGATGTGTACCGTAAACCTACGCATGCAGATCAGTATTTAAGGTTTGACTCTCATCATCCACTGGAGCATAAACTGGTTGTCATCAGGACACCACAACATAGAGCCAACACCATCCCCACAGGCACAGCGGCCAGGGAAGCAGAAGAACAGCACATCAAGAAGGTCCTGAGTAAATGTGGTTATCCCAGCTGGACTTTTGTCAAAGCTGGAAAGGCGCCTAAAGAAAGCTCCAGCCGATCCAGGAGAGAAGGACAACCGCTGACTAAGCAAAAACCTGTAGTGATCCCATATGTGTCAGGAGTATCGGAGCAGTTGAGACGCATTTTTTCTAAACATCGTGTCTCTGTGGCTTTTAAACCCCAAAACACGCTGCGCCAAAAATCGGTCCACCGCAAGGATCGGGTCCCCCGACACAAACAGAGTGACATAGTGTACGCTGTTAAGTGCCAGGAGGATTGTTTGGTTTCCCCGATGTATAAATCCTGGCAATCTCTGGCGAAGCGGATGGCACAACACAGAAGAGCTACCTCATCAGGCCAGGACTCTGCAGTATTCACACCTACAGGGTGGAGACTCTTTCAATGATGAGGATGTACACATCCTGGACAGGGAAGAACGCTGGTTTGAGTGTGGAGTCAAGGAGGCCATTTACGTGAAAAGGGAAAGACCATCTCTGAATAGAGGAGGGGGCTTAAGGATACATCTTTCGCCATCTTACAATGCTGTGATTGCAGCCATTCCCCAACTCTCTGTGAATGGTACTCATGGCCATTGATCAGTGATCTTTGATCAGTGGTTGTTGATCAATGGTCAGGACCTCCCAGCCCATTTTTCCTTCAGTGGGCTGGTTTCAGTCATTATGCAAAAATACTGGTTATAAGATTGGGGAAACTTGCAGTCAGCTGAGACTAAAGAAGTCACTTGGATGAGTTTCTCCCACTGAAAACGCTACATCCAGATGAACAGAATCAACTTTTGGAGATTTACTTACCTGGATGATTGAGAATGCATAAAGACATTTTTGCAATCTATGTAACCAGCTTATTTCACAGAAGCTAAATTCCTTTATCAAAATTTGTTTACCTCACCAATGAATAAACAAAAGATAAATGGAAAAAACTGGTGTTAAAACAACTTTAAATTTGTAAACTCACCATCTGTTTCTGGAAGTTCCCTGTATCCAACATCATTCTTGTCTACAGGTACAACAATGCCCGCGCCGTGGAATGTCTTTGTTACGACCTATAGTGTGTAAAAAGTTTTCAAGCATCAACTTTAAGAAAACATTTTTTTTTCATATCTATATATTTAATGCTTTTCAAGCAGCATCACTGTCTTGTATATGTGGAACAGTCAGAGCTACCAGAACTTTTTCTGTAAATGAAATTGGACTTGATATTTTATTAAGATGTCTCGGGGATTAAATGTGTACATCAATGTCTTTAAAGAAGAAAGTGGAGTTTCACTCATCCGGTCCACTTAAGATCAAAGTGGGCTATATGCGACCCTAAATGCAAAATGAGTTTGACATCCCTGATTTAATGGGTATTACAAGCGAGGTCTTGGTAATTTTTTTTGTTGGCGTGTGCATTTTACCTTCTTGTCTCTCTGCTTCATGTCTTTGGTCTTCTGCTCCAGAGAAAAGCCCAGAGTCTGTGCTTTGTCTCTCAGCTTTGCCTCCAAGGTTTCCAACGCCTCATCCCCAGTTTTCTTACTGCCCCTCTCTTTCCTCTTCCTCAGCAGATACAGGCTGATGGAAGTAAGAACAGCAAATTACAAGACAAAAAGAAGTGATGACAGAAAATTTCATGCAGTAATGTACCTCCACTCTCACACATGAAGTAAAAGGAGGAAAGAGACAAAAGGGCATATTATGAAAAGTTAAGGATCACCCAATTTGACTGTTTATTTCCGTAAGCATCAAGTTATTGATGGAGTTTTAAGTGGCCAACAAACGCAAATAAACCACAACATTAAAGCCACCACCCTAATACTCTACAATTTCCCCTTGTGCTGAGACCACACCTCAGTGGGTCAGAGCTGTTGTGGGGTGGACTCAACACAAGACCTCAGAAGGCGTTTTGTGGTATCAAGCATCAACAGATTAGCACGACTTCCTTTAAGTCTCCATGCACTTGAGTTTTTTTTCCAACACATTCAGATGCTCAATCAGACAGTCACAGAAACTCAGTAAGTCAACTTAAAACCTTGAAGCTTTTTTCATACTCCTCAAAACATTCCTGAACAGTTTTTGCAGTTAAATGTGGTGCATTATTCTACTATTGTTCCCATGAAAGTTTATTTGTGGTCTGAAGGTTTAGGTGGGTGATATGCATCAAAATAACAACATCCACATAAATACACTTTTAGTAATGTAAGAGTTCAGCAAAGGTTCCCTGACTGATCTACAGCTACAAAGCCCCAAACACAACAGGATGCAACGCACTGATGATTCTTGCAACTTTCTAATAGTGCTGGATGATAAAACGATTACAATATTATTTCAAGAAGAAAAAAAAATTAGACCATGATAATAAATGTAGGATCAGACAGACAATACATATAGCCTATCAGACAGTATTGTAGGGTTGGCTTAACGCCACAGCAGTCAATCATAGTCAACATGTTGCCCATTCCCTCAGAAGACGAAAAAAATAATGTAAACATTACTTGCAAGGACTTGTGAAAAACATGTCAGGCAACTAACTTACTGCTCCTTGTGAGCAGTAAATAAGAAACTCTGTCAGTAGTCTGGGAATGGTTTTCTCTATCAGATCAAGCACAGATAAAGCCAGTGTGCAAGGTATAGCACAAACAGGTCCCGACAAAGTCTGGTAACATGACATACCACCTTCATCAAGTATTTCACAATAATACCATTCAAACGAGCATGATGGAATAGTGGAAAGTCCATGCAACAGGTTTTCCTAAAAAGAGTCTTCTTGTTTAGCATTAAATCTGTATCCATGCCACCAGTTCACCAGAAACTGAAACTGTTCAGTAAAGGAAGAAAAAAAATGTGTGATTTTTTTTTTTAATCCATATCGCCCAGATCTACCTTCCAGTATAGCTGATACTAAGCTCTTCCTGATTTTCCTGAACATAAAAAACAGTTTTTATTTCTCGTGCTTTGGAGGCTGTGACCTTGTTGCTTTTTCAGCATTTGTCCCCCTTTAGATCACTTTTAGAACCTGTTAAATAGTACATACCTAAACACTACATTTAAAAAACAAAACCGTTTATTGTGAAATGTGATGTGGGAAATAAAATCAGCACCATCAGTGGTCACTAATGCACAAGGACTTTGTTCTTGTGCCAAGAATTTGTTTCTTAAGCTAGAAGTTGGATTATATAAAGTGATATATGGTGAGTTTGTGGTGGTTAACACTCACTGGACTGCAGCAAACACGTTGTCCCCCATCTGTGTTATAGTACAGCCCTTCTTGGCTTCATTTTCCCCAACAAACGAAGGGAGGGAGTCTGGAGTATCTCTGGCGGAACAATGAAATTCAGTAAAACAAAACAATAACAAAATCAGAACCACTTGTGCTCATGTACATATTGTTATCACTATTTTCATATTATTTCACACGATGCTCTGTGTCTTCTCGGTAGAGCAAATGTTGGAAGCAGCCTTTAGTGGAAGCTACAAGATTCTAATAAAAGCCGATAGTCACACACTTCAGATGTTATGTTCTATACCTGTAGTAACCAATGTGATGCTGGCTGTCCTCACTCCCTGCGAGTATGGTCTGAAACTCTGGTGGGTCATAAAAATATCGCCAGTGAAGGTGGAAGTTCGGCTGGGAATTCTTGGAGTTTTTGTGAGCTCCTGCCAAAATATCAAATGGTCCAACTAGCTGCAATCCCAGCGAGTCTTTCAGAGCACCTACAGAGAGTGACAATATATTGATACAGAAACGAGCCTACACAGAAGCATTACTTAAGTGCAAATTATTGATGAAATATTTTACTATAGACACACTGTTTTGTAGCACATATCTTATACACCACATAAGTATCTGAGATGGAGATTTTTCACTTAATGATAAAATGAATCATCTGCACTGCTCAAAAAAACAAAAACGAAAAAATCTTGATGAATGAAATAAACTTAAATCTGAGAACAAAACAACACTCAGTGGAAACAAATCATCCACTGTTTTAGGGCTGAATTCAAAAATAACATAAAAAAAAATCAAAGATAAAATTGTTCAGGTGTTCAGTATATTTGACATTTTACAGATGAAATGATCATTGACTGTCAGCTGCTGTACTCTACTGCAGCGTGTACACTACCACTCACCGCAGCACCTTCAAGAACATCTGCAGAAATAGAAACAGAACTGGAACATATTGTCTCATTACAAATTAAACTAGCATGAAGTCAGGTTTTGAGCCCCACATGCCAAATGTGGGTTTACAGTTAACACCCAAGTGTTAACCAAATGCTGCTAATTTTGTGTTTGTGAACTAAATCTTTTAGCTAGCTGTTACACTGGCCTTTAAAGCACCGTACAGTACTACAGTATTACAGATGTGATGCTTCTGTCTTCTACTGTGTCATCTGTTTCACACCTGTATTACAGCTCCTAAGTTCATTACAACAATTGAGCATCTAATAGCTAAAAAGCAGTTTCTGAATTTCACATTTAAGTATATTTAATAGGAGATCTGTTCATTTTGAAGTCCTTAACCACCGACTGTAAGGTGGAATTTTTTTTGCTTTGAATTACCTCGTCTTTAATGTTCTATTAGACTGAAATACTAAGCAGCATTAAATTCAGCGGTTCCACCCTATGAAGTCTAGTACCACATCATCATACCACAGGGGTTGTCAGCGCAAAGCTCGCTGCAGAATTCCCAGAAGTGGTACAGATCTTCTGGCATTTGAAAATTGTACAACTGCATCAGCTCATCACGTTGCTCCGATTTCACTCCTGATGGCGGCACGTCATTGGATTCTTCACTTCGAGCTTTCTTCACCTCTCCATTATTTGTGCCTTTTTCCTAAAGACATGAAAAGCAGGGGGAACTCCTCAGCAATACTGCATAGTAAGTTGCCTATTTATGTATTATATCAAGCTCCAAGTATCTCATTTTGATACAGCAGGTTGACAGTAAAACATATTGTGGATACATTGAACCCACCACTATATTATTATAAAAAGAAGCCCACCCTCCAAAAAAAAAAAAAAAAATTATCAATAAAGGTTATTCAAAACACTTCTATAATAATCATTGAGCATCATGGTCTCCACAGAAGTAGGTCAATATTTACTGCGTGAGAATTAATGCATCGACCTCGCATCAGCAACTAGTGTACAATAAGTACAGCTGTGTCCACTGCCTTGGACTCTGTACCCTGCAGTGGCGTGTACAGTAGGAGTAGGGACCGAAATCTTTTTCAATAGTTGCTCGCAACCTTAGCAAAACGATTTTATGAGGCCATTTATTGGTGTTTAATGGATAAAGGCACCAATCAATGAATCAATCAATGAAGACGCCCACAGTGCGCTTGCTGATGCCACACTACACAATCAGTGAATGGGAACGACGCACGGATATTTCCTAGCTAGCATAAAGGTCCAGTTATGATACATTGCTTTCCATTTAATCAAAGCCAAAGACCCCATTCAGGTATGTGCTGTTAGCATCGCTGAACAAGCTGCTTTGTGGGACCAGCCTGCAGAGCTGCTGCCATGTTGTCGTGTTATCCACTGCTGCTCGGTCAGGCTGCTAAACACTTCTTCACACCGACTTTAACGGCAGCTGCTCTGCTGCACACAGAGCACGGCGTCTCGTTTGGTAAGGCTGCTGTTTTAAACGCACATTCCTGCACCAAACACAGCAGGTCAAAACAAAGCGTATTTACCTGAACGGCTTTGTGTTTTCTTTTTGCGCGCCCTGTCATTTTATTCCTCTTTTTCTCCGTTGAAGTCTTCTTCTGCCAGTCAGCGTCGAGCCGTCGGCAGCAACAGCGCCCTGTTTAAGAGCACCAGTGCCACCCACAGGCCTGGAATGCAAACGTCCATTCCCCTAAATAATCCAGGTAACGCTAATAATAATAATAATAATAATAATAATAATAATAATAATAATAATAATAATAATAATAATAAATTGGCTTACTATACACTCATCTGCCCCTTTTGCCTCTACAGTTCAGCTAAATAACTACTTACTATTAACAAGGTTATGGAAATTATATAGAAGGTTTGTAACAATACTTTGAACATTTTAGGCTGGATAATTATTTAAAATGCATGCTGTATATGTGTGGTGAACAATATCTTTATTGCTCAGTTTCAGATGGTGGAAATAACATTAGTTGTTATCAGTTCTGCTAAATTTCAAGATAACCTTGTAAGTCAGAGCCAATAAAGGGGAACAATTAATAGAATTAGCACAGGGTCAAAGTGCTCCAAAGAGCCATTATGGAAAGAAAGTCAAATCAGATCAAAAAAAAAAATGTAGATGTCAGTAATCTAATAAAATAAATAGTTGAATACAAGTTCACAAAGTTGATTATGCTATAGATCACTGTACTAATTTGATGGTATGTGGAAAGGAAGCAGTACATTTAAAAATACTTATGCATTTGAAAATCCGGATACAGGTCTTACGAAACTCTGTGTAGCACAGATAAAAATACAAATACAGATATGGTGTGCAAATAATCAAAGTTATTTCTCAGACTTTCACACCTTCACTGCTAAATAAACAGATTAATGTAGGATCAATGCGAAGGCAGAGCAGTCCATCCCCTAACTTAACACTCCATATAGAGAGAACATAAATGTGAATGTAGCTTTTAATGTAAAGTACTTTGAGAAGCTATTTAGTACATCTTTACATACAATAAATGCATTTCATTTGCTATTATATACGTGGCACAATAAGTTATTTGCATTACAAGTGCAGGAATAATCATAACCGTGAGGGCCACTGCATAACATATTAACCAGTTTGCTCATCAAAGTTCTGATGTGTGAGCAATAGATCAGTCTTCACTTAGAAGAATGAAGATAGAACATATGAGCAAGCCTCCTTTTAGCCTCTGAAGCCACGTGTTATCTTCTCTCCAGTCTGCTGTTCATTGGTCTGTCTGTGTCTCTCCCTTAAAGTCTTCATGCAGTGATGGATCTGTACTAATGTTTTCATTGTTTTCTTTTTCTTGTTCATCAGCAAGTTGCAGCCAGTTTTCTCTGTTCTTCTTACACCCATTTAGCAAAGGAGAGCAGGAGTCAAACAGTCTCGATACAGTCTGAGGAAGGCAAAGACAGAGATGGGATTGTTGATAGAACAGTGGAAATTACAACTGATCTTAAGGGAACAAGATGGCAACAAGGTGAATTCTGTAATGAAATATAAGGATACATGCATGCAAGTAGAATATACAGTTATCTACACATTGCTTACACAATACCAATAGTAATAACACACCTTGTAGAGTGGATAGCAGACCTCATCAATGTATTCAACTTGCATATACGGCAGTCGAGTGCTGTTTTCTCTGTTCATTATGTCCTAGTGAAAAGTAAGCATAAAGTGGCTGTTAAAATAGCACTTAAAGCACTTACAGAAGATCAGATAGAATTGTAAAAGTATGCAGTACTTGAATATGAACATTTATATATGAAGATTAGTTCAACCCCAAACACTGCAAGCTACATTAAATTTACTTCACTCTGAATGGGGAAAAATGTATCAGAAATACACAACATGCTTTATAAAGCTTAATGAATTCAAAGATATTGTTATTTTTGTTATAGTGTAGACAGAGTAACAGTAACATTTTATGAAAACCCCCTTTTGAATCTGTGTAAATAAAATAAGATTTTTTTTAAACCACAGTGACAAAATATGAAGATATTCCAAGACATACCAGTGTTTGTGGTTATGTATTTTTTCAAAGAACAGTCTTTGGCACCGTGATACTGTTATACGACGAGGTAGATGCAATTGTAGCGCAACAAGAAATAGGACAACAACATGCCTGAAGGGCTTTTAAACTTAAAAACATTTATCATGAGACTAAAACAAGATATTCACAAATGATTGGATTCTTGTTAGATTCAAATCATGAAAAAATAATATTGATTTAAATTCCTTTTTATGTGCGCACACTTTTTTATCCGGATGTGAGTTCCACTCAACATTTTCAGAATCCTTGGCACACTACAAATCCTGCAAGCTCCACTTACAATGGGTTTGATTTTGAACTCTTCCCTCTCTTTGTCCCCCTGTGCAAAGAACTCCATGGCAACCAGACTGGCAATCTGTTAGGCGGAAGAGTGAGGTTAAGGTTGCAGTGAAAAAGGATTGAGAGATGAAGCATGAAGTGTTTTATTTTTCATTCAGAGCTACTTTGTGAGACCTACTCTTTTTTGTTCAGGCCAAGGCTTTGTGATAGCAGAGAGGTCACTGGCTGTCATCAGCATTGACCTGTGGGGTAAAGTAATAGCTTACAACACAGCGCATTCTCTTGGTTTACCGAGCACAACAATATAATATGCCTCTGATTCTAATTTATGGGATTCTCACCTGAGCAAGTCTCTTTGTTTCTCACTTTTCCAGCTCACTCCGCTTTTGTTAGCAAGAGAAAAGAACTCCTTTCTTCTTCTGAAAAAAAAAATTAAAAACAGCCAGAAGAAACATAGGTTAAAATAAGACTGACTTGTGTAATCTACGTCTTCTATGACATTTTTAATGTTTCAGACATACTCCATGTAGACGGTCAGGTCTGTGGCAAGGATTGCCCTTTTGATTAAGTGTAATAGAGCTTTGTGATCTTCAGCAGACAGACCGCTAAGAATCTGACTCCCCTGGAAGATGATGAGAGAGAAAAAGAAAGTAAAGTAAATTGAAGACTACAAGTTCACACACAGAGATCAAAATAATCTAATTATTTCACAAGTGGAATGATTGCAGAATAATTGATATAGTATATGAGCTTCATTTGAACGTCCTGTTGTGTGCATGCAAACATAACTTATAAGTTAAAAAAAAAAGATTTCTTGCATCTTACAGTGTTGTTTAGGATGAAGACACACAGGTTGTAGTGGTGGTTCTCAAGAGAGGAGTGTCCATATAACTGAGCTAAAGGCTGATGAGTCCTGAGAGAAAAAAGAAAGAAAGAATAAGGACTGAATATAAGTAGGCAGTGACTAATAAGCGTTATAGATAGTACAAATCAAAATAAATACACATAATTATGGTCTAGATAATTTAGAGTAAAAATAAGTAATGGAGTAAATGTGAGAGATGAAGAAGTAACATTTACCTTTCTATGAAGGAATTATTAACTCCTCTGTGATCGACATCATGATTCAGAGTGGCTATCATCAACGCTAAGATCTCCAGACGAGAAAAAATGGTCTAACATATGAACAGAAAGAAACAGGTTGTAATAATGAAGAAAATTATTTTTCTGCATTTTATAATTGAACGCTTTATAGGAAAAAAATAATTATTGAGAAAATAATCATCTGCACATGTATATATTGCACATTTCATGTGCTACACAAAATAAAAGAAAGTTTGTATCAATAGGTGGCTCATGTGCTGTCAAAAGTCGATAATAAAAGTTTCTAACAGATAAGATGATAAAGGACCAACCCCAATTAAATCTCTAAATCATGTTTTTTTTGTATTTTAATTGTATTTAAATAATCTCTAATCTAAAAGAATTAAGTGATAAGACAGTAAAATGTTAGATAGTAATGTCATTTTCTATCTAAACAAATACTGAATAAAAAATGTGTAACTGTAATTCTACTATTCAATGTTTGATGTAAAAGAAATGAAGTACAACAAATGATACTTCCATTTTAGTGTTACTAATACCAGTCAGTGTCTTCATTGAATATCACACATAATTAAGCTCCAAACTATAACAGATACAAATATGCATAACAGATACAGCCTGGTCCTGGTACAGAGACCCCGAGGGTGGCCATATTCGTGGAATCCAAAAAGCTTAAAACACTGGTGAGTGAATGGCAGAAGTCACTTGAGTTGAGGCGTAGGCATGTGTCTGATTGTTACAGACAGCAGTTAAGAGGTTTTGGCAAGAACTAAAATTAATCCTCTTCCAAACAGTTAAGAGTGCTGAGTATGGAAGGACAACCCTGGCAGTCCTCAACTGACTCCTCCCAAAACTTCTGAGGACAGACGAAACTCCGGCGGCATTATGCAAATGTCACAGTGTGACTGTCACATGGACACATAGAATGGATTGTAAACAAAATTATAATAATAGCAACTACAGACCCACTCTGCTTTTACCACAAAGTAACACTAACCTGGAGTTGGTCTGTTGCCATGAGCATTGCAAACATGCTTTGAGCAGTGCTCACTGCATGGTGCCAGTTGTGGTAGGGCACGTTGTTCCTGTAGCCACGTTTCACAGTCAAAACCCACTGGCAAAGACTCTGGAAGGATGAGATATGTAAAATTGATAAATAATAGAAATTGAGAATAGTTAAGGTATTAGGGGATTCTATTGTGCTTTTCTAGTTTGTCAATAGTGAAATTCCTGTAACTCAAAGAGACATATTGAACTACATATTGTCAAATGTAAGAGCTAATAAGATAACACTAAAATATCCATTATGAACTCATATTCTCCTCTCTCACAGGTCCTTTTCCCACTAACGTGATTCCTGTTTTGATGCCTTAGATAAGGTGGAGTTAATGAAATGAAAAAAAAGACCAATGCCAGTGAAACAAGCTTGAACCACCACAGAACCACAGGGTTTCACAGTCCTTAACATCAGTAGCTACACAACAGGATTTTACCAAGAAATTCACAGATTGCAGATGCAGCTTGAAGATTTTGACAGAGAAGCTTTTCTTCTTACCAAAATCTCTTTACCCCAACTTTTAAAATGGAACACTGTGAAATGCTTAGTTATTAAACTTTGAATTTTGTGCTTGTTCAAAAGGCACAAAGGCCAAACTGGCTTCACACTAACACTGATACAAGCACTATCCTGTATCCTGGTTGAAAAAAAGATGTAAAAGAAGCATGATGTGTATGAAAAAGGATTTTTGACTTTATGAATACTTATGAAACAAGCCTATTAATGTCATTTCGTTCTAACACAAACAAACAAAAATTAACTTAAACAACTTAACTGCCCTGTTTCCTCATTTATATGATAAAGAAAATAATGCTACTGATATTAATAGAACCTGAGCTACCTTGTAGTCTATGTTAAAATCCTGCACCAAATTGAGATCCAGGAACATGCGAATCGTGGATTGTGTTGTCGCGTCTTCTGGCACGCAGAAACCAGAGAAATGGAAGTCTAGAATATTCAGCAATTCAGCAGAAGGAATGGTGGCCTCCTAAAAACACAACCAATAAAAGAAATTGAAATGTACTCTTCAGGACGTTCAAGCACAAACACACACAAACAAAATAGAACTTGAGCTCTTTTCCTCAGTTTACCTAAGTGTGTAAACACAGAAAACCCATCTAGCTTTAACATGGGTGAGGAGGTTACCTTAACCTTTACACTCACATTCAGTGATAGCAGCTAATCAAGAGCTTTAAGTTGTTAGGGCATTAGTTCTACAATAGCATTAAAGCCTCTAAATCTGGCCTCTTGGAACAAAGCAAGGGTTGATTCCATGACTACTGCCAATGTGATTAAAAAACATAGGAAAAGTGGAGAAGGAGGGCATTTAACAGAAAGAACAAGGTATATGAAAGAAAAGGGAACAAATGTGTGCGCTATTTACTTTAAATCACTATTTACATGCACGATGCCACGCTGTAACAGGGATAAACTGGATAAAAAGAGAAAGGCTGATTTCTTCCAAAGAAAGACTCACCTGCAATGCCTGGATTTCCTGCTCTGCTGCAGTGATGTGGTAGGCAAGGACCTACACAATTACAATAAACAAAGAAAACACAGAAACAAAACTTTAATATTTGTTAATGTATGAATTATTTTTCTGACTCTTCTCTAACTTACTAATTGGGTGAGATAGTGTTCTCACCTCCTGTGTGACCTCTATACTGGCCCTCCGCTCCTCAGTGATCTGGACAGCCTGGGTATACTGTAGAGCCAGGCCACAATACACTGCCAGGTCTTCCAGAAGGCGCTCGTCATATCGGTTAAAGGCTTCCATTTCATCTGAGTCTCTGCTTTGTTTGTTCATCAGCTGGCACACAGCTAAATGACATTAAAAGACAGATGGTTGTGTAGCTTGAGCACAAAGTTCTTCAAATTAGGTTTTTGTTTTTAACGCATAGTCTAGTTGCTTTCTGTGGTATAGCTGAGATGGGCAGCTTGTTTTTGGAATCACTGGGAAAAAAATCACAATAATAATCTCAGCATCTAAATATTCAAGTGGCTAGAAAAGATAACTGGATTAAAAACTGAAACAATTTTATAAGATCTAATTTGTAATGGAACAACTTCCAGATCTGGTCTTCTCAGAGCAGATCACAGTAAGTAGTATAAAGACTGAAAAGGTCTAAACAGTAAGTAAGGATTTCTAGCTGTGAAAGGTTACTGCAAATCATCTGTGAAACCTATTATTTTATATTATTTCATACTATTTTATTTTATATTTTAATAAGAGAGCTTTGTATACTGTGCTTCATTTGTGCTTGTCTTGTAACAGATGTGTGAAAGATTTATTTTCAAATGCTATCCTGTTTACAATGTTTACTGCCATTCAAGAAAGGAACTTACCGATAACATTTTCAGATCTCTCATTTCTAACTGGGCAGCAGATGAGACTCCTTTTCAGTTCATCAGAACTCTTCGACATATTAAGTGTTTCCATAGAAGTCAGGGTTCGAAAGGCATATGATGGATCTATATTCCTGAGGTCATGCTCCCTGAAAAATTATACTTTCAAATTACAAAACCCCCCAAATATCCCATATTTGTTTTAAAAGTAAATCAACAGCAAGGACTTGCAAAGTCTCCGGACAATACCTTCTGTAGATCTGGCAGGTTGATCCGAGCTCCTCACATTCCAAATGTATAACTCTTGAGAATAAAGTCTGTAATCAAAAGACAAAAATGAAAACCAAAAACAAAACAAAAAAAATGAAAACCTTGTGCATGGCTAAAAATATTGTACTATATTCTGAACAGACAAAGTAATGGAAAACAAGGAAATTGAGCAGGATGTCAAGATAGTGTACCTTTGCTTCAGTGTCTGAAGTTTGCTCACTGGGGATAAAGATGGTGCAGTATTGAGCGTGTGTAAAGGGCATGATGGTGGCAGCCATCTTACTCAGCATAACTTCAAGGGAATAGTGCTCCTTTGATAGTACTTGTGCCATCTCTATCAAAGCCTGGACCACACACACACACACACACACACACATATGCATGAAGATATTACTTAGATATACATGTTACAAGGCATAAAATGATTTTAAACTGTTCTCTGGCTTTACCTTACTGCGTTTAGCCTCTTGTCTCGCACCTTCATACAGCTGGACATTATCCAGGACAGTCCCCAACACATCCATGTGATTTGACAACACCTTAAAACAAAATCAAACGCGTATTTATCGGTGGTAAGCATTAAGATAAGGCAAATATCTGACATTATAAATAATGTATAATAGAAAAAAAATCTCCATACTAATGTCCAATCCCTCACCTTTTCATCAACGTTTGTAAAAACAGAACGTGATCCATCGCAACTATTTCTTTTGTTGATTATTAGCAGGACACCTAAAACCTGTTCAAAAAAAGAAAATGTTTTATTTTCATGCAATCTATATTTAAAATTCTGTTATGACAATGGACAATATGCCACTGAAAAATCCACAGGACTCTGAGTGTGCATTTACATTAGTTAAAGGTATTTGCAACGGCACACATACCTCTCCCCTGTGGTTGCTGATAGGAACACTCAGAACCGTCCTGATCTTTGATGTTTGATCATTGGCTAAGTTAAATCTGGGGTCCTGTTGGGACAAATAAGGAAAACATAAGTGCATGTAAGAGGATCACTTAATATTAATTACTTAACAGCAACATGTTTTAAACATATCCTATCCAACAGTCTTATGTATGTTAGATATTTGTGGCAACTGATTAGCAACAGACTTTAATACCTAAACTAACTTTATTCTCTTCATAAACCTTTGTTGTTAAGCTATTGGGTCAGCGCTGTTCATCAGCTTTAGCCACATCTGACCAAAAATACCCACACTTCTCAGGATGCTTGGCATCTACCAAGTTATTAGGGACAACCCATGCACACCCACGCTGACTGGGTTTACCTGGTGTTCAACTCTGCCAGGCACACATTCCTAATCACCTTACTTGTGAGGGCAAGAAGAGCTCCTGTGACCACCACCTGTAAGCCTTTTAGACAGCTTTGGCATGAATCTACTTTTGTGGGGGTGTATGTGTGGGCATGTGCAAGGAAAGGACAGTAATCCAAGGTTTATCACTGGAAGCAGTCACTAAAAGGATTAAAAGAAACTGCGTCACCAGGGATTCCCTATCAGGCTTCTTCAAATAGCCATGTCATCATCTCAAAACCGGCTTTCAGGAAATGGGTGACTCATTAAACACGCAGTCCTCATTTCTGATTTTAAATCCCTCGCCTGTGCCCTGGAACATGGGAGTTAAGCCTACATGTACAATCATGACATCAAGATTTACCTCAGATGCATCTCTTAGATTTATTGGTGAAGCTGTAGCCATTACGCATCCCATGATCCCTTTTACCAGTTCTAGATGAGCTTGGCTGTATGGGTTTCCCTCATTCAAGTGCCCCAGTGATGTTAGGGCTATCACGTCTTCCAAGCTACTCCTTCCACCACAGTGTTTCCGTACAAGAGAGAGCGAACCACCCTCTGCTCCCAGTAGCTCCCCAACATGGATCACAGCCCCCTGGCAGAGCTCTGCTAAAGAACCCATACAGCTTAGGCCTTCTCCTAGGAGCCCCATCATCCAAGGGCAGCCGTCACCATGGCCACATGATGTGGGTGGAAAAAACTGTGGATGGTGGGATAAGCTAGATGAGCAGGGGCAAACGGGAGCTCGTGGTTGACAGGGACAAAACTGAAAACGGGAACAACGAGGTAAGCAGAGAGAGCATGGTGAATGGCTTTCTTTAACATCTGGACCAAAGTGGTCCATCCATTCAGGGACACTGAGATTTGAAGCGAGGCGTCTGTCTGTCAAAGTTAAAACGTTCAGGTCTGAGCTTCTCAATGGGGAAGAATTTCTCCGATAAGGTGCCTTCATGAGCGCCTCGGAATGATCAGAGCTCCTCCTTTGAAACCTTGACAGAAGTGGGGACATCTCTGTCTGTGGACAACTGACCCTGAAATCATACACAGATTACATGATTTATTTAAAAGCAAAACTAAAATAAAGTACTTAAAATTAGTATAATAAGTATTAAACGTATATGTGGAAACATAATTTTATCCAATCCAGCTTATATTTTCATTACTATTAAAGTGTTCACCTTTACAAGCGTTTTATTCAACAAAAGTTTGTTAAAAACGTTTTAATCGCACGTTATAATTTTGAGGGATTTGAGTATTTTGAGTTTCAGCTAAAACTGTAGAGGTATAAAATGTAAACTCTTACGGCGAGGTTCTGCGTAAAAAGTAAGCCCTTGTGAAGTCGGAGTGGTCATCCAACCATGCTTCCTCTTGGTAGCTTGTCGCACCATCTCCAAACTTCCTGCTACGCAACCTGGACCTTGGACTCCACAGTGGGGAGAAGAACCAACCCGTGTCTTGCACCATCGGCGAATCGCTCACGATTTCCCTGCGGATCGACTCCGCGCCAGCGTCCGAAGATGCCCCAGGAGTCACGCTGCCAGGCTCCATGGACTCTAGCGCTTCAGAGTGAAGGCAGGGCATCCCTTCGCTCAGGTAAATCGAGAAAAGATCGGGTAAACTCAGTTTTTACGCCCAGTGAGCTATCTAAGAGAAACACCTCGAACGCGAGGAGGCAGAAAGTAAGACAGACTAACGACTTGCCTGAGAGCAGAGCATAAAGAGCCCGTGAAAACGATTGCGTCAAGGTAATCCCTTGACCTTTATTTAGCCGATATCCACTAAAGGAACTTAATTAAATGGATTTGCTCTAACCCCCGGCTCGTACATGTTGTGAACTCATCATTTAAATTTAACACCCGTGTCCAAGTGTCCAAAAAAGTAAATATCTTAGAACTAGGAAAACCAACCTATTGTGATATTTATTTGTACAATAACAAAAAAGCACCAACATGTCCTCATTTAAATAGTAAATAATAGGTTAATCCTAATTATTTGGCTTGAAATACAGAACGAGCAATAAAACCAAGTAAAAAGGACAAAATATGGTTTAATCATCATAAGTACACAGCATATTATGTGTTATTCACTTACGTGATGTGGATAAAGTATAAATTAACCTTTAAGCTTTATATTAAAAAGAGCATGATAGGTGATCACATGATCAGTAAATATTTGAGCTTCGCAATTTAGACCTTTAGTATTAAAATAAACAACCAAAAACAACACAAACACAGTCAGATATCATTACAGATATATAACATTAACTGGACATTAGTAGAGTATTTCACACTGTGCTAATATGTTACAAAATAGTACTTTGTCCTCTTAAACAAGAAATAAATTTGAGTAAAATGTAACTGAAATATATAAAATCAAATGTTTCTTTTACTTAAATAATTAATGATGGAGCAAAATAGGCTTGGTGTAAACTGAATACCAACTGTATACCAGTCAAGTACATTTCATTTAGCCAGATTCTGTTAAACACATTTATACATGCAACATAAGTACAACATAACATAAATTGTACTCCTTGAAAAAAAAAAAAAGCTGAAGATCATAAAAGCAAGGTGACCAGAACAATGTTTATTTAGTTTTTAGGGAATATCACATAGTGCTGTAATACGAAAGGGCTTTTCAAACATTCTTTGACTGATATCTTGTTTATCCTTCTCTTATCATGTTTTATTTTCTGGAGACAAATAACTGAAATTGTAGCGACATACCATCAATTGGTGTGTGAGGGTTTTTTTTTAAAAGTTTCTTGTAAAGAATTTTTCTTTCATCTGTTTAAATTGCTATGCAGTCTTCAATATTATTTTTACTTTGGACAGAAAACTGCATGCTGGTATGTGCCACTCAGTATTTAAGGACTCCCTCTGCTGGTCTTGGGTACTTCTCATCACCTGCAGTGGGTGGATCCTCCAGTGACAGCTATACTGTGATTGGCTGCTCCAGTAGGAGGCTGCCATGACACATTGGATGCTGCACAGATCCACAGCATCAGCAGGCAACGGACCTCCATCCTCCTCGTTATCCCTCTCTCTTTCTCTTTTTTCTCCTCCTTTGCCTCTCCTCCTCTCACTACTACCCCTGCTCTCTCTTCTCTGTCCCTTCTCCTCCCACTTGGAAAGACACGCAGGCCTGTTTGAGTACACTGCAGCAGAGGTCCATTAACACAACAGCAGCAGGAATAGCAGCAGCAGCGACAGCAGCAGGCGGACTGGTAGGTGTGCTGAGGCCTGTCTCCCTCCTTATTGCAGCACAGGCAAGACATCGCATTCTCCTCTGATCGCTGTCAAGGACTATCTTTTTGAGAAGTGTGCGTGCATGTGAGAGCAGGAATCTGGCAAGTAGTCAAAGAGGACTACCACACCCTGGGAACATTATTACCAGTGGTAGGGCTGAATGTAGCAGCTGATATTTTCATTCTCATGCTATGTTCATTATGTACTTATTTCTGAGCTTAAACACAAGGATTCATCTTTTGCTTTTCTCTGCTCTAGTTGTTTGTTGCTTTTCCTTCATTCTACAGCACTGTGATTTGATTCAGCACCCACTAGGCCTTGTTCGTCTACACACGTGTCTTTGCTAATGAATGCATTGAATGTCTAACTAAGGTCACATCATTTGCCATGCTGTGCGCACATATTGTCAGCCTACCTAATGACAGCCTTCGTCTTTCCTTTCCAAAGCTGTCTTCATCACCAGCCTCTCCATCCACCTTTCTCTCTTCTGTCCTCCTGCATCTTAATTTCCTCTCACTCCCATTCCTCTTTCTTAAAATCCTCTTCCTCCTTCCCCCACCCCTTGCATTCCAGTCTCAATCTCTTCGACGTGCCTTTTCTTCTTCCTGCCGGCTGGTTTCCCAGGATGCCTTTTTCCAGGCCGCTCCGTTAGGCCCTACCAGCATGGGCGGAGACTGGGTGGGGAGAGACATTACGGATTGGACCCTTCCCCTCAGGACGGGCGCACTGGCGGGTCACCCTCCCTCAGCTTCAGATGGGCGAGGACGCTGAGAGCCCCAAAATCAACCACACCTTCCTGCGAGACTACGTCACTGAAGGTAGAGCAGACGATGTGTCGCTGCCATCTCTGTGGTGTCAGATAACATACTGGTATAATTGAACAGATTAATTTCAGCTTCCTGCATTGCACAGTAGAAGGAATGTATGATGACACTGCCTGACTCAGCAACAGACACTTTCATAATTTAAATTTTCCTTAGGCATCATAGACATAAATGGTTGATTTATGGTTTAGAGTAACTGAAATAATATGTGATTTTATTTTTTCTTTCATTGCCAGCCTTTTCTACATTGTTATGGTCACTTAATCATCTGTGCTTTTTTTGCCATGCCTGCCTAATGTTCTCGCTACTCTATCATTGCTGCGGTTTTCTTTTCTTCTTTCTATACTTTTGTTTAATTGCCTCCAATGTTCCTATCTTCCTTACAGCTGATGTCATCTCTACAGTGGAGTTTAACCAGACAGGGGACCTTCTGGCCACGGGGGACAAAGGTGGCCGGGTGGTCATCTTTCAGAGAGAGACTGAGGTTAGTTTACAATGCAAAACCACCACTTTCTGTACACATGCTTTTTAAAAAAAAATATCTTCGTACACATACTGTAAATGCATGCTGAAAGCCGTGTTTTCCTCACTGTCTGCCCTGGGCAGCCGAAAGGTGAATCAGAGGAGGTGGGCGAGACAGGGGACTCTGGGGAGTACAATGTCTACAGCACGTTTCAGAGCCACGAGCCTGACTTTGACTACCTGAAGAGTGTGGAGATAGAAGAAAAAATTAATAAGATCAGATGGCTGCCACAGCAGAACGCAGCACATTTCCTCCTCTCCACCAATGGTGAGAAATCAGTGACTTCTCAGTCTCTATCAGAACATCATATTGATTGTTGGTTGTGGTAAAATGAAGTACAGGAAGTATACATGCATATAGGTTTTATATCTATATATCTATATATCTATATCTATCTATCTATATCTATATATATGTATATGTGTGTATATATATATATATATATATATATATATATATATATATATATATATATATATATATATATATGTATATATATATGTATATATAAGTATATATATATATATATATATATATATATATATATGTATATGTATATATATATGTATATATAAGTATATATATATATATATATATATATATATATATATATATATATATTTATTAGGGGTGCAACAATACACAAAATTCACGGTTCGGTTCGGTTCGATACTTTGGTGTCACGGTTCGATATTTTTTCGATACACAAAATGTTCATGCCTTTTTATTAATTTGTCATTTATTAAATTTTCACGGCACATTCTGCACCACCTCTCTGTGCGTTCATCATTTGTTTGAAGCCAGCTCACCTCCTGCAACCACTTTTCCGAGAATACGCGCTTCTTTTGTGGTTCGGACTCCTTCTGACATTTCTTTGGAGGTGGAGGAACATCACAGTAATTGCTTAAAGGAGCTTCTTCGACATCTTTAAGAGTTCTAAACAAATGTCCTCCTCCTGAAAATCTTACGTATGCAAACATGCGTTGCAACTTCTTATCTTGTGCGCGTTTTTTATTTTGACAGCGAATGCGCACCTGCGGACCACTAATGTGTAGCCCTGGTTATTTAGCTCGTCATATTGCAGCCACAGAAATTCTTTTGTCCATGAAACCATAAAGCTGCACGTTCTTTTTGCCTTATAGTCTGATTTGTCATAACTTTTCCGTTTTGTGGTAAGCTTTTCTTTGGCTGTCACTTCTTCACCCTGACCTGTCTTATTTGGCTCAGCAGAACTAAAATATATATCCTGCTGCTTTTACACACGCACTCACATAACGCTCAGCGATTCTCTGCGCGATCAACCTCTGACATGTTTAAGCTTGCTGCGGGAGATTTCACTTGTCATGTTTGCATAGTAAGCTAACGATTGATAAGACGATGTCAGAGGAATTGGTGCGCAAATTATCATCACTCACCAATCAGTGCTGTCGCTCTCTATACACAGTTCACGCAATTGCAAAGTGAAAGCAAAAAACAAGCGCAAATTCAAACGCGATTTCAATATGTCACATATTGACAGTGGCTCACCGATGCCAATGACATAATTACCCAGCTACATTTCCGAAAGAATGCAAAAGCATTGACATACATTTTTCCTTCCTACGATAGGCCGACGAGCAGAGCAGGGCAGCCCGACTGGAAAAATCGCTAGCCCCGGGACGTCGGGCTAGCGATTTTGCGAGCCCTGTATCTGATTGAGGAATCACTCATCTTTGGAAAAGAGAGTTTATTACAGAGAAATGGCTCTTTCCAAAATAAAAGCTATACTATACGCTTCTTCTGGGCTATATTCTCAGCAGCATATTAAACATATCAGGTCCCCATAAGGAGAATCATGTGCTAACGGCTGTCTAAATGACTCGGGTAAAGTTTGTATGCGTGCTTGTTGTTTTTGTCTGCTTCCACTTGTCTTTGCACTAGGATGCTATCGGGTAAATGTGCAGTCATATTCGTTGTGTTCCCACTAGTGCTGTCAGCCTTAATCTGAAATGAGGTTAAGGCCACAACACGGCAAATCTCCGTTAACGAGCTACCGCGGATTGCCCCGTGTGTGGGGCTGGACAGTGTCAACACGTTAACGAGCTAACTGCGCTAACACACTAGTTCCCACTCATGTAATTGAGCATTGCGTGGCACATCTGACATACTGTTTTACTTTAGTCCATGACACGCTTACCTTCAGGGTCATACATCACATGAAGACCAAAATAGTTCCAGACGCCAGATCTGAATGAGGGTGGGGGAGGTTCAATTTGCCATGTTGCAACAAGCTTAACTTCTGTCTCGCTAGCTTGCCCTGCGCTCAGTGAATCTGTGTTCGACTACTCCGCCTAGGCTGCACTGTCGAGCGCAGATCCACTGAGCGCTCAACACAGACAGCACCGTCAGAAGGAAAGTTGATAAAATAAATTAAAAATGTTGTATTATTCGATACATATGCGTACCGTACCGAAAGCACTGTATCGAACGGTTCAATATCGATACGAGTATCGTTGCACCCCTAATATATATATATATATATATATATATATATATATATATATATATATATATAGATATATATATATATAGAGAGAGAGAGAGAGAGAGAGAGAGAGAGAGAGAGAGATTTGTTATAAATAGCAGTTGTCTTTGCTTGATATGGCACAGGTATGGCTTACACACTTTTGGTTTCAAACCACCTCCAATTTCCAAAATGATGGCAGACTTGCGACATCTTTTATTACCTACGTAGAATTAAATAACATCAAGATAGTCTTTGGAGTCTCACTTTCGGGTGCAATAATGTCACAGAAAAAAAAAATCTAAATTTGGTGCATGAATTAAGTATTATGTTTTAAATTAGCTGCAAATGTGATTTTTCTTAAGTTGTGCTTTGCAATTTTCAATGAATGTAATCATCGTCAAAGGAGCTTGCAAAGAAAAGCGTCTGGACTTCTTTAAGTTCTAGCAACTTAAAGAAGTCCAGACGCTTTTCTTTGCAAGCTCCTTTGACTACGATGACCTGGATGACTGAGAACCTTCACAGACGAATGTAATCATCATTTTCTGGCACGCAAATCCCGATGCCTGTCACAGATAAGACTATTAAACTGTGGAAGGTAAGCGAGAGAGACAAGAGACCAGAAGGATACAACCTGAAAGATGAGGAGGGACGGCTCAAGGACATCTCTACCATCACCTCTCTACAGGTACTCGGACACACACATACAACTGCACACTTTCATTTTGTTGGGTATGCCTGATACAAGTATTTATCAGGCTAACATTTAATCATCAAAACAAGTGTCTGTCTTTTTGCTCCTGTCCTTAAATGATCCATGGCTCTACTGTCCTCCAATTATGTCCTTTCTCGTTGTTGTCTTTCTTTTTGTCCTATGATTTTACTCCTCCTGTTCTTATCACCTCCTCCCCTCAGCCCTAAATCTTTTATCTCTCACCATCTAAGGTGCCAGTGCTGAAACCTACAGATCTAATGGTGGAGGTCCGTCCCAGAAGAGTATTCGCTAATGGACATACCTACCATGTCAACTCCATCTCAGTCAACAGCGATGGGGAAACCTACCTGTCTGCTGATGACCTCCGCATCAACATGTGGCACCTGGGCATCACAGACCGCAGTTTCAGTATCCTTACTGTCTTTTTTTTGTATTATAACACACTATTTTCAGTTTAACCAACCATGACCATTTGCTTTAAATAATTCTATAGCTCCTCTCAGACTTTTGTGTGGTGGAAACTCCTTGAATTTTACAGAGAATTCAGCAGTATGAATTAGATCACTGTTCATTGTTAAAGTATAACTGTATCCTCATGGTAGTTGTAAAACAGCAATGAGAACAATATACCTAAACAGGTAAAGATTCCTGTCTACACCAAAAGGGAAAAAAAAGAAAAAGTGCAGTATGCGTCAGTAAGCTTTTTTTGTATTTGATTTTATGGTGAAGTGTCCGTAAAGGATAAAATCCCATTTTAATTGTGTTAAGGTACACCGTAAAATAATTCATGCTAGTATCTTAGTGTGCATGATTTTAGTTATCAGTATTGATCATTATGTATGTAGTTTGCTTACTAAAAAAAAAGAAATTGAGCAGTGTTGGGAACGCATCCCATATGCTTCTAATCTGTGTTTGTATTTCATCCACTGTTATCTAAATTTATGCCTAAAATATCATGGAGCCAATTCCAGGTCATGTACAGTAATCATAACCAATCATCCAAATTCATCTTCTGATTTATACTTAATGTAAACAACGTGACTCTGATTGGATTTGTGTTTCCATTATAATGCTGTGTAGTCAGTGCAGGTGGTAGCATGTGGGACTGGCTGCATGTTGTGATTTCCCCATTCAAATGGAAGCTGACCTAGAAAATCATAGAGGCATCTATGGCAGATGAGTTTAAATAATTCACACAGCAGTACACTTTCTTCTGAGCCACACAGGACTACCACAAATAGAACAGAGAGGAACAGCGTGTGCATGCATATTGGGGATAGGATGGGGTGCAGTTTTGGGTTTTTTTCCGGGATGTCTTTATGAATTTAGGTTGTGAACGTGTAGATCATCTGAAAATAAAAAGACTGCATGAATGAATATAAGTGATTTGTTTGCATGTCTGCTGCCTCAGTGTGACAAAATGTAAACATAGTCATGGAATTGGTGTGGCTGTGGTACAAACCCAGCTCGCCAGATTTATGTGGTGCTTAATGTCTGCACTGTTTGTTCCTTGATGGCTCTGCTTCTCAGATATTGTAGACATCAAACCAGCAAACATGGAGGATCTGACGGAGGTGATAACGGCGGCAGAGTTCCACCCTCACCACTGCCACTTGTTCGTGTACAGCAGCAGCAAGGGAACGCTGCGCCTCTGTGACATGAGAGCCTCGGCTCTCTGCGACAAACATACCAAACGTGAGGAAACATTTTAAAGAGTTTACTGCAAGCTGTGCATGAGGAATCTTGCTCTCACGAAAGCAATGCAATTATATTTCTGTCTGATTAGTTTTTGAGGAGCCTGAGGATCCAGGGAACCGCTCCTTCTTCTCAGAGATTATTTCCTCTGTGTCGGATGTTAAGTTCAGCCATAGCGGACGTTACCTGCTGACCAGAGACTACCTCACCGCTAAGGTGTGGGATATCAATATGGATAAAGGCCCAGTGGAGACCTTTCAGGTAGAGGATTTTACCCGCACCTATTTGGAAATTGTTAAAATATGATCATTTTAGTTGTGAAACTACTAGTTAGTTATTAACTAACTAGTAGTTATTTATTATTTGTCTGACATAAAATCTGTCTGAATCAAATGTGAAAATTTTGGGTGTTTGTTATGCTTTTCAAATTCAAATATATACATATATTTTTACATTTATACACAATTCATTCAGTTGATCAGCATAATTCAGCAGCATCAACTTGATCCCAAAGAAAATCTGGAAGCCTTTTCTCATTTTTACTGCCGGTGTATTATACATGAGAACAAAGTACAAGAAAGAAGATTAAAATGCCAAAATGTGAGCGTCCTGAGCAGGATAATGCTACCTTCCCCAAAACTTAAGCTGACTCTTTGCATCATCCCCAGGTCCATGAATACCTGAGGAGTAAGCTGTGTTCCCTCTACGAAAACGACTGCATCTTTGACAAGTTTGAGTGTGTTTGGAACAGCTCAGACAGGTAAGAGGCGGTGGGGGGACAGACAAAGTACAGCTTAAGTAGATTTGGAAGCAAAAACAGACTGCTGTGTCAGTGTGTTACTGCTTACAGTGATTTCTTAAATGCCCGGCCTCCTGCTTTATCCGACGTTTAAATCAATCCCAGAGACAAGCTTTACAGACATCAAATCAATCCTCATGTATTCAGTTTGCTTTTTCCTCCCCCTCATTCTACCATGAACACCGCTTGTCTCTTCCCGCTCTTTACTTTCTTTCTCCTTTCCTTTCCTCCATGGTCCAGCGTGATTATGACAGGGGCGTACAACAGCTTCTTCCGGATGTTCGACAGGGAGACAGGCCGAGGCGTAACCCTGGAGGCCTGGCGAGAGAGCAGCAAGCCCCGGGCTGTACTGCGAACCCGCCGTGTGTACACTGGCGGTAAACGTCGCAGGGGCGATGTGGGCGTCGATAGCTTGGACTTCACCAAGAAAATCCTGCACATGGCTTGGCACCCATCTGAAAATATAATTGCCATAGCAGCCACCAACAATCTGTACATCTTCCAGGATCGTGTCAACCCAGAAACACAGGCACAGTGACAAGAATGGAAATATGAACAGAAGCAGACACAGTGCTTTTTATCCAAGTGTCACAGAAATGCAAAGAGTGACTGGAATATATTTGGATGTTCTATCGAGGGCATGGAGAGTGGCATGTTTGATGACATGCTTTGATGCAGAGTCTGTACATAATTGGAATAATCATAAAATAGCAAGACTCTTTATTCAGTTCATTTTATTTAAAGGTGTTTAATCTAATCACCGAACTGAACTGATCTAGTACCCATCGGGACATTTGATTGATTGATTTATTTTTGGCTGCACTCTACTTCCACTTTTTGAAGATGTTTGTCTAACTGCCCCACTGTTGGGGCAGTCAATGAGGTGCAGGGACACCTCTCAATCTGCAGTGACTCAGTGCCGTTCCTCACACCGTGTTGCACTTCCCATTATTGTTCTGGTTACCTTTCACATAAAAATGGAAGATATGTGCTAGCTAGCATTTGAGAGGTAATTTCTAAATGCTACAGAATATACCGATAGAATGGCTGGAAAACTTTACCAGGCATTTAATCCAAATCTAATTGTTTTCACTATAGTGAGGTATCAGGAATGGTGTTATTGTATAGTTCACAACAGTCTCCTAAAAGTTTTTTCTTCTTTGTCATCTGACAACAGCAATTCAGTCTCTCCTTCAGAGCAGTGCTCTGGGGGAACGCACGAATAACCGTCCCGTAATCTTTTCCCTGTTCACGTTGCAATAATAACACTAACAAAACACAGTGCAGCAGCATTCCTGCTTTAATACATGAGCTCTTCTTCTACAGGTAACAAAAAAAATGTACACACTCTTTTTACTGTTTGCTGTAAATAGTCTGTGTTTTTTTTAAAGGCGGTACCAATTTTCAGTTCCAGAGAGCTAAGAAAAAAAAGCATTTTGTCAAGGACACTGTAAATCGGTGTGAGATCTCATTTATAATAAGGTTTGTGGAATCACACTTTATCAGATATTTTCTCGTAGCAGTATATAGGTAGTTGTCGCTGGCTGTAGAGAGGACGGGGTAAAATTGTGCACAAAAACACACTAACTGTTTGGTTGTGTATATTAAGCCCTTATTGTGTTTTGATTGCTGTATCATGGTAATCTCATGTAAAAAAGAAAAGAAAAAGAAAAAGAAAAAGAGGAAAGAAACAAATCCACATGCTTACATGAGAAAACATAGCAGTTGAAGGAGGCAGTGTGTGTATTGATGGGGGAAACTTGCAGTTTGGACAAACTTGAATTCTAAGCACATCGTTTATCGTTGAGACTCCCAATTTAAATCAAAGTTGACCTAGTTTGTGTCCAGTGTGCTTGGATGTTAGAGGTTATCATCAGTGCAATAGCTCATCACAGCAGTAATGTCATGTGAATTCATACTATCACAAGATCTTAATGTCATTACACCGTATACCTCACAGCGCCACATGCTACTCTGGGGTGCGACTCTGAAAGCCTGGGATGTACAGCAGTACAGTAAGGTGATGTCTGTGTTGGATCGCGTGAGACTTGTTTGTTTACAGTGAAGTACTTTATTTTCAAGTGACCTTGGCCCTGATGGGATTATTGTAAGTGGTTTAAATGTGTACTGTAGTGGGTGGAGTAACATAACCAGTGCAAAGGTAAAGATTATCAAGTCCCTTCGCACATTTTCAAAATCTGAAGAATCAACAGTGTAAAGAAATAATTGCTGTCACACCTGCTTCCTCCTCTCTCCCTCATGCCCGTTTGGTTTTCCAAGTTGCTGTTCACACACATCTGTGTTATCTGCCTGTAGCTAAGATGGTTTTCTTATGGGCATATATATTTTTGTCTTCACTACCAGTGTTATCATGTGCAGATACAGTTTTTCACTTATTGATTTAACATGTACGACACAGCAAAATCCATGATGACGACAACCCACAAGAAAACGGTTTTACATAGTGAAGGGCCTTGTGAAGCATTATGTAAGCTCCGAGGTTCATCCCTGCAGTGGCGAAATGTAGTTTAGAACAAGTCGGTTGTAATCGCATCATAACCCTCAACACATACAACCAGTGAGACGATTTGTGTTCGGGAGCACAGCAGCATGTCGCCATTACTCAATGCTACTAGCGTGTATATCTATCATGCTTTAAAAAAAAGGACAAATCTAACAGTATGAAAACATAACTCAAATGAGGTGAATGAAAGGAATGTGCATTAATAAAATAACATAAAATCTAACATAAATGTGTTGGATTTTCTTTTTAATGTCTGTCCTCATTTAATAGATTCTGCTTTTTGTCTCATCACCAATATATATATCTATATATAGATATATATACATATATATATATATATATATATACATATATATATATATATATATATCTATTAATCTGAATAAAACCTTTCACAAGAGATTTTTTCCCCCAATTCAAGCATTTTAATAGACGCCCCATTTAACTGCATCAGTGGGAAAAAAAAGGCACTCACATTTACAGTGTCGAGGCTCAACATCAGCAATTGTAATTCACACGAGCATTGAGGTTACAGATTGATAGTGTTTATGTGTAAAGCTTTTCATACACCACCACTGCATTACTGTACTGTGTAAACCAGATATCTAGGAAAACCCCCATTTCATTCATGCTTTCTTACAATCCAATTTTCAAAAATAAATAAATCATTCATTACTGGTATTTTAACTATCCGTCCATCCATTTTCTTCCACTTATCCAATTCAGGGCTGCTGGAGCTTATGGAGCTTAGGGTTGAGAGGTGGCGATACACTCTGGGCACATCGCCAATCTTTCACAGGGCTTATTTTAATTATGTGTACAATATTTTTTTAGTACCTCTTTTTTCAGTCAAATTCCAAACTGGCAAATTTAGAGATAAAAAATGTTTTTCTTTAAAGGTTCGGATTCTGTAAACAAAATGGTCTCTTAACTTGAACCAATATTGTGTTCAACTCAGTGAAACAACTCATTTTAAACATTCCTGGTAATTCTTAATTGTTATGGAATGAACATGGTGTGTCTTAAATTTGTCATTGACATACATTTGAGAAATACCATAAAAGGAGGTCTAGTGTGTGTTAATGTGATAACGAAAGTTTTCACAGAACTGCACAAAGTTCAACCTTATTTGCGTCTGGTTATTGATCATCAGCAAGTGAGCACTTCTATAAAAGCAGAGGTTTCGGCAGTTTTCTGGGCTGGAGCATTCTCATGTGTGTTAACAAAATGCCACAATCTTCCAATGAGGGGATGCCCCAGCAAATTCACTCCAAAGTCACACTGTGTAACTCTCAGATCACCTACAAGAACAACGAGCACCATATCTTAGCCTCTATAGGCCTGAATATGTTAAAGTTCATGATAGTAAATTTATAAAAAGTACAACTTGAGTAGAAGGGGTTCCAGGAGAAAGGCTCTTCCTCTAAAAACAAGATGTCAGCACAGTTTAAGTTTGCAGATCTGCATCTGGGCAAACCACAAGACTTCTGGAACAATGTCTTGATGAGAGACAGATCGGACCAAAGCGTAGATATCTGTGTATAATCCACAGCACCACATTTGATGCATTTTGATATGTGTAATACAAAAATCTGCAAGTTTACTGCAACCCCCCCTGGATGAAAGTTTTATGCGGGCTTTTCAAAATGACTGCATGTGCATCATAGCTTGAGAGACAGGAAAATCTGACGCTAAAAATAAAGTTAAGACCAGGAAGTTTAAAGACAACATCATAAAATATTGCCTAACAGAGGAAGCCAAAAATGCATATATATTATCACTAAATTTGTGTCATATATTTCCATAAAAATATTTAAATATGCATTTGAAAATTGGCTTAAACGCACAAATATAAACAGAATACAAATGCAAATATCTTAACCATACGCTATATTTCTAGATAAATTTCTAAATACAAAGGCAGATATAAAATCCACTCAGTCGCTATTTTGTTTTCAACAAATGTGCAGTTTTCTAGGTATTCAAAGGAGAACATCACCCAGCATTAGCCTTCTTGCATACAGCTGGATACCATCAAATTACAGCCAATTTTCCAGTTCTTTATAACTATATTATGACATATTATTATATATTAGGTTGTGTGTGTATAAGTTTAACTCTAGCTAGACATAACAGGGATTTGAAAATAGAACAGATCACGAGTCTTGCCAAAGTTGGCGTCTGACGATTCTTAAACTGCTGTAGATGAAGTAAAAGTAAGCTCTGCATAAACTAATGCACAGGAACACAAACTTTATAGATCAATCCAATTTAAAAAAATACTATTTTAATTACATCAGTGCTTCTAGCCTAACATCATAAGAAACAAATGATGTTCTGGAGAGACTCAAATAGGTTATTTTATTTCTACATTTAATTACTAGTTTTAAATTTTTGCTGACAAAAATGGGGAAAAGAAAAAATCAAATGCAAACTTCAGGGCTTTCATTGTGGTACATCTCCAGTTTCTCTCTATTTTCACCTGCCTGCCTCCAGTGAGCACTGAAGAAGGACAGTCAAGACAGTGGATAGCTTTCAACTCAAAGGCTGGAGCTCTGGCTCCTAGACGTCCCTCCAGTTTGGTGCTAAACTCCACCTTATTACCAGGGCTCAGATTTAGAAGCACCTGTCTGAACTCATGACTCGCCATTAGGACTATATCTCTGGCTGGGTCCTCTCTCTCTCCACGTTCATCCTGGATCATTCCCACTGTCACTTCAAAGCGGTAGCTGTCGAAACGCTTGACATGGCAGGTATGTTTAGCCAGAGCCTTGAGCTGACACAGTTCTTCCTCATCTTGCGATAGAAGGAGGATTGGCAGTGAAACAGGCACTGATGCAGAACTGGCTGTCAAATCTGCAGCTGTCAGATTTGCAACTGTGGCATTCTTTGGCTCACATTTGGGATAGGTCTCACCGTACAAGCAGCGCAGCCAATCTCCAACAAACACCGGCAACATGTTGATCACAGACTGTGCCCCATTCTCTGTTTCAGCCACACGGACTTGCTTGAAGCGCCCAGTCCAGGTGACTCTGTGTCCATTTAGGTGGCTACAGAAGATTTGTGTCTGGGCTATGCCTTTGGTTTCCCAAGCAGGAGGCCCACAAACCTGGCCATACTGACTCCAAGTAAGGGTGGAGTTGTACACCTTCTCACCTTCTGCATGGTACACATAGACAGAGAAGAATAGAAGGACCATGGAGATGCAGAGTAAAATGAGTTTGACTGGACCCCGATGAGTCAGTGAGCGAAAGACATCCAGAATGGACGTGCTGAACCGCGTCCACAGCCGCAAGGTGACAGGGATTGCACATATTACCAGGGTCACGATCATCTTTGTCAGTTCTAGCTCAAGGAACCACTTAAACACTTGGATGAAGAGCATGGTGGCGAGACCAAATGCCAGAACAGGCAACGCAAACAGGAAGAGAAAGTAAGCCACACAAGTGCGGATTAGACCCACAACAGTGGAATTCTGGAGGAGGACCACTGAGAACTCGCACCACATGAAGCACACAAGATACGGAACCAGGAAGCAGTAAGTTCCCCGGAAACCACGCATCCTCGCCATGCTAAAGAAGGAGAAAGAAAAAGGAGGGGGTAAAAAGTTCTAAGATTACTTTAAGTGTCTGAAGAGTAAATCTGTCATTTTAACATAGAATAAAACAACATGGCAGACAGGAGTAAGACCAGTTTGAGAATTTTACTAATATAAGTAATCAATATTTCAGTTTGTCCAAATCTTTCTTACCTGAAGAACAGATAGAACAGGTAAACATAAAGCAAGCAGGGGAGACTGAGCTTCAGCACCACAGACTCCCCCAGTGGCAGAGTGGTGAAGGTGCGTCCCAGTAAATGAAGCACCGTCATGTTCTGTGGCAAGAACTGCGTCAGGCAACAGAGAGATGATGCCATCTGGATTAAACCACATGCAAGGACACAACAGAGGTTTTGATTAACTTGGAGAAGGCTGTTTTATTTCACTGTCATAAAAACATTAAGATTATAAATAGGAAAGAGATTTATGTCGACATTTGTTAAAACCTTGCACAACAGCATTGCATGTTTTCCATTCATAAAACTGAGGTTAAGTACACATAAAAACCCTTTAACCCATTCTATGGTTTAGTTTATATCCGTAGGTCTGGTTCTTTTAGTTGTTTTTCTGTTTTGTGTAATACTTGTAGTTTCTGGCCTTAGTTTTGCCATCTAGTCTTCAGGTTCTGTTTCCATGCCTCTCCTATGTTCCACAGACTGTTTTATCAGACTTGTCTTCATGTTTGTTTTACTCTAATCTCCGTGTTTAGTGTTTCCTTTCTGTCTCCTCAGTCAGTTTTGTTCCCATGTCTGTCTGTGAAGGTTCTCAGTCATCCAGGTCATCGTAGTCAAAGGAGCTTGCAAAGAAAAGCGTCTGGACTTCTTTAAGTTACTTGAAGACGTTTCACCTCTCATCCGAGAGGCTTCTTCAGTTCTAAGGTCAAATGGTGGAGAGTCCCAGATATAACCCTAGTGGGAGTGTCCCCCCACAGAGGGACAAAAGGACCCCCTGATGATCCTCTAATCGCCTGAGCCAAGGTGTGGAACTGGGTGTGGGTCCCAATCAGCCAGAGTTTCGGGTGAGTTCATTGTGAAACCTGGCCCCACCTTATCATGCGAATTCCTGAGGTCAGATGGCCCAGGGTGTGAGTGGGCCTTAAGGCGTCTGGGAAGGGATCTCAAAACTGGATTATAGATGGCAGAGAGTTGGTGTCGTAAACCACCGCCTCTGTTCAAAGATGGTCGCTCACAGTGGACATAGATGGCTTCTTTCACTCCTCTTTCAAACCATCTGTCCTCTCTGTCCAAAATGTGAACATTGGCATCCTCGAAAGAGTGTCCTTTATCCTTAAGATGCAGATGGACAGCTGAATCTTGTCCTGTGGAGGTCGCTCTTCTGTGTTGTGCCATGCGCTTGTGAAGTGGCTGTTTGGTCTCTCCAATGTAGAGGTCTGGGCATTCCTCGCTGCACTGTACGGCATACACCACATTGTTAAGTCTGTGTTTTGGCGTTTTGTCTTTCGGGTGAACCAGTTTTTGTCTGAGTGTGTTGCTGGGTCTGAAGTACACCGGGATGTCATGCTTGGAGAAAACCCTCCTGAGTTTCTCTGATACACCGGCTACATAGGGGATGACAATGTTGTTGCGTCTGTCCTTCTTATCCTCCCTCGCTGGTGTCTGATCTTCTTTTCTGTGCCTCTTTGCTGACTTTAAGAACGCCCATTTAGGATAGCCGCACGTTTTGAGTGCTTCCTTTACATGTGTGTGTTCCTTCTTTTTCCCTTCAGGCTTAGAGGGAACATGTTCTGCCCGGTGGTGTAGGGTCCTAATTACTCCAAGTTTGTGTTCCAGAGGGTGATGGGAGTCAAACAGGAGGTACTGGTCCGTGTATGTGGGCTTCCGGTAAACTTCGATGTTGAGGTTGCCATTCTCTTCAATGTGCACAGCGCAGTCCAGGAAAGGCAAACAGTCATCCTTCGTGTCTTCCCTGGTGAACTTGATGTTTTTATCCACAGCGTTGATGTGCGCAGTGAAGGATTCCACTTCTTGTGTCTTGATTTTGACCCAGGTGTCGTCTACATATCTGTACCAGTGGCTGGGTACTCTTCCTTTGAAAGAGCCAAGAGCCTTCCTTTCCACTTCCTCCATGTAAAGGTTGGCTACAATAGGTGACACGGGGGAGCCCATGGCACAGCCATGTTTTTGTCTGTAATAGCCTTCGTTGTATTTGAAATATGTAGTGGTGAGGCAGAGGTCTAACAGTGTGCAAATCTGATCGGGTGTGAAGTTGGTCCTGTCCTCCAAGGAGTTGTCTTCTTGTAGTCGTTTTCTGACAGTCTCCACTGCCTCCGTGGTGGGTATGCACGTGAAGAGAGAGACTACATCAAAGGACACCATGGTTTCATCTGGATCCAGGGTAAGCTTCTGGACCTTGTCAGTGAAGTCACCAGCCACTGTTCCCATGTCTGTTTCTCCTCTGGTCCCAGTGTCAAACACTTGTTTCTTAGTCTTTGTCTGTGTGGTTATTGTACTTCCTGTTTTATTCTGACAGTCTCTCGTAGTGTGTACAGTTTGTTAAGTTTTGCTTCTCTTGTCCTGTTTGTCTGTATTAGTTCCCGTTGTGTCCCATCCTCTCATTATCATGTGTGTATTTAAGTCCTCTCCCTTCCTCTGCACATTGTCGTGTTGTCCCTGTTTGCCATGTGTGCCGTGTTTCACTTGTTAATTCCTAGTTTTAATCTCCTAGTTGTTTGTTACCCATTTATAGTTCCTAGTTCCTAGTTTCTGAGTTTTTGGTTGTTAGTACCCTTGTGGTTAAATAGTCTCAGCAATAAAGCTGCCTCTTTCAGTTGATCCCTTTGTGTCTGAGTCCTGCTTTTGGGTCCTACCTCTGCCTGCCACACAGCGTACATAACAACGAGTGAATGAAAACATGTGGTCACTATCAGGCTAATAAGGCCAGCAATATTATGCAACTTATGCCTAAAAAAGGCATTAATAGAAAATTATGTCAAACTCTGGTTGTACAAGGCAAAATAAAACTTCAACTCCCAAACTCCAAAATTACAAAAATATTTTTTCTCTGTTACCAATGTCATGTTGCTGCTACACGTTTTTATGACAGAAGGCAAACAAGTGGTTTCCTAGAAATTCCAAATCATTTCATTAAGAATGAAATGATTAATTAAGCTGCAATATTATTAGTGTAAATTGTACTTAGCAACAGGCAAGACAGTAATTCTGATCATTCAATCACTCAGTCAATTGACCTCTATAACCATTGCCCGGCGTGCATATGCTGTGGCATTTGGGCTGAGGCTGTGGTAGCTGACAGCAGTAAAGAAGATGGCCACAGTCGAGAGCTCAGAGCAGGGGATCCAATTCTTGTCTGCTACAGGGAAGGAGAAAATTACAAAGAAGACGGAGAAGATAAAATAGAGGTACGGTTCAAGGTTGTTCCAGCCAAAGTTTGTCTCTGCTTGCTCCACATCAAGGCCAGGTTCAAACCGTGTCAGCAGAGATGTCAGGGCACTAAAGTTCTCCCAGGTCTAGAAAAAGGGGGAAAGTTTACAAGTGAAAGGAAGCAAAGCACTCCAAAGAAATTTAAATGCAGTGTATTTAGACTGAAATTCAATATCAAACAAATTAAAGAAAAAACAACAACAACAACAAAAAAATATATATTCTCACCTGTCCCATTTAGCATTAGCTGATTTTTTTGTACAAAAATTTAGTCCGCAAAGTTTACATTCATGCTATAAATATTTTCTGATTTATAGGCATTCAAAGTGGATTGAGGTTGGTTGAAGTTTTTTAATGTGCTGCAAATTTTAAATCTGAAATTGTGTCCCTTTTTTGTATCTCTGGGGTCAGAAATACTAAGTTTTGCAGAATAAAAAGCATTTAGCATAAAAAGCAACTTTTAGCAACACAGTAAATTTGAAACAATAATTATATTTTTGCATATTTTTACTGGTAATTTGGTAATTACCAGTACTGTTAATGTAGGGCAGATTTAGCATAAACCTTACATTAGGTTGTGGTGTAATAAATTGGTTGAGCACTATATAGTTTCATTGATTAAGGAGAAATGCAAAAATAAATGCACATTTACAGTAGAAGTTACTTTGTTTCATAAACTTTCATGTAAACTTTCAAGGTTCTGACAGTCCTGCTAACTGTGTGAAAATTACTAAATGAAACTGAAAGGAAATCACCTTTGTCCTCTGGAAAATACGCAGCGTGCAAATGATCATGGCGATGAAGGAGAGGTAGAAGACAAGCAGAGGGATAACAAAAGCAAACAGATCCACCGTCAAGTTGCTGATGATGAAGAAGAAAATGAGAGCATTGACGTGTTGCGTCGGAATGACTGTGCTCAGCCACTGGACACCGGCCCGTGATGCCCAATCAACAAGATGCTCCTTTATCTCAACAACTGCATGCAGTGGGTACTGCAGCATCTGAGGAGAAGAGAGATGGATATGAAGATGAACAGAGAATATCAACACATTTAAAAGAATATTAAAATGTGAAATAATAATGAGAGAACAGGTACTATTAATTGTGACTTCATGTCCATGGCCCTTCTAAAGGCTCCGGTCTCACTGGTGTGCAGCATCATCCCACTTCGGCCAAAACTCCAGGCACTCTTGTTTGACTTCTTGCATCCTGATGAGACTGACTCAGCCTTGTGCTTTAAAAACACAGTTGCAAACACAAACACATTCACAGCCATGCTGTATCAAATAGCTATGTTCAAGTAACAGTTTATTTCTGCTTATGTAAAGTGTAAACCTATTTTTTCTTTTTTTTTTCTTTTTACCCCTGTACGACTGTCATGAGGTGCAGGGCTTTCAGTTGTGGCTGAGACTTGGCTGCCGTTCTTGGGAGTAGCCGGGGCAATACCCTGTGCATAGTTCTTAGTCATCTCAACAAACTCATCCAGGTCCACCATCTGACTGGCTAAGAGATAAAGAGAGATATAATTACACCTGGAGATGCAATATACTTTCTGGTCCGCTCCTCCACCCTCTCTGGATACCTACAGTCATTGCTGACCATGCTCCCCAACACTTTCTGGGCTTGATTTGAAGTTGGGACAGGAACCTTGCTGCTTGCAGTGCCACCTGTTGGTGAGAAACGACCACACCACCATTGAGCTGGATGAAAGCTGGTAATATGAAACTATTCATTGTAACAGCTGCAAATATTAAAATCACACAGGGGCATCTCATATTTCCAGCAGTAGTGACAGCTATTGCATAACAGCATACTAAAGCCTTCTAGGTATAGCCACTAGTACATCATGCAGCATTATTTTCACCATTCAAAAATAGTTAATATTTTTAATGATGAATTTATCAAAATATTTGTGGCTGAGTTTGTCTCTCCTACCTGGAACTGCATTCACCTGGTTGACATTTTCCAGCATCTCAGATACAGTCACCTTCTTCTTCCTGTCTGGGTTTAGCTTCCAGTACATCATCATGGCTGCTTTGCGTACTGCCAGCTCAAACTTACTCTCTGTCGACAACCTGCGGACATCGGGCTCATTCTCTGGAGTGATTCCTAGTGGAAGTGAGCTTAAGTTATAGAACAGAAACATAAAGACTTTAACACATGTGATACTTGTGTTAAATGAACCTTTTTTCTGGATCCAGCAGCGCTGCAGGGCTTTTGCTGCACCCCTTCTTCCCTGTTTTGCTGCTTTAACAAGCCAGTTAACAGCCAACAGATTATTTGTTTCAGTATCCTTCTCTTTAGCAAGACCCAAGTAGTGCTGACCCAGCTGAAAGACAGAGGAGTGGTAAAAGGGCCAGATTATTTCAGCTTACTTAATGTACTGCATGCATGGATATGTATTTAAGCAAGCTTGTTATACTGTGGTGTTAAAGGCAAAACTACAAAAAATCGTGTATGTCCAAAACTGTATGTCTACTACAATCTTTTTCCTAGCTCCTAAGATAGAATAAAGACAAGCAGTGAACAATGCTTAAAAAAGTGTTATCATATTATGCCATAGTGAGATCATAGCTGATCTTCGTTTGTATTTTGGACAGAAACAGAATCGCATATTAATTTATTAATTTTATTCCATTAAAAATGTATGTGAAGTGTTTTGGTCATAATTGGTATATGCATTCTTAATGTTATGGCCAAAAATGTGTTACGTGAGGTCACACTGACCTCTGAATTTTAGCAACCAAATAATAATAATTTCATTTTTGAGATCAAGTGAACGTTTGTGCTTAAAGCTTAAGAAATTCACTGAGGGTATTCCTAAAATATTAGCATTATGAAAAAAATGGGAGAGACAGATGAAAAAAAGCAACACCTCCAGCTATGACATTCACTGTCATCAAAATTAATCTGCAGTGGCACAAAAATGTAATTAACACAGGAACTTGTATTTCCAGTAGCTCTCTTGTTATTTTGAACAATCCTCAAGGATTATTGGATTTACACTTGTTTGTAAGCTCCAATCAAAACAGTTCATAGTAAAGTTCATATAATGCACCAAGAACACATGACTTCAGAATTTATTATTTTCTGTTTCTGTAGCCGTCGGGGCATTCGTCATGTCTAACTAACAGGGGCAGCAGTGGCCCCTGTGGCATATCAAGTGACGGCTTTCTAATATTAACTGTCATTTCATAAACTTCCCACTCACTCAGTTATTATTAAATGTCCCTATTTGTGTGGACTCAGATGTGTCTTCGTTTTTAATGGTTCTGCAGTTGTGTATTCCTGTGTCTATCAGACAAACAAAGAAAATACCATCATAAAACTTATTTTAATTGCTAGAGTGACAAAATGTTTTTAAAATAAAATAAAGCTTTGAATTGGAGAATTGGAGAGTACTGTAAATATTATAATGTGTATCTTGCCTATTGGGATACCATAATGCACAAATGGAAAGCCTATCAATGCTTCTCAGCATCCAGCTGCTGTACGGATATGGTCTCAGGCTTGCATGTGTTCTCTTAGATATGCACACCCTCTCCTTATTTAGACAGTGGGTATGTGCAAATACATGACATCTGGCAAGAGAATGTTGAACCAAATGTTGACAAGACACTTGGGAATGTCACTTCTAGCCCACCCTTGAATTTGTTTGTGCTGGCAGACAACATAGACTAAACAGAGTGTGAATTTTGCATTGTTATTCATACAGCAGCAGTACATGCTACAGTATGCTTTAACTTTTACACTTCTTAATGATTTGTAAGTATGACAGTATATTAGTGTGTCACACTGAAATTGTGGGATCATCTTCCAAGTGGCCCAAAATAGGCACATGCTGAAAACCAGACTGAGTCAGCTTGCAGGACTAAAAACAACAATGCCAGAGCCTGTCTGTGCATGTCTGTGCATGTGCTTTCACTTACACGGGCCTGAGCTCTGGCATCACCGCCTATGGCCTTCACCTCAAGCTGCTCCACAGACATGTCTTCCTCTGGTTCTTCATCTGCAGGAGAGGACACAATATGCCTTAATAAAAAAAATCAGGTATATCAATTTTAATTAACTGCCAATAACTTTTTGACAAAACCTCAAAGCTTCCAGCAACACCGTGCCCAGTTTTTTACTTCACAGCACTTGTCAGCTGTAAAAGTTTCATAACTGTCCCCCGGTGTCCATTAAGAAAAGGGCTTGACACTCTTCAACTTTAGCCCTTACTGCATTTCAAATGTCACAGCTTATCACGCATAGCAGATCTCCAACTGGTGAAACCAGGATCTTGTTTTCAATTCCAACAGCTATGGAATATATTGAAATACCACAAAATGTCAATGAGGCAAGAGTGTCGGTTTTCTAAAATGCTTATGGAAAATGTACATTATTAACAGTTTTATTATTATACATAAAAATCTGATTATATAGTCTGATCTACTGGGACTTTCCCACACAGTCATCTCTAGGGTTTCCTATGAATGGTCTGAAAAAGAGTAAATATCCAGTGAGCAGCAGTTCTTTTGGCAAAAATGCTTTGTTGTTACCAGAGGTCTGAGAAGAATGGCCATACTGCTTTAAGCTGACAGTTAGGAGACAGGAGACAGTTAGGAGACTCAATATTTACTTTCACAAACAAGGTATGCAAGGGAGAGTATCTCTGAAAACACATTAAACCCCGAAGCAGATGGATTACCACAGCAGAAGACCACAATAGGTGCCACTTCTGTCAGCTAAGAACAGGAAACTGAGGCTATAATTCCCACATACTTACCAAAACCAGACAACACAAAAATTGGAAAAACATTGCCTGGTCTGAGGAGTCTTGACTTCTGCTACGACATTTGGATAGTGGGGTCAGATTTTGATATATGCAACATGAAAGTACAATGCATTTTTTTTATTGTGCCTAGGTTTAGGGAGGATATTTTCTTGACACACTTTAGACTCCTTAGTACCAACTTAGCATAGTTTAAACACCACAGGCTACCTGAGTATTGTTGCTAACAATGTACTTCCCCTTATAACCAGTGTAGCCATCTTCTAATGGCTGCTTCCAGCAGGATAAAACACCATGTCAGGAAACTCAAACTGGTGGTATCTTGAACATGACAATGAGTTCAGTGTATCCAAATATCATGATGTACAATGAAAAAGGTGTATTATTTTATCAATGAGGGGACATGACTTTGTGCACAAAATTCCACGGCAACACAACTAATATTGTTTCATAGATTTGAACCTCATATTGGAGTTTTAGACTACCAAAGTCATAATGTCCCTGTGTAATGCCCTACAGATTTAAATGCAAGCCATAACAAGTTGCTGAGACATTTAAGTAAAAGCTTTTTGCATTATTTAGATTATTGTGTTTAATTTACTGGGGGAAAAAAGCATCCCAAAATGTTTTACAGCACGGGATTCAAATGAGTAAACAAAGGAAGCCAAAGTGGATCTGCATTCTGGATTCTGGACAAGAGTTGTGTTTTCCTTGGGACAGGGTTACATGAAAAGACATTCCAAAGCATGCAGAAGGCTTATCACCTTAACACAGCAACGGGTCTATGACATCCTCTCAGCAGCACTGAACCTTCAAAATCTGTCATTTAATCCCTCAGTCTGAATGAAACTATTCTTACCATCCTCTTCATCAATGGCATCCTCTTCCTCAGCTTTTCTAAGTCTTTCCTGTATGATTACCCGTTTGGCCATGGAAGCAAAAGTGCGTTTTGCGGAGGCCATGGAAGAAGATGTGGAAGCCGTGGTGGAAGTAGCTGTTGAGGAGGCAGATGTGAGGTTGGAAGTGGGTGAAATTGTGGAAGTTTGAGGGTCAGCAAGGGCGAGAGAAGCTGGTAGGGGTGTTCTGATTAGAGCACTAAGGGAGGGATTAGTAGAAACGGTTTTACATGTAGAGCTAGGAGACACAGCAGGCGATAAGGGCTTTGACTTGTCTAAGGAAAGGGGGGGATCCATCTGTTTAGCAGTAGTATGTGTAGATGTTGGCGAAGAACTGGGTAATTTTCTAGGTTTCAGAGAGGTTAGTGATTTTTCATGCTGAGTGGGAGAAGCAGAGAGGTTACTGGAGATGGGTGAAAGAGGAATTTGCATTTGGGAGGGACAAGAGGGTATATCCAGGACAGGGCTCGACCCCTGGACGTTGACACTAGTTGGTGTTGATGACAAATCCTTCTCCATCTCTCCTAAAATAAAAACAGGGTGAGAGAAAATGTATATTTTAGCTGGGTAGTGAACTTTCTGAACTCCCTGTTACAGAATTTGGAGGATTCACCTACAGACATTTTACCTCCATAATAACAGACCTTCTCATTGAAGTTTTGAACTTAACAAATTCTTACATAAAGCAGGCTAAAAGTGCAAAGCAAGAAAAAGGCTAATTAAAAAAAATATACAATAGCATAAAAATTTGAGAAAACGCGAGGTAAATGAGCGGTGCTTTGGGAAAGTACTCTAATTACTCTGCATTAAAGCATCAGAGCAGCAAGCAGGCACTGACACGAAGTAATAGGCAACAGGAGAACTCGGAACGTCAGTAACTAGAGCAAATCTTCAACATTAAAACTGCGCTATGATGACATACAGTAAAACAATAATCATTACCTGTTTACTAAATGAGCAGATTTCTTCAGGATTCAAGGCAATCACTCTCCTGGATTTGAATGTTGAGTGTGTATTCCATGTTGCAGATTAATCCTCACCAAACAGCCCCGAGTAACCAGAGACGCACACTTGCTCGCTGCTGTCAAACTCTGGGCTATAAACGACGCCACAACTTTGTGGCCCGCCCTCTTAAAACAGGCTCTCACACTGCAAGGACTGCAAATGACCGTCAAAGGAACAGCTTACCTGATTGGTTTTTAGCTTTTTAAACCTGTGACAGACCGCTGTTTTATGGCGATTCTTTAAATATTTCCCCAATGCACTTCCAATTTTAAAAAGAAAAAACAAACAAACTTGAGGTTGTCTTGCTTTAAAGTTCAAGCCTGGACGTGCAGTTATTTTAGCTATAGCTAGAGCAGTAGACACATGTAAGTAGATTACGGGGTCCCAGATCAAACGCTACGGGCCTACACTTAATCGATTGTGTCTTTTCCATATGGCAGAGGACAGCGATCCTGCACCCTGAGATGCTGTGAAAGTAAAATAGAAATCATTAAAATGACTAATAAATACAATATATATTAGCAATAATATAGATATGTAAGTATATTACAGAAATGGGTCTATTATGGTATGTTATAATGTACACGGTATGAAGTATGTTATGAATATTCTATAACTATAAGTATGTACAGGCTGTATTGAGTACAAGTAAATGTCGTATTGTTATTAATACCCGATGTTCTATTAGATGAGGACTTATGATCCTTTCATTATTTCATTAAGGAGAGACGGGATTTTACATCTGTGTAGTTGATCATTATGAGGCATGTAGTAGAGAAACACTTGTCCTTTTTAGTATCAGTATACTAAAGAGGACAAATACATAATAATAATAATAATAATAATAATAATAATAATAATAATAATAATAATAATAATAATAATGCGTGTGCACGTGTTATTGCTGTGTTTAATGTTTGTAGCGGTCCACCTGTCCAAGTGCTGAGGGACAACCGCCGCCCACCCTCATCCCGTTTCATAGAGAGTAGGCTACATATGGAGCGCCCTGGGAAGGGCAGGCCTCCATAATTGAAGATGAAGGAACTATAAAGGGTAGCTCTCGTTTAGCTCGCAGGGTCTTTGATGTAAAGCAGGTCTTTGTGTGACAACCGCAGTTAAGCCCCTAAGGCACATGGACCTTGTGGATGATCCCCCCAGATGTGGATGGAAAGATGATGCTGATTTAATCCGATGATAATGATGTGTCCTGCTCAGACACAACCCCCCACATTAAAACACGAGAAAGGGGTACACTGGAGAGAGACAAAGAGGTCCTCCACAAAGAGGCCAAAACACGGAATCTAAATTTATCGGGGTAAGTTGTAGATGTGCTTACTTATTCTTTCAGCACGAATGCTTCACTTTAAAACTAGTTCACACTGACACGCCACCAGTTCTGTCAAAACGGGAGCACTGCATCATGTGTATATGAAGAGGAAGGATTCTAGGTTGCCCGAAGAGAGCTGCTTTTCCAGTTCACATCATCGAATGAGTGCGCTTGCCTGGAGAGGCGGGACTGTGACCCGGTTAGACGTAAAACAAGCAAAGCCGTCTCCATCCTTTCAGACTTGGGGGGGAAGCGTGCGTCTCCCACTGTAGCCAATATGTCTGACTGCAGAAGACAGTGGAACCGGGAGGATGAGCTACCGGTCTACCTAGCAGGGCCGATCACCACCGGGCCGAACCAGAGGAAGACCTATGGTATGTTCAGCTCCGTGGAGGGGGCGTTTGAGAGCAAGACCATAGACTTCGAAAACTACGCGGTGGGGAGAAAAGGTAGCCGCACCCCGAGAAGCGGGAGCCGGGAACGACTCTTAGACACCGGTGACCCCATTAGCAAGACGCCCAGCGAGGCCCAGGAGTCGTCGCTGAACGGCTCGCCCGGAGAGAGAGACGAAGCACGCAGTGGTGCTGAGGTCAGATTTTCATCGGGGACGGAAAGTCCTAATGGCAAGGTAGGACTGACAGCTTCAATCTGTGGCTTTTTGTTGACAGATGTTGATAGTGCAATGGCTCCGTCGTTCCCTAACTATAATTTATTATTGAAGTGCACCACTAAGTGCCACTAGACTTTAACCGGTGGGGAACCTTTGGCCTACGCAGAGGATAAAAATAATTTTTTACTCATAAACCACCAAAAAAAGATATGCTGGTTTCGTTTTGGGACACCAGGAACCAGGAGTTATTTTCCTGACAAAGGCTTCAGTTTGCATAAATTATGAACTTTTTATGGCGCATTGCAGTTTGGCTATTATGGATTGCGTTAAGCTTAAATTCTCTATAAAAGGCGCAAAACGCGCGCAACAAGGCAGCAACACATATTTTTTGCTTGCCGTGGTGCTGAATCGGACAGCGACAGACAACATGCACCCCCACCCAACCTCCACGCTGCATTGTTTATGCTTTGAAGTAAGATGTGTGTGTGTGTAGTGGGTGTGAGGGTGCTCGTGTCTTCACATACGGCCTATAGCTGTCTTTTCCCCCCCGTGCCCTGAACGTCGTCAGGCAATACGGTGGCTGTGACTTTTTCCTCACGCGCGCGCCCACAGGAACGTCAGCTTTCTTCCACTGTGCGCGCGCCACGCAGCCTGACGCAGCCGTACGGCGGCGGATTCATCGCTCGCTTTCTGTCACACACGGAAACAAAACCCACATCACATCAGTGGAGACAAAGGGGAGCAGGAAGCCGCGCAGGGGCGCCGGAGTCGGTATAATTCGCTTCTGAGTTAACTGCCAGGGGGCAGAGCGACGGAAAGAGCATGTCTGGGTCCAAGAACAGCATCCCCCATCTGACGGTAAGCGAGCCGGCCTGCTCAGCAGCGACCAGCAGTCATGTATGCATGAATACGGATTAAATTCCTACTGAAAGTTACCTCACTTAAGGCTTCCTCATGCTGCCCCTACGAGAAACTGCACGCCAAAGAAAGGTGACAGTGCGTTGTGTTTGAGCGCGTTTTCTCGCTCCTGATTGGATAATGTTGTATAATCTCGCTGCCTGTCAGAGAGATTAACTCGGTTGACGTGTGCGATCGAAACTGGAGTCGAGCAAGTGACAACTGCTTGCTTAAAAGCAACGAAATGTGAAGCTAGATTTTAACAAACGACGTGCATCCTTTTCAGTCTGTGTTCAAGCGTGGATTTTACACATTTCACACAGTCTGTTATTTGAGAATTATCCAGTGTCTAATGGATCTTAAGCCTAGAGTTACACATTGAATTTGAAGGTTAAGACACAAATAATGTCTGCATATTCTTCCCCCCTTTTGCCTCCTCATTGGTCAAAGACGTTGATTTTTCGGCAAGCCGTCAGCTGTCGTCATGCTAAACCCTGCTTGATCACTGGTTACCATGGAGACGTAACATCTTCCTAATGCTGTTGCCAGGCACCATCCGTAGTAGTAGAGGGTGTGGACACGGTGGTCTCACAAAAAACGTGCTGGTTTCAACACCCTGCTTGTGAATGTTCAGTATTTGATTGCACACATAATTGAAATAACAGAAAGATACTTTTTTTTGGCGCCCCATTCAGGTACAGCTCTTGTGTGGCCATGCATTTCTGTGCACACTACACCACATCATGTTATATTGCTATAAAGCCATGGATTACATAACTGACTGTGCAATATATCAAAATGTCAGGACTAAGTTCAACCTCTCTCCCCTTTCTGTGCTTTTCCCCTGCAGAGTGAAAGGCTGCTGATCAAAGGAGGGCGAGTTGTTAATGATGACCAGTCTTTCTATGCAGATGTCTACATTGAAGACGGGCTCATCAAGTGCGTATTTGGGGACATTGCATGAGCGTGTTGTTTTAAGCACTGCAGAGGCTGTTTTCTACATTTCTTTGCTCTTCCTTTCTTTTTGTGTTCTTTTCCATCTTCTCAACCCTTTTGCATTCCCATGTGTATTTTGCCATGACAAATCTTTTCCACAATCTTCACACCTCCATAATTTGGCTTCCTTTTCCCTTTCATCTATTCATCTGTTTTTGCACATCTTATCCTGGGTAGGCAGGTGGGGGAGAACCTGGTTGTTCCTGGGGGAGTCAAGGTGATCGAGGCCAATGGCCGCATGGTGATACCAGGTGGAATAGATGTTAACACCTGCCTGATGAAGTCTTATCTGGGCACACAGCCTGTTGATGACTTCTTTCAGGGCACCAAGGCTGCACTTGCTGGGGGCACCACCATGATCAGTGAGTGTGAATGCTTAGACTTAGTCAGCAAGTGTCAGCTACAGTATAGCACATACCATATCTACATTTGTCTTTAAGTGTTTCAAAATACTGATTATGCTCTTTCTTTTTTCTATGCCTTGTGCCCTTCCTAATTTTCAGTTGACCACGTAGCCCCTCAGCCTGGTGACAGTTTGCTGGAGGCGTTTGAGCGCTGGCAGGAGGCCGCAGACAAGAAAGCCTGCTGTGATTACTCTCTGCACGTAGACATCCCCCAGTGGAATGAAAATGTTAAAGATGAGTTGGAGCTTCTGGTGCAGGACAAAGGTACGTCCATTTTTAATTATTGTATGATATTTTAGAGATGTGGCCTTTCTTGCAGTTCTTGTTTCAATCCCTAGTTTGGGCACATTTCACAGGAACAATAGGGACAGATTTAGAAACAATTTGGCTAAAGTGCTGAATCCTCTTAGAGTCAAGACACTGTAGAGAGCCATTGTTCTCGCTGCTGTCATTGTGGCCATGTGCAAATTTCACTTGTAATCTGTTTGAGTAGAAAAATGAGCATTTTCTTCTGGGGCAGCTTTAAAAGTCACCATACGAGATAAACCAGCTGCTTGTGTGTCCAGCTTCCTTCTAGGAGTCATATTATTTGGCTAGACACAAACATGCACTGCTTTCCATTCCTATTCACTTACAGTTTGTCTTTATTATCCACGCTCCTGAGTATTTACTTTCTCATTATGGAGCCGTTCATTGTTTCTTCTGTTGCCAGGTATCAACTCCTTTCAAGTATACATGGCTTATAAGGATGTGTACCAGATGACCGATTCAGAGGTATGTTTTATACTCATAAATACCACGAATCATTAATACTGTATGAATCCTCTGGCTTATGTTTTTAACAGTAGAAATCGGAAAATTGGTGTTCTTGTCTTTTAGCTGTATGAGGCATTCTCATTTCTGAAGCAGCTGGGTGCTGTGGTGTTAGTTCACGCTGAAAATGGTGATCTTATTGCTCAGGTAAGTGCTACTGCCTGCTGAAAAAGGATATCTTATTATGTAGGTAAGTGCTGCTGCCTTTTTTTTGCTCTCTCCAGCATGCACCACAGCTTAGAGATATTCTTGTTACATAATGCTGCATCTCGCAGAAAGAGAAAGCAAGGATTAATACGCCTGCAGCTGCAGCTGCAGTTGAGAATGACAGGTTTATCTTAGGCCACCATTAAAGTTGACCATTATTATTCTAATGAGGATGATGATGATGATGATGTAATGGTGATTAAGTTGGTGAGGGTGAAGGTGCTGATATAGCTAGCAGAAGTGATGGCAAGTATTAGTTGTGGTCATGGAAATGATGGCCTAGATTAATGAGACAATTATGGCAAAAACGTTGATGTATGTGAAGATAAATCAGGGTAATGGAAGATAATTGCAGTGCTGATGAATGATCATGACACGCTTGTTAAACTAACTGTAAGAGAAATAGGGAGATAGGTGATGAAAATTCATATCAACCCCATAGAGAACAAACAAACACTAAAAAGGGAGCAGGGTGGGGATCTGGTTGTTATCCAGGTTTTCAGAGAAACTGAAATGTGCTTAATCTTCCAGCTGTGCGCTGGCTTTCGAAGATTACACTGCATATTTATTTTAGCTTGACAGGCCAAAAGATTTGTTATTTGTAATTCCTGAAATCTCATCAGAGGCATTCAAACATGGCTGTACAGTTACTGTATGTACAGCTGTCAGTGATTGCATTGCATGTGAGGATAATTCTGACATTCTTTTGTTATTCTTATAATTTTTTTTTTGCAGGAACAGAAAAAAATACTTGGAATGGGAATTACTGGCCCCGAAGGCCATCCTCTGAGTCGTCCCGAAGAGGTGATTTTTTTCCCCAATAGCTTCACTGTTAATCAATTCACCTGCCACTGTATAGGTTCTTGGCTCTAGTTTATTCCCTTCCTGTGCAGTTGGAGGCTGAGGCGGTGTTCCGTGCCATCACTCTTGGCAATCGTGTGAACTGTCCTGTTTACATCACAAAGGTGATGAGCAAGAGTGCAGCTGACACTATCACCCAGGCCCGGAGGAAAGGTAGTTCTTAATCATATAATGTCCTTTTCTGTCTTTATTAAGGATGAAATTAACCGTTCTACTATTCTGCTCAGGTTCGGTGGTTTTCGGAGAGCCAATTACAGCTAGCCTGGCCACTGATGGTTCGCATTACTGGAGCAAAAACTGGGCCAAGGCTGCTGCCTACGTGACCTCTCCACCTTTAAGTCCTGACCAGACAACCCCGGACCATCTTCACACCCTGCTGGCCTGGTACGTCTCACTTTTTTTAAAACAGTGAATTGATATTGCTAAAAACTGTAGTAGTTTAATTTATAGAAGACTCCAGAGTTTTACAACAAGTAGTTTGTATGAAGTCTGAGAAAATGTGCAGTGTCAAGAGTGTTTCATAAACCCTAAAACAGGCAAAAACTTTTAGTATTTATGTAAAGGCAGACAAAAGCTTAATTTAGCTACAGTATGACCTCTGCTCAATGTGAAATGCAAATAGGATCGAAGACACAAAAGGAGACTCTTACGTTTTACCCCTACACACTCTTTGGTATTCATGCCACAAACAGCTGTTAGTGTTATGCAGAATTTTAGATCAAACTTCAGTGAAACAGGAAAACAGATGGAGAGAAGGTGAAGGTGTGAGGAGAGGCAGAAGAGAAGAGAGACTTAATTACAGACTAAGGACTACATAATCATTTGGAAGCCACTTTACTGTATATTCAGTCAGGCACACAATAATGGTTGGTTAACTTGTACCTATGCATAAGTGCAAGTCAAGGCCAAACTCACCTCAGGTATTACCTCAGACACAGTACTCGCACCCGTCACACATATCACACACACACAATGCGGAGAACTTGCACATTTTAAAATGTCCCCGATTCCACAAATAGCACTGAAACCTCTATTATCTGTTGCCTTGGCTACCGAGTGCCTCCCTCCTCCTTCTCCTCCTCCTCTATCTTCCTCTGTTTCTCCACCCTTCGTCTGAAGCTCCTACTTCTCAAGGCGGGTCCATGCTGTCAAGCCGGTGGTGTGATACTGCTGTTTTCTTTGAGCCACTCCTGAAACAACGGGGTGTATTCTTAGGTTCGTTTTCGGAGACATGAACACAAGAACAGCTTTTTTCCCCCCCCCCCAGATTTCAGTGAAGCCCATTATTTACATAATAAGCACTTTCTTGGCATTAAGGTGACGATCCCACAGCTCACTAACACGGAGTAATCACTGTAATTAACAAATAAATTAAAGGTCTTATAACTGAACCGTGACAATCACAAGTCTTTATCAGCCAGATTCAGCCTTATTTATTCAGAGCTAAAGCGAGCATAGGTCTTTTTGGCTTTCTTTAATGATGCAGACCAGACTGAGCATTAATCTAGTTAATGTTTAAAGGACTGATACTGCAGCTGTGTTGCACCATTCTCTGTAGTTCAGTTGGCTGTTTTTCTGCAATAGGCCACTGCATGACTTGACATACTTTACCTTACGTGCTCAGTGAGGACACCTGGTGGCTAGTGGTTAAAAAATAACTTCTCTGTATGTGTCTACTTCATTCTGTCTTTTTTTTAACATAAATTTTTTATTTTATTGATTTGTTGCTATTTCTACAGACTGAGTTTTCTGAGGGGTTTAAAACTTTTAGCAATTTGTCAGGGAACCTTTTAACATTAGACAGGTCAATGACTGCATCCTTAAGTGTTTGCTGATGATTTCACTTCATTTTGTTGCCTTGATACAGTGGGGACCTTCAGGTGGTGGGCAGTTCTCACTGCGCTTACAGCACCTCCCAGAAAGCTATTGGTAAAGATGACTTCACCTTGATCCCCGAAGGAATCAACGGCGTTGAGGAGAGAATGGGCTTTGTCTGGGAAAAGGCAGTGGTGAGCAATGAGGGCATGTTTTTGTTGTTTCTTTTGTGTAGGTGTGAGGTTTTTGTGTAGCACTCTAAACATCCACTTCTTTTTCCCTTAGGCCATGGGGAAGATGGATGAAAACCAGTTTGTGGCAGTCACATCCACCAACGCTGCTAAAATCTTCAATCTGTACCCACGTAAGGGTCGGATAGCTGTGGGCTCTGATGCAGACATTGTCATCTGGGACCCTGACAGCGTCAAAACCATCACTGCCAAACTCCAGCAGTCGGTGAGGACAAAAAGAAAAGAAAGATGATGAGGGAAAAGAGAGGGTGGGTAAATCGGAGAGAGGGAGAAGAACTAATAATATAAGGGGGGGAAGGCTAGACAGAGGCTGAACAACAGAAGGTTTCATGGGAGACTGCAGAGTGTAAAATAGGATAAGAACCACATGGAAGATCACAGGAGGGGAACAGAAACCTGAATAATAATATGCAGTCAAGTCTAGCTTTATTTTACTCAGTATATATCATATATGTGTGCTAGAACCAAAATAGTAAGCCTCAATGTTTGAAAATATTTTTCCTAAATTAATTAAAATAATATTTCGTAAAGGCAGATTTACACATGAATAGCTGTTCATTCTTATTGTGTTCGGGTCTGAGCAAATGTGCGGTCAAATGTGCATTTTGTACATTTCTCTCTCAAAATCAGAGATGGCAAGTGAAATTTCGTATTGTGAAACCGACACCGAGTCTACTGAAAATGACACGGAACAATAACCATGCTCCCGAGTTCACGCTATGGACCGTGGATTATCAGGACATTGTTGTTTTAATCCTTTAAGCATCACAGATGAAGCCTTTTCACCTTTTTCAACAGCAGGAGCTATCACACAGACAGCTGTGTCTGTGTGAAGGATAAGACTAAATCTATCTGCAAAACAAAATGAGCTATAGGCAAATGGTAAAACAAAATTGCCTTCAAAAATGTAACACAATACAATGTAGTTAATTTATTGGTCTGTTCTGCCACTCCCAAAGACCCTAATCCAGACTGAAGCCAGATTTAAGTTATAATCCCCCTTCACCCCTCACCCATTTTGTTATATCTCCGCCCATCCCCCTGAATTTATACAGTCGCCCCCCGTATCCCCTTGCCCCCCACTTATTTATCCCCCATCTTCTCATATGCTGCATTTTGCTGCATCTATTAAACCCTATGATAAAATGCAAGCTTGCCCTGACTGCATAGAGAGGCTAAACACTGTACAGTATTTGGAAAAATCAAATAATCCTCTGTTTTCTGTACTTGTCTCATATTTTCTCTCTGCACAGGCTGCAGAATACAACATCTTCGAGGGTCTGGAATGTCGCGGAGGTCCAGTGCTGGTGCTGAGTCAAGGCCAGGTGGTGTATGAAGAAGGAAAGCTGCATGCTCAGCAGGGCACTGGTCGATTTATTCCACGCAAACCCTTCCCAGATTATGCTTACCAGCGTGTAAAGTTCAGGAATGAGGTACAGTATTTAGAAGATTTTAAAAATACTTAAAAAATATAAATCTCACATTGAAAAATTTCATTGAAAGATTAATTGGGTAGATGTTTGAGGATTTCTTTTCCTTATCTTGCTGCAAGTCCTCATAAAAAGGTAAAAATCTAAATATGCCCCCAAAATGAGGCAAATAAAGATTTGAAGAAGACTCTGTAAATTAAATAACTGCACAACCTAACCTTGGTTCGAGGAATTTGGGCTGTTTATTTTTACCTTTTGTACAGATTATTATGTTATGATAATGAAAAAGAAAAAACAAAACAAAACAAAACAGGAGCTGAATTGATTAGAAACATGATCATTATTCTCTCTTTTTTCACCAGTAGGTGATTCAGGCAAAATACAAATGAGCCAATTAGTCCCGTATTATGGAGACTAATGTGCTGCAGGCCATTCGCTTCTAAAGAATGAATAATAGGTTGGCTTGTTTGTGTCTCTGTCTGTTTTCTGCCCAGGTAAAGCTTAAGCAGGGTGTAACTCGGGGGATATATGATGGCCCTGTATATGATGTTGCTCCGACTCCCAAATACATTACTCCTTCTCCGTCAGCCAAAACCTCTCCCACCTCTCACCAGCCACCACCAATACGTAATCTTCACCAGTCCAACTTCAGCCTTTCAGGTAAGAAAAATAGTATATTTTCAAACAGAATGTACTCTAAATACACAGTTATGCAAAATTGATTTCTTTTACAATTAGAGCCATCTAATATATTAATTTTGTCCTCATTTTAGGTGCACAGATTGATGACAATATCCCACGTCGCTCTGGCCACCGCATTGTAGCACCCCCGGGTGGTCGCTCCAACATCACCAGCCTTGGCTGAATACTTGAATACATATGAAGCACGGCTGGTGCGACGCTTCACCTACTGAGTGTGTGCGAGTGTATGTGTACGACTGAGTGTAAGCGCAACGATATGAATGAATACCTTTGCATTGTTTTGGCATAACGTGACCGTTTCTGTTATATCGGTTTGTCATGGTCACTCAGAACAAAAAAAGCACATTTCTACTTCTAATCCAAAAAAGGTGTGTGAGTTACAATCAGATAAATAATTCAAAACAATAAAAAGTCACGTTCCAGGCACGCACACACACACACACACACACATACACACACAGATTCGGTGTTGGACCCCCTCCAACCAACCCGTCGCCCCAGTGTTATGTCATAAACTTATTTCCTGTGAGCATGACTTCCTTCTTATTCTTCCTCACCTCCCACATCTTACCGTGTGGGTCTGACATGGTGCTCCTTTCCACCCACATGGTGGACAGCTCAAGAATTGTCAGATTTCTTTCTGCATCTGGTTCTAATATCTTGGCAATATTTGTTTCATTGTGGCTCAAGCGGATCAGTTACACTGCATGGACGCGTCTTTAGATGTTACACTACTTGTGGTTTATTGTTGCAATGGAGGAACACTTAAAAATGAACTCAAAGCACATTTGTATTCAACAGCACAAGCATATTCTTATATTGGTATATGTATGCTTTGAAAACCCTAACGACATCCACTGTGGGTAGAGGCAGTTGTTACCTAGTTAAAAACATATTCATGCAATTTAAATTACTGTAAATTTTGAAAGGAATGCATTTTTTTTCTCCACCACCAGATACTATATGCAAATGTGTCAGTACTCTCTTACACTCTGTGTGAAAGTAGATAAGCAGTCAAAGTGAAAACAGAAACAAGTGAACTAAATTAAGTTCTAGATTGATGTACCTACATAATGTAGACTTCTCAGTGTGCGTGCTTAGTTTGCTGCCAATCACTCCCACCAGAATAAGAACTTTGTTGTAATGACATGCTGAACTCACTGCAGAAAAAGAACTTCAGCTGTCACCACAGCTTTTTAAAACTTTTCTGAAAATGTTTTTTTTTTTTAATCTTTTATTGTTTCAGTTATTTATTTCTGGGCATTTTCCTCATTATCGTACATTTAGTGTTTCTGTGTTTTTGTTACTCTTGTCTGGTGTCACCAATGGAACCACTTAATAAAGACTGGACTGTTGTCAAAAATGATGGTAAAACAAACACCTGTGAGTTATTAGTAATATCATTTGTTATTCTGATCGTAATCAAAATTCTGATGATTGAATATAATTTTTCACGATCTGTCTCTGTCTTTTCTAAATTTAGAATTACTGAATGCATTTTCTCAGGTTAAATCAAAGGCCTTATTTATTGTAATACAGTTTGAAAGGAAACTTTAGAACAGACAGTTTTTATAGGTTGTAATCATATGGTTACAAACTAAAGCACAATTATAATTCTTTCACTTTATTGTATTTTGTTTAAGATTGGAGATAAATTTCCTTTTATAGAGGCTCAGTTAAATACTGTATGTTATGCATATAAAAATAATCTAATAATCTTCAGAGTCACTGTTATCCCATATGGAAAAGAAATAGTAAAAACTTTTATGACTTAACTCATGAAAGTGGCCACTTTCATGAGTAAATCATATAAGGCTTACATGGTTTACTCATGAAAGTGGCCACTTTCTCATTACTTTCATATATTGTTTTAGTAAGTATCCAAAAAATACAAGTTTCATTATATAATTTTTCAAGGGATCTTATATCTGTTTTTACTCTTGTATGCTTTTCATACAAGTTTCACACAAGACAGATACAAACTTTATAAGATATCTTTTCCATATGGGATACCGGAAAGTCGCTGCCAACATAAACTGCTGGTAGTTAATCAGAAAGATTTAGGTAACGTTGCTGTTAAAAGCATTAGATACAATCCTCCCCAAAAAGGTTTACACATGCAAAAGGTGGAAAAACTGATTTATAAATATAATTATATAATTTATTATTACAATTTATAAATCACAGTAGAAAAAGTTGCTAAACTGAAAAGAAATGAGTACAGGAATGAGAACACTACATTTTTTATAGATCAAGACTGAATGAAAACCAATCTGATGCAGGACTAACATGGAGAGACAAACAACCATTCACATTCACATGGAAATTTAGATCCACCGATTAACCCAACCCCACTAACTGCATGTGTTTGGACTGTGCAAAGAAGTACCTGGAGAGAACCCACGCAGACACGGGGAGAACATGCAAACTCCACACAGAAAGACCCCAGCCAGTTGGCAGAGTCAAACTCAGGGCCTTCTTGCTGTGAACCAACAGTGCTAACCTTTTTAGCATATTGTGAAATTTGGCACATTACAAAAACTTTTGGTATAACAGGATGTAGTAGAAAGAATCTAGAAAAAAGTCTGATTTAGGATTCTGTTTTCAAAATTTAGAGAAGCTGTATTTTAACATTGGATTTCTTCTGTATCTGTGTGCAATATGGAAAAGGTCAGCAGAGGGCGTTCTGGATGTTTTTTTTGTCAGTACACATGGCTCTTGCTGCTTTACAGCCTATCCAGCTTACAGTCAACAGTGACAGCAGGCACACAGTGGGGTTCCATGTCTGACGAAAAAGGCTTTCATGTCTATGATGGCAGAATGTTGGGTTGTGCTGGAAAGCTGTGCTACTTCAGAGTAGTCTGAGTAAAAGTGTATTACTAAAAGATGTCCTTTCACTTTATGATGGAGTAGATCAGTACCAATGAGGTATTTTAGCAGTATTTTTATGCACATCTAAGGCATCATTTCCCAGAGTTAATTTAAGTGTATCCTTAACTGTCATCCCACTAACTGGGCTCTATGAAGCCCCAGGAGTTATATTTTTGTTATATCTCTTTTTTCAATCTTTCAGGTATTTTATGATTTTGTCAGTTAATGTGTTTCTAATGATGCCACATCATTGCTTTCTATTTCTGCTTTGATTAGTGTTTTTTTTAATACAGCTGTTTTAAAAAGAACACAATTCTGCCGTTGCAGTTTTAGCAAACTCATTTATTCAGTTATTGTTTGTCCTAAATTAAAGTATCACATAATATCAAGGGAGGCAGGGGTACCTGTCATATGTCAGCTTAGATGCTATTACTGCATTCATCATCTTGATGGGGAACTTCCCAGACTGGAAGTCATCAGAATGTTGGAGACATTGCCAGATCTACTTGAGACAGATAGATGCCCTGGTTATGCCACACACGAAAAGGACAGCTGATGCTGCTATATTGCAAGCCACAATCCCTCCTGGGAGTGAAGAAAATTCCATCTGCCAATGTGACTGTCCAATATTTGGCTGGACAATCTACTTGACAAAGGTGTCACCTTTATCTGACGGAAGAGTGGAGTGCCCAGAACGAGGTGCTGTCCCGAGTGGAGGAGTTTAAGTACCTCTGTGTTTGTTCACGGGTGAAAGCAGAGTGAAGCAGGAGATTGACAGACAGACTGGTGCAGTCTTGGCAGTGATGTGGATGCTACACCAGTCTGCTGTGGTGAAAAGAGAGCTGAGAAAATCAGTCAATTTGACGGCTAATGTGACCATACCGTCCCATATGGTCAGGAGCTCCGTGTAGTAACTGAAAGAATAAGATCACAGATGCAAGCATCTGTGATGAGTTTCCTATGAAGGGGGTCTGTGTGCAGCCTTAGAGATATTCATTTGGATGCCGCTACTCCTTCACATAGAAAGGCACCAATTGAGGTAGTTTGGGTGACTGACTGGGATGCCTCGTCTGTGCCTTCAAGGTGAGGTGTTTTGGACATGTAAAGAAGGCCCCAGGGCAGACAGAGGACATGGTGGAGAGGTTATGTCTCTGGGCTGGCTGTTTTTTGTGTTATTTCAAGTATTTTATATCAGTTTCATCACAAAAATACAACACAGATAATGTTTACTTTGAATTTTACATTAAGTTATATCAAAATCCAAATATTGTTAAATAAGCTGTTATATAGCAATGTGTATTGTATTTGGAATAAAGTTACGAGTTGAATCAAAGAAAGCTATTGATTTTAATTTTTACAAAATATGTAAATTAATAGTACGTTTGAAAAAGTAATAATAATGAAAATCATTTTTTTCTTAAGATTATATTAATTATGTAACTAACAATGCATTAAGTAGAAATAAGGTTTGTTTCTGCCACCGAGGAGGTTACATTTTTTGGTAGCGTCTGTAAACATAATATCTCAAGCATGGGGTCAACAAGCCATTAAAATTTACCTCACATACACCGAGGTCAGCTTATAAAAAAACCTTATAACATAGAAACTATAATTTTTTACAAGTGTGGTCTAACATATAGTATAAAGGTGATTGAGACTGAGGGGCTGAGAACCTTCACAGAGATATGGCATAGAGATTCAACATATCATGTAAAATCTGGCCTCTAACCTCTCCTTCAAACTCAATTGATCTGAAGGACAAAGTGATAATAATGCTAAATATCTACTAAAAACTATGTTACTTAAGATATAGAGACTGATCTACAACGCTAAATATCTTGTTTCTTTGGACCTCTGATCTTTTCTTATAAGGTTAAACTTTCACAAAGTGTATTTTATCTTTAAAGCTGTGCTTAAAAGTCTACTGCCTTTGTATTGGCAACATTTAGGAAACAATACTGGTATATGGGAATTATGAATATCATGTTATAGTTTGTATCCAAATATCGTGTCACATTTGACCTCTCATCATATTTCTCCATTTTACAGTTACAAATCAATACCTGCAATTGATTAGCTACTCCTGTATAATGGTTGTATAATCAAAGTAAACATCCTTCATATATAGTCATTGATTAATTGTTGTTTAATAAAGATGATTTATTATTAATACCTTTAAGTAAAATGTGCATATGATGAATAAACAGTATAACATAGGTGCAAAACGACCATAGATGGCCTCCTAAAATTGCAGGTACCTACTAACACAACACAGCCGGCTAAACTGCAGTTCACTTTTTTCATGTTTGCAATACAAGGACATGTTTGCTATATTCACTCTTGTCTGTAGGATATAGACTACAATTTAAATAATCCTGTTTCTAACAAGATGGAGCACTGTTTAAAATAAAAAACAGAACTCTGACTCTGAATAACTTTACATTTAATTAAAAGTAGAACAAAGGTAACATATCAAATATGCAAACTATCAGTGTTTGTTTTTTGTAAAACAAATATCTCGTACTGTTTAAAAGTCTCAAGCTGCCGCTCATTTCTTTATGTTTTGCTGGGTAAATGGGAAATAGGTGCAAGGATGAACTGAAATAAATACATGGACATATAGTACATATATGGCAAAAACATAGCTTGTAAATTTTTAATGAGCCTGAAAGTCAATATTTGGTATGACTGCCTTTATTCTTCAACAAAGAATAAACTCTGTTAGGCAAGCTGCCTTGTAATTTTTTTTTATATAGTCTTCAGGAATAGTTCTCCAGGCTACCTGAAGAAGATCCAAGGCTCTCCTTTGGATGTTGGCTGCCTTTTGTTCTGTTCTCTGTCAAGATGAACCCACATAGCTTCAATAATGCTGAGGTCCGGGCTATGGGGAAACCAATCCATGACTGATAGTGTTCTGCTGGCATACCTCACTCTTTTCTTCCTTCTTCCCTTCCTTAAGAACGGCTTCTTGACAGCCATCACTTCCAGTGAACAATTTCGGATGAGCTTTTGGTGAATAGAATACGGGTCAGATGCATGTCTCAGGTCCTGTGTCAGGTCTTTCAGGAACTGTCCCCCTGTTTCTTAAGAACATAACCTTCAGATATGTTAGATGTTATTTAGGTCTGCACACTTCCTCTTTTACCTTCAACTTGAATATTTTCCTAAAACTTTTTAAGCACACACTGCATTTCAAATGAAAGAAGGGATGGCTAAAGAGCATATAAATGCTATATTTAAAATTTCACCCTAGCATCACATTTCAAAAAGTTGTGACAGGCGGCATTTTTATCATTGTATTGCATCCCCTGTTACCTCTTCTTTTAAAAGTGCCCACTTAGTATTGGGGAACATAGAGCAATTAGCTTTGAAAGGGCGATCTTTTCAAATGCCTGTTTAGGATTTCAGCTGCTCAACAGATTGGGGGCCTCATTTGTTGTTTTTCATTTCATAATGTGCCAAATGTTTTCAAAGGGTGACATGTCTGGACTTCAGGCAGGGTGGATTTTCATCTGGACTCCTTTAATATTGTGCCATGCATGCTGGTGTTATCATTCTGAATGTGGTTTAGCATTGTTTTGCCAGACCACAATAAGCGAGGCCTTTCCCTGGAAAGGACTTCATCTGGATGGCAGCGTGTGCTCCTTCACAACTTTTATATTATAGCTGGCAGGCTCTTAACAGTGACAAATACTCATGAAAGAGAGGCTACAGATGGGCCACAATTGAAAAGAAAAGCCTGCATAAAGTCCCTTAGTTTGTTGTTGGGTGACCACGCAATGCCAGAACAGCCTGAACGTGCCCTGGCAATAACATCCATCCATCCATTCACCCATTTTCTTAACAGCTTACCCATTTCAGGGTGGTGGAGACAGCTTTCATCAGGAGACAAGTGCAGTACAACCCAGACAGTTTCCCAGTCTATGTGAGGGCCCCTGGCAATAAAAATGTCTGAAACTCCATTGGAGGGATAGAGCACCGTTTTACCAGAAGATATTTCCTCATTTAGTGTTTTGATGATAGCGATGGAGAGTGCTGTCTAACAAGGCGGTCCAAAATCTCTAACGGGTTTGAGCGGAGAGTGACTGGTGACTGTGAAGGAGATAGCATATCACTGACAATATATTTTTTACACCTTGGGGACCATGGATTGGAGCAGTGTGATCCTGGAAAAGAGCACTAACACTGAGATAGATATGTCAGGATAAAGGTTATCACTCAGAACAACTTTGCATTGACTGGCAGTGATCCACTGTGAGTCTGTTTTAAACATCGCTTATCCCGATGCATGAGTGTAGTGAACTACACAGTAAGCAGCCATTATATAGTTTTCTCCTGCTCCTGCTAACATGGAACAGCATGGACCGCAGACTGTCTCATGTTAGTTTCCCACAGCATTAGTCAGCGAACTTTCACAGATGTCACATGATATCTTAAAGTAAGCAATAAATGCTACGCAAAACATATTAACTAGCGTGACAAAAAGCCATGTACATCCAAACACTACATACGATTAATTATGCTACATCTGCACAATATCTACACCCATCTGTGTTTCCTTGGAGGCTCATTTCCCTTTATTGCGGTCCTCAACAATAACAGCTACTTCTACTTCACTTAATTTCCACGTTTCATCTGGAGACTGATATCACTTGCTCTCAAGTGTTTTCTCAAAGGAAGCGCTGTTTAGTGAGTTTGCTTTATTGGGGTTTCTTTTGCACTCTCTGTGCATCAGTTACATACGTTATAGTGTCCCAGAGTTTATTTGCGCTGTATTCCTAAAGTCCTAAAACCCCATGTTGGGTTTTAGGGAGACCAGGTGTGAAAATGATAATTATGAAAATTAATAAACAGTTTTTAAATGCTGCAGGGAGAGCAGTGCTGGGGCTTGCTTTAGAAACAGAGGAGCCACTTACCCTTTCTATGATCATAAAAAAAATGTAAAGGTCAGAAAGATGTTCATCATATGCAATCTGAAATGTCAAAGATTTTAATTTTATGTCGTATGTAACAGATAGGGGTATTTTGTAAAAGCTATAAAGTAGACTAGTAATAACACATAGTTTGACATTTATTTGATCTTCGCACTAAAACTTTATTTGCTTGGAGATTTTTAATTTACAACATGCAGACTATATATATATATTTGAAAAGAACATTTCCTGGCTTCTAGTACAGATGAACTGAATCCAGACAACATCACCTTCACAGAGACCAACAGAGACCTGCATGCTGCCGCTGCCATCTGCTCTGGGAGTAAACCAAAGGGATGTAATATTGAGCTTCTGAGGCTGAAATTATGCATGTCTTCCGATTTTCTGCTGCAGGCGATGAAATCACAGAAATGTAAAACAGTGGCTGTGTGTACGTAGAGTTTACACAAGTCTGAACAGGTGCCATAACAATGCAACGACTTCCCATCCCTTGAAAGAGTACAGACCGCTTCTTGGGCATAACAGAGGATTGACTGCATCCAGGCAAATTACTGAGCCAGCTGTGCTTTCGTCCTACTACTGATAGTCCCATAGGCCCCTGCAGTGCATATTTGAGCTGCATCCAGCATCCGTGCAATAAACAAAAAAGTCTGCTAGTTCTCTTTAGAACATGACGATATTTTGAGTGACATCCAAAAACAAAAGAAAATACGTGGTAATGAATGGTCCATTATTCGTAGCTCTAAAACAGACATTTTTGCGGAGATAGTATGGATCATAACTATAGTCCTAATTTCAACAACAAAATTATCAAGACCACAAAAATGATGATTGCCTTCTGAGGAGGAAGTAGAGGGATGCAGTTTGATTATTAATGGCATTACCACTTGACATGATTACACATCCCCATGTTAAATGTGTCATCATCAAATGCTTTTAACAGCAGTAAATCACATCTGCCCGAGAAAGACAAAAGTTTCTTTAAACTAGATGCTGTCCATGCTGAACTTTGGGGAAAATGGTCCAGACTCTCAAGACATTCAGAATCTGAAATGGATGTAGATTGATTTAAACTTGAGCAACAATGTTTGCTGTCCTCTTTACTTGAGTAACAGACGAGACTGCATTTGCTATATGGATGTACTTTTTAAATAAAGCTTTAGGGCAGCAGTTTTTACAGTACTTTTTTATCCCCCAAATGAAAACAGCCAAAGCGAATTACTGGAAATAGAAACAAAGTGTATAACGTATAAGGCGTATCTATCTGTCACTGCTTTGGCACTGCTTATCCCACTTAGGCTTTCACAGGGTGGCTCTGGAGCCTATCTCACGGTGCAAGAGACCAGAGAGTGGGGATGTTATTTACTAACATGCAAACTTAACCACATGTAGTAAAATTTTGACACTGGGCTGCTGTCACAACTTTGATTCTGAATTAGCTACACAAGTGACCCCCCCCCCCCCGCCCAAACTTTCTTTTGTGAGGATAAAGACAAAAACAACAAAGGGCTGAAGAAACATTTGGAAACCCAAAGAAATGGTCAATCAGGAGATGCAATCACATCCCTGCAATCACTTGAAACAGAAAATCACATGTCACCACCTGCAGGTCATCAGCCACACACACTCACACACACACACACACACAGAACCACGCACACACACACAGAGGGTTTTTTATTACTTCCTACGGATTATGAGCTCAGACTTATCTGTGAGGAAATGGCACAAACAAAGTAAACACATTTGAGGAGACCCATGGGGTAAATTAAAAACACTGAAAAGTGGTCTCGCCTTGAGACCATTACACCAATCTAAGCAGTGCGGTCCTGCAAGTATGGAAATAACATTACTTTGTGAGTGTCAAAGGGAGTTCTCTGAAAATCACATGATTGTTACATAAAAGCAGAGCAGAGGCTGTGAAAGGTTCTGTTAGATTTCATCAGTATGCAGTGAGGAAAACCCAAATTCACTTTTAAACGTGTGTATAAATGAATCCTTAATTTAAAAGTCCTTTAAAAAGAATGGACAGAATATAAATAGTTCATTCAGGATGTGTAACTGCTAAACCTTAACAACATATACCAATGAATTTAAATGCTGTTTTAGCTGTTTCTCTTTTATCTTTATGAAGGACTGTTCCACCTGTTCCGCTTTGCCACAAATACTGCATTGCGTATTTTTCTTCCCTGCTGAAACCTATTCATCATAACAAGTCCTGGTATAGTGACCATCGTGACGTCACACATTTGGTATGGCATGGCTCTGCAATGTGATCGCTTCATTTTCTGCATATATTTTTATTTTTTGTTCAAGACCGTTCTTCCAGCCTTCCATCGGCATGGAAACTCCTTCATCTAAAACATGAAGAAGCCGTTAATGCATTTTACAGTAATGACTATTCTCACTTGTTTGGATTTACTTTGACAGCAGAAACCAAACTGACATTGATACTGTGTAAATTAGCCTTAAAACATACCATGCAGTCTTCATACATTACAGCAAGTACAAAGCTAAGCACAGCAGAGGACTGTCAAACATATTACATATTTCATAGAAATATATAATTGGCATATTTATCCTGCTTCATAAACATTTAGGAACATTTGAATAACCCACTTTTCATCTGAAAAGTAACTTTTATCGTGCAGGTATAGGCAGATGCCATCATGCTAAAAGATGCGCTTTTATATAGAAATGTGCTGTATATGTGTTATTTCCTGCTTCCTTATTCCTACCAAGAATGCTGATGGCACAGCTTTGATGAGCTGAGGCTGGTGTGACCATGAAAAGATGAAAAGACATAAATGACAGCCTATCGAGGAAGACGGGGAGGATCAAATCTCACATCATCTGTCTGGCATATTGGCGAGAAATAATGTTTACAGCTCTGCTGCAAGGCTCCCCTTAACATAGGAACATTGCACTGACAGAATTTATCGCATCCTTAATGCTTTATCTTCACTTCTACCAATCCTGAATGTTGTGTGTGTGTGTGTCTGTGTGTGTGTGTGTTTGTGTGTGGATGAGTTGCAGAACTCTACTATACTTTACATCTTCTGCTCTTACACCTTCTGATAGGATCTGAAAAAAAAAACCCCTCTCATCGGAAAGCACAAACGAATAAGATAGGCGAATTTCAACATATTACACGAATATGTCTTTTCACTTTGAAGCAATGAGCCCAAGGTTCTCTGTGCATGTAAAGCCAATTCAAAGGCAATTCACTCTAGCTTTCTGTCACTCAGAAGACGAGTGAGCTTAAGCTCTTGAAAACACCTGACAACTCCAAAGACCACTTGATATACTACTGGGCAGTGTGCGAGGAGGTTAACATGCCGGGATTTACTTCACCGGGCGCAATTGCAACACTTTCTTCTATCTTTATAAAATCAATAAAATGAACATCCATCAGATGTATCCCTTGAATTTAATGAAGAGTTTAACTTTTTCTGGATGACAGACAATTTCTTATCCAATTATCATTTACAAAACCTTTTATGGCTAGTGCTTATTACATGAGTAAAAGTTGATTGATATGATGGTTCTGATGTTTCAAAGAAGGTTTTTAATATTTTTAAATGATTTAATCAATGTGTGCTTTTATTACTTTATTGCCAGCTACATAAGAATTTGTCCTCTGAGGAATGCAAATACATCTAGGTGGCTATTCCTGAAAACTTAAAACTGTGGTCAGCACTTCATAATGTTTTTCCAGGTGAAAACAGCCTTTTATTGAATGAGTGACACACTTGCATAGTAATACAAGCGATTATTCTAATTGATGATAATAAGGACACACAATTATATGACTTTAGAGTCCATCAACTGACATTTTTTTTCACTGAACCTTAAATCAAATGTGAGATTATTATAAGCCATCACCCGAGGAAAAAAAAAAGAAGATGCATTTGAATTGAATTTTGTCAGCCTGTTTCTCAAACAGCAAAAGTAATTTAACCTGTGACGTGAATAATTAGTTGGAATTGTTTGAAAATCTAATTGTGAAACAGGAACGCATTAAATTCTGAGTGCTGTAACCAGCTCAAAGTTCAGGAGAAAACATGCTGTTCTGTGACAATGGAAAACAGAGTATAGTGCAGGATTCGACTGCGATGCTCCTGATAATGGGTACTCAAATATTAAAATGTGCTTGTTTTCTGAAATTATCAATTCCTTTCAAGAACAATAAAATAATGTTTAAATAGTTATCACAGCTATCATGTAAAATATATTGTGTATCACATAAATTTGAAGAACCTTCTTTTCTTAAAGGATCATTTCCAAGATTCAGGGACATCAGATTTTGATATTTTATTACATCTAAATCTTTAGCAAATATCTTTGGTTCAGTGAAAAGAGTCATTTGAATTAAAATGACATGTTTTTTAATGTAAAGTTAATGCCTTTAATTGTTTAAAAATATTACTGTACTTCACTTCTGCATGTTTAAAGGGGTTATGACACACAGAGAAAAAGCTCTACCAGGAAACTGACGTACCACGCATGACCATCTGGTGTCAGCGTTGCATACTCAAACCAAACACAGATTTCTCATTTTTCTTTTCCTTTCTTTTTTCGTTTTGACATTTTAAAGTCCTTCACGCTAATCTTTGTGGCAGTTAACACCTGTGAAGCATTTTCAGATAAAGTCCAAATCCAAATTGCTTCTACATTTTAAACTTTTCTAGTAACAGGGTCCAGTGCAGAATATTTCAAAGTTGATAAGATTGTTCCACCTTTTAGTGATAAACCTATTTTTTTGTGATAATCTAATTTTCAGATATCAGCCAGCTGCAAAAATGACATATAATTTTGTGACAGTGGTGCTGTTGGTTCAACAGGAAGGCAGACGAAAGCTAAACTTCACTGGGCGTTCTTGACTTTGGAAGATGTAAATGAGAGAATGACCTCCACATTTCAGCCTGCTTAGAAAATTGTTCTGAAGTGTTTAACTGCAACTTGCTGTTATGAAACTGAGAATTTGGACCAAGCTGACCTTGAATAAAGATTGCCTTGTCTCCAGTTTTGTACCACTTTCAAGTAAGGCTTCCATTCACTGTAAGTAATGACTTTATTGATGGCCATTACCAACCAGTAATCAGTTCACTGCTATGAATAAAAAACAAAAATCTGCAGTCATAAATGTAGGTATGAATAAATTTGCCAACATTTGCCTCAGTTCTTGATAAAAAAAAATAAATATTGCAAGTTATTTTGCTTGGTGTCATTACAAGTGTCACACCTGCTGTTGCTCTCATTGTTACTGTGCGAAATAATCTGAGAACAGAGTGAAAGTGCTAACAGCCAATGGGTATGTCTGAAGTTTTTAATGTCAAAGTCAAACTTTTACATGATTAATCTTCATACCAAACCATTCGTCAAGAGCTCTTCTTCTTCTTCCACATCATAGCAAATGCAATTAGTTCATTATGTAATTACAGGGGGGAATTGGCAAAGAAACAGAGCCAATTCCTTAAGGTAAAGAAAACAAAGAAGAGGAAAACAAAAATAACATTTTTTTTCCTTTTTTTATCAAGTGCAGATTTGAACCTTAAGCATGCCATCGTTTGTTATGGTTTCCAGTTGTCTGTTCTACAGTGTACTTTATTTGTACATGGCTAGGGTAACAGCACAAGGGGGATGACAGGTACATGGCGTCCACTGAAGTGTCTCTTCTCAAAAGTGTCTTGATTAGTAGGTGGCAGATCTCAGACAGGATGCCTTTCTCTGTCTCTCTCCCCTCTTCATTTTCGCAGTAGACTGAAACATCTTCATGTTTAAACGTGCAGTATAAAAAAAAGGGACACACCCACACAGATTCATTTACATAAAGTTCCCTTAAATCCACTCTTAAGTGTTTGAAAGGTGCCATCATGGAACTGCCATAAAACAGCAGTTTGAAGAAATATTTGCCACTTTTAAAAGGCAGGGCTGTCTCAAGAGTCTCTTTGCAAAACTCACAAACTGGTTTCTCCACGGGTTCTTGATGCCCTTTAAGGGTCTGAAAACCATTTATCTCAACTCATTCTCCCAGAGAATGAGCACGTGTCCTTTTGTCTCTCAGAACATACCATGCAGGATATTATGATTGTTTTCAATCCCCATGAAGTCTCCAAGAAGCGAAAAATCCCAAATGTTAGGCTTTGAATTTTGTTACATCCTCAGCACAGTCCATCAAAAACAGAGCTCAGTAAACAGCCATATTGGGGTATATGGGAGTAATGAAGGCGTTGGGAGTAAATACATCAGTGGACCTGAAGCTAAAGAGTGTTTTTTACAGAGTTGGAAAGTTAAAGATATATACAGGTATACAAAGTGTATCCACACGCACGGAGCTGTTCTTATCCTTGTAAAATCTAAGGAGGTGTCACAATGATTCCTGCTTCATTTCCAGTCCAGTTACCTTTCAGTGAGGTGACAGTCAAGCCGCAACTCTGTGAGTAAGCTGAACCTTACTACACATTTTTTTTTAAATGTCTCAGTTCACTCTTATGTTCCGAAAACAACCAGAAAAATTAAGAGACACACTGGCAATTTTCCAGCAGTGTTACATTCCTCTATCCAGACATTAATGAGATCAGAACAGATCAAGGGAGGAGAAGAGAGGAGAAAAGAAACTCATTAAGACCACAGGGACGACCTAACCCTATTATCCCTATCACACCACTGAGCCACACACTGATGATGGGAATTAAGATGTGTTGGCCTCAATCCACACCCACTCTTTAGCCCAATGCAGCAGAGTGTGTCGAAGTCGTGCAGTAGCTGATGGGAAGGACAAAATGTGAAGGAGTCTGTTATCTGTGCAGTTCAGCACAGCAGTATGGGCGTGTTCAGGTCAGCACTGCGCAGTGAAACGGGTCGCAGCACAAGTCTTACGTTCCCAATTCACTATGTTCTTTTTTTAATTTATATATATATAGCCTCTGGCATCCTTTGTGCCAAAGTGAGCGAAAGGGCCCAAGGTTACTTCAAACTCTCTCCACGATAAAGAAGAAACGATCTCATCCACTGAAGCTAACTCCCTTGCTGCAATCATTATCTCCATTTCTCCGCGAGCACACACATTTAGTACAGATGTATCCAAATAGGCGTGGTATTCAAAAAAGCATGTGGTTTAAAAAAGAGAGGAAAAAAAAGTTAGCATAATCTTTCTTTCATGCAGTTTTTTTCTTTCCTTTTTTTCTTACAGAAGCTATAGAAGTTTGGTCTTTTCTATGAGTCCTACGTACAGCAGAATAGCTCCGGTTTTCACATTGTCTATCGTCACTTACAGTAGATGTCACTGAAATTCCCTTTAATGTAGTCTCACACATCAGTCAGAGATGAATAATCATTAAATACATTTCATGTTTAAATACTGGATGGAGGGGAGCAGGCAAAATGCTACAGCTAGTTCAATGATAATGTTAAAAAATTATGATAAAAAAGCACATACATACATAGTGCACATGAACTACGCATTGCGTTTATATGACTTGTGTTTAAATATGCTGTGTGTATGTGTGTGTCGTGTTGGCCTGTTCTTAATTTTTTCTGTATGAAAGTTAATGCAGGTTATTACATACTTTATGTTACACAGCCACTGACTCGTGTCATAAACGGTGGCCTTATGCACGTCCACATTCTGTAAATGCACTGTATGTTTGTGTTTACATGCTATGCTCAGTGTATGAGCGCTTGCATGCGTATGAGTGCATATGTGTCCGCGTGTGCGTGAGAGAACACTTATCATACATGAACACCGTTAGGATACCGTAGATGTGCAATGAACTAAGCACCCCAGTCTACTCAGCGAAAGACAGCAGCGGAGAGATAACGCTGCTGTTTTATCAAATACTGACATACACTATATACATACAGACTGGGTGTAAAGGTAAAATAATAAACATGTATTCTCACACACGCCCGAATACTGTGGCACTACTGACATACTATGAGGACACTGTATTCTGAAAAATTACATTTGATTGTAAGAAAAGTCTGTTTTCACATTGTTGCTGTTTGTTCTGAATCGTATGTGTTTTAAACAACTGACGTTTTTTTCTAGTGTGTAACATTACGCCGATCACACTCGGGTGGTACTTTACGCTCTATTTATGACAGAAAATCCTCAAGAGATGAGCAGTTTGATTGGTTAATATCCCCCTCTTGTGTTATGATACAGTTGATTAGACATTAGAAAAATTGATTGGTTTGAATTAGATTCAAATAACTCAATCAAAGACCCGTCACTTCTTTTTTAATCTATTTTGACTGGATGAAACCTCTGTGGTTTTTCAGCAGATGGCTCACCAGTTGAGTCCAAATCTGGTCTGCTGTAGACTCAGTTTTTATACGCACTCAGGAATTTATAGCATCAGAATTTACACCGTCTCCGCCTCTTTCTTCTTCATACAGTTCCCTCTGTGGGATAGGGTCAGGCATGCATCAGATTCAGGTAAAAAGAAGAGAAGATTGTCCTCCTCCACATTGTCATAAGAGGAGCTTTGCCTGCAGGTAACTTTCACCAGTATTTAGAAAAATGCTTTAGAAAGTGTTCTTTCTGTTCAGGGTTCTCCTAGGAGTTGATCCAATTTTTTTCTACATTTAAGGGCCTATAAATATTAGTCAGAATCAAAAAGTATTTTTGGAAAACATCTTTTCTGACAGTTTCACATCTTCCCAGGTTCCAAGTCCTTTCACGCTGATGACTTGCCATGGAAGTTTTAATCCTCCCTCTTGTTATGGAAAAGGGAGTAGTGGTAAGGGCTGCAAGGATGTCACAGGTAGACCTCACGGCGTGACAAGGTCAGGCAGGATGTGGTCTTGTAGTCCCCTCCTGTCCGCGTCAGTGGTATGACCTCAGGTGGGTTTTGGCCTTCTCCCCCTCCCTCCTCTTGTTGGCGTCTCCCAAAACCAGCACTGCTAAATGTGTCGTAGGATGCAGAAGTCATCTTGCGGTTAAGAAGGTTACGGTTGTGATCACCCATATTCCTGTTGTGGTTTCCCCTACCCAGGGTGCCAAGCGGATCCCCATTGGCTAGAGGTAATCTCTGACCTTCTCCACTGACGACCACTCCGGGTTCGGAGCTCCCCGCGCTTCCCGCACTCTCACTGTCACTCTCATGGTCGTTACCGCGAAGATTATTGTTGTCATCTCCGGGGGCAAAGGTCGAGAGTCGTGGTGGGTCGCTGCCATGGCGCTGACGCGGCCGTGCCGAAGAGCGGACAGGCATCCAACAAGTGTCAGAATGGCCAAACTCATCACACTCCCTGGTACACTTCCCTGTCAAAGCTACATCTGGCAGCTGTCTAGCATCTGGATACAGAAAAAAGAAACAAAAGAAGTTAAATGACATCTCTGCCTTAATTTAACAAGTAATATATCACAATGAAAACACTGGCAAAAAGAGAGTGAAAGGGGAATGTCACAATGAACTGACTCACGGTGCCACACACTAGACCACCAAATGATGAGGAGACAAGGAAATAAAAAGTACCAGAGAGAAAGGAGAGTTGAACAATGCGACAGGAAGACAGAAAATAGCTTAAAAAAGATGGTTTTAGACAAAGGTTGCAAAGGAGGGGGTTGAATTAAAGGAAAAATGCTGCTGGAGCAAAAAGAAAAACTGCTGACATCCAAAGAATGCATAAAAAAATCAGGTGCGGTTCAGCATTACATTAAAGGTAAAAGATGAGGTCAAAGCAAAAAAAAAAAAAACAGAAAAAGAAAAAAATACTGAAAAGAAAAGGAAATTCATCATCAGGAATTTGAATGGCAAGACTAAATTTTTTTATGTGGACGGAATTGATTGGATGTGCATTTGTAACATTCCTCCAGTGCCTTTTTCCAAAGGTTAGCGAGGCTACCAGAGATTTAATGCTGATGTATTGTAGCCTTATGTATGCAAAACCAGTCGTTTGTCTTGTCATGTCTTGTAATGTGTTCATTTCCTGTTAAAGCTTCTAACTTTAGCTTCACTTGAATTTACCGCAAGAAATTAGATATCTCTTCTGTAATCTGCCAGCAAAGTTTTACTGAATATGTAGAGCCGCAGCAGTAACTTCATGTGAAACCAAACAAGAACATACTTGTGCAGTATAATTAAAGCCAACACAATGAATTCTCTGTTCAATTCGTCTCTCCATCTGACCGTGACAAAAACTTATTAAACTCAACAAAATCCTCAAGATTTCGCACACTGGCAAGAAGCAGCATTGAACTGGAAACTTGCTGAAAGCCACAGAACTAGTTATTCACCAAGGTCACAGTGACCCTGGCTTGTTGCCGATGTTGCTGCGGCCCTGGCATGACCATATACAGAGGAAAGACGAGTGAAAAGATCAAAAGAATAACTTTTTTTGTCGCTTGCCATCCTTGACAAAGACTTTGCACAAAAAGGTGAAAACACAATTTCATTGGTGAAGCGGATGCTTGGACAAGGCCAGGGATAGTTCTCTGGCATAACATACTAACACACATTAGCTTTTATTAAAAAAACCTTCACATATTACTCAGGAACACTCTGTATATGTGGGACAAGTGCATGCACACACAGAGACACACAGACACACACAGAACAAATGCTTTTTTGTATAAAACAGATTTCCATCATGTGAAAGACTGAAAAGATTCCCGAGGCCTTGACAGCAAGCCGAGGTTTTAATGAAAGTGTTATTGTGTGTTTTTATGGCATAGAAAGAGGAGGTGAAGGGGTGCGAGAGAGAAATAGGGAAAGAGAAAATGAGAGACATAGAGACATGCTTGGACATGTCTATTAACATGTCCAAGCAAAGTAAAACATATACAAGTAAATGCATCTCTCGGCCTTTTTGAGCTCTAATGCGCCATGTGTGTACCATTCTCCACATGCTCCTCCTCCCCTACGCTGCCCTCAGGTGTGGTTCGCTCGTAGCCTTCCTCTGGAAGCGGCAGGGCTCCCAACCGAGGCCCTGATGAACTCTTGCTACTCGGAGTCTCCGAGTCTTCCAGGCCACTGTCATAGCAACCACCATCCTGTGGTTGGCTCACTACCGAGAAGGTCACCCGGCGAAGGGTCCCCTGCAGAAAACAGACAGACACACACGCACAATATGAGATTAATCATCCAGTATTCCTAATCTGAGGTTCTAAATCTGAGGATTAGGCTGTTGGGCAGGGGTCTGCAAAGACATATTGGGATTATCGGAGGATGTTCGCCTTGATTATGGGCTTAGCTGCTACAATGCAGGGTAATAGTTATCAAGCAATCATTGCACTCCCTCAAAGTTTTCAGTTGGCCTTTAATCCCAGTTTAGATTAAGGCTTCTGGACATGGTTGATGTTTACAAACCTCTGGACGGGCCAGAGAGAGTTTCTTTTCAATCTGGAATGGTGCCTAGTAGTAGCAGCTGGGTAATATAAAGTTCAAGCTCACAAACAACATTCAGCACTGTATTGAAATAAGAGAAGGATGTTAAATGATGAGTCTGGTGACATTTTACATCTTTCTCATTGACAGCAAGAAAAAACGGACATGCACAGATTTTATGCTTTTGACTAAAGCAAAAGCCGGGGTGAAGACCTTCTGTTTTTCTGTCTGTCTCTCAGATACAAATACTAGCAGGTCAGATTTTTCGGAAATGTGCTGGAATGGTGGAACATGCACAAAGGAAGAGGCCATTAAATTTCAGTCTGAGCGTGGTTAACTCTTTTGAAACTGCAAAAAAGGCCTCGGTGGTGCATGTGCTTTCCAGTTAAAAAGGCTTGTCTGTGTATCCAAAGACTCATACAGCTCCTCTGGCGCAAAGGGTGACATGTTCCTTCAAAATGAATGACAGGCAGCGTATTCAGTTCAAGCCAGTCTCTACTAGATCATCCTGCTGTGTATGTGGAATTCACACTAGCTTACTCACTAAAATCCACTGCATTTATTTAACCCCTTAAAGCCTGAGTTTTAATTTATGTCACATTTGCTACACCTGGCATTTTCTACCTCTATTTTTGTTATTTATTGCTTAAAATGTATTGTGAGATTTATTTCGGTTTTTCGGGGGAGTGGGGAGGGTTGACACAGATGATGTAGAAGTCAAAAAAATGCATTTTAATATAATACACTAGGCATTAAAGGGTTAATAAAAAAAAAAAAAAGAATGTAAAACTACACATTTGAGAACAACTTTAAACAATTTACATCCAGTTCCAGAGATATGAGATATCAAAAGATCTGACAAGCGTTATCCTTCATTTTATCTTAGTTTAGAAGTAAGCCAACTCATCATAATGTAGAAATTAATATCTGAATAGCAAAAAATAAATAAGAACTGCAACTTTCAAAAAAAGGCTGCACGCATCCTTGCGACACAAACCACTGAACCATCTCCCATCAATAACAAATAATCTAGTTTTACATTGTAAGTGGTTTCAGGAGTGAATTACATCATTCATGCTAACTAAGCGTCGCACCTGCTCCAGTTTTAACGCTCAAATCACCCCAGTCTAGTTAGGTTTTCACTTTGGGGCGAGACAGAGAGGATAAAAATTGTTATAAGTTCACGCTGAGAGGCTATCAGTGAAAGTTAAACGACGCTGTCTGGCCTGAAGGGACCAGGAAGCCCATTTCCATATAACCCCCCTTCCCCCACAAACCCCTTTCATGCTCATTTATCTGGTCACAAAATTACATCCCTTTCAACCTAAATCTGCTTTGAAACATGCAGCGTATGGGGAGGAAGTGACTGAGCAGAGGACGGAAGCAGATTAGGGTGGACAAAACGTCAGCTCAAAAAGTCACCTCAGGATAATCGGGGAGAAAAACTGATGGGGGGCTGCAATAAAAGTCCGGACTGTACCAAATCTTCCTTTTCTTTCAAACACACACACACAAGCGCGCGCAGAAAGAAACATTTGAGTGAGTTCACCTAATGAACGCACAAGACAAGATGAGAGGGGAACACAGCAAAATTAATTAAGGAGAAACGGGAAATTAATGGAGCACGTGTTTCTTCTGCCACTTCTTAACATCGTTGAGATAAAATGGGGATGAGAAAAAGTGACTCAGGCAACAGAGATGGGAGGCACGTGCAAGGGTGAGGAAAGAGCCGAGACATTGGAATCTAATGGAAAACCAGTAGTTCTTGGAACCTCGGTGGCTTCATTTTAACTCTCTACAGACGGAGCAATGTATTTTTAGACCGTTCACTTAGCTGCAGCTCAACCTCTTTTCCACTTATTCAAACAGGGGGCAACAGCTCAGAGAGGGAACAGTGGATAAATGAGTAGAAGCTGGGTGTAAAGAGTCAGCGAGAACATGAGTAAGAAATAGTTTGGCTGCCAAGAAAATGTGGGAACTTGTAATAATAAGTGTGTTTTCTGACATCACAGGTGTTGACAAAAAGAAATCCTCTGTTCACTTAACAGGCTGTCAAAACTTTTCTACTTCTGATCATAAAATAATATTAACTCAACATTACGGCAGGATGTGTTTTCATGATCACAGATTTATAAATAATGATGAAAAATTATAATAATTTCTGATCACAAGGCCACAAGAGGGGCATGCAATCCTTCCTGTGTTCAAGGGATATAAAACAGGAAAAAGAAAGAAAGATATTCTCATGTATGGCTTTGACAAAACAAACTTGCCCCCTAATAAAAGACTGGGCAACTTTAAAAACACAGTCCGCTGTTCAGAAGCTCTTTCCTGAATCCGTTAATTTCTTTTCTTGCCCAGCTGAGAAAAACGCTCTCTATCTTACACAATAGAAGATATTTCAACCAGTATAATTGCACAGTTGACATTTCGCCCTTTTCAATCTGGAAAAATGTCCAGAATAAAATAAAAATCACTTCTATTTTGATTGTGTTCAATAACAACAAGGATGTGCCATTACATCTACCTGAGTGAGGAAATCCACAACTTAAGAAAAGAGGTAATAATCATACTTTTGTGCAACTAGGTATTTTGTTTCAGGAGGGCAAAGCTGTCAGAAAACAGAGGTATATTGAGATGACAAGTAACAATAACACTGTCAATATGTTTTATATTAGCTACTATGCTAAAAAAGTTAGCGTGTGAACAACCTTTGCTAATTGAGCAGTAAGTATAAAGTATAAAGCTGAGGCTGCTGTGTCGAAAGATCTGATTCAGCACACAAACTCTTCATGTCCTCTTCATGTGGTTATTGAACAATTACTTAGTGTGCTCAATAAAGACGTGGAAAGCACAGCTGTTTGCGTGTTGCTAGTCTAGTCAGACTGCGGTTGTCTATAATTGTCACATGAAGATCAGATAACATTTTATGGGCAATCGATGTAGAGATCGTGGTCTTTCCAAAGGCTTAACAAACTTTTTCTTAGAGCTGTACTTCTGAATATGAGATTCTTAGCTCTGTGGCTTAAATGTAACATGTCAGCTACATGAGAGGGGGTAGGATTACTGTGTAAGTGTAGAAATCCAGCTTGCAACACAGAGCACGCCTTGATTCACAAAGAGTGAGCAGCAGCTTATTGCAAAACTGGTGCGGGTTGCTCCTCTGTGTGTGTTTTATTACAGATCTGATCTGTTCAGCCATGATTCCGTCTAATTCAATTTCCCTCTAACCTTGTTTCTGGCCAGACTTGCCCCCTTTCATTCCTTCATCCTTGTTATTTTTTATTTTCTACTTCTCTCCCGCTTCTCCTGCTTCTCCCCCTTCTTCGCTTCGGCCAATTCTACAGTCACCCCCTCTCCACAGCTGTAGCATAGCTCTCCCTCTGTCCTCCGTGACTCCTGTTCACTTCCTCCATCTCCTCCTCAATCCTTTCTTCTCCTTGCCAGTCAGCGTTATGATGTGGCGATCGATGATGTGTCCTTGACCTCGTTATGAGTCCCTCTCTGCTTTCCCACAGCGGGCTTTATTGACCCATAACTTCTCTGCACTCCCCAAACCCCCTTTTCCAGCGTCTTCTCACATCCTCTGCCTTAGCCTCATTGACAAACCTCGCTTCTTTTCTTTTGCCAAATCCCATATTTTGGCATCTTCTAGTCATTACATTCTATGACTCCACACTCTACACATTCTGCCTCAGCTCCTCTTGCTACTTCACATTGTTGTCTCACTTTTTCCTTTTCGCTCTCACTCACCCTCTGCTACCCAGTAACCATTTGAACATCTTTTTTTTGTGAATATGGATTTCTTAAAAAGCTTTTCACATCTCCGCCTTCTTTGCTTATACCTGCGATGCGTCTCCTACTCTCTCCTTGCCTCTTTGCCAGCTTCTACCTTCGCACTGAAAAACCTCCTTGATGTTTTCCAACCTGACTGACAAAAGCACTTTTGTGTGTGCATGTGCACTTTCTCTAATTTGGAGGAGGAACTTCAAAAAAGTCTCATTATTATAATAAGTAACATAGTGCTATACTCAAATATCAACTGAATGTGAAAACACATTTATTAGTTTCAAAACACACGCATGGATGAACTGGCTAAGGTCCAGTGTGGCCTATGAATTCATGCCTGATGGAGTATTAATTGAGTCTGACGGAGGACATAAAAAAAACCCTTCCCCCTAATCTGACACGGGCCATTACAGTCCAATACTGACATGGGAGCTTCGCTCATCTGCACAGCAAAGTGAGCGAGTGTGCGTGTCCGCGTTTGATCAATTATGTTTTCATATGTGTGTGTGGATGTAATGCAACTATATTGTACAAACATATGACCATCCTGGAAGTTGGTCTGAAGTTATTTCTGGCAGATCGAAAGAGTGAATCAAAAGGAAGCATGATGGGTCTGAACTAAGAATAAACTTAACCATCTGTATCTTGCAGCTCTGAAGAGAAAAAAAAAAAGAGTTCCTAATATAGCTTTCATTTCAGGGCAAAAACCGTGTTGCAGATTGTGTGTGTGAGTGTGTGTATATGCATATGAGTGAGACTTCTCACATTTATGTTTGTGTTTGATAGCCGTGTACGAGTGTGAGACTTTCAAAACCTGCAAGATGTGTTATGTCAGCCCGTGAGAGTAGTCGCACCTGCGTGTGCGTCTGTGTTTGTAGAATGTGTGTGTGCGCGTGCACAGGTTGGCTTAGTCATCAAGGTAATTAGTGTGTAAACCTCCTTGCTGTCGGTTCAAAGAGAATTAACGAGCTCTAGTTAATTAACAGTCTCCCTCTCTTCTTGTTACATGTGTCTGCATATTCAACACATGTGTGTATCTGCACATCTGATTCTTGTCTGTGTGTGTGTGTGTGTGTGTGTCTGTGTGAGAGAGAGAGAGCATTTGGATGTGAGACCGTGTTTGTGTTTGTTTATGCCCTAGTACACTCTGGTCTGCATAATGAACTGACAGGATGCGGCTTATGCATAAACCAAAACTACAAATATGGTTGTAGGACTGGAGCCACAGTTCCCTTTTGCTCTCTGCTCGTTGTTTTTTTTGTTTGTTTGACATCATCTTTGTACAGGTGAAGAGCCACTGCGGCTAATCTTTAGAAACTAAGTGTACTGGGTTGTAACAGTGCATAGACAGGGGGACAAATTCCCATCATGAGCACAGATTTATTCAAATCATGTTGCATGGAGGCAGAGTGAGACACAGTCAGTAAATACAGACCAAAAAATGTAAAATAATTCATTTGACAGATTGACTGATATGACTTTTTAAATGCTGAAACATAATATAAAATCATTAACCATTAAAAGAGTTGATGATAGCTTTTAACTTCTGAACTGACAATTGATAAAAGTCAGTGTAATTAGGTTTCGGCTAAACATACTTAATGACCATAATAATTGGTTTTTTTCTTTGTGGCTTCTTTCTTTTATTCAAGAAAACAAAACTATGAAAAGAAGTGTAAAATGTAACAGGCTGTGGCAGAACAAATATTAAATTTATCGACTGTGAGCTGGAAATGCTAGTGTTGATGATGATTAATTTTTATCTTTATAATTCATAATGACGTTAGCCGGTCCTACTGCCCGGCATCAAAAGTGTTGTGATGGATTATACTTTCATCTGTCTTTGCCCAACATATTGCTGCATGTTTGCATTTATTGCTGTTTGCTAAAAATAAAAAAAAACTGGATGTTGAAAGAAAAAGTGTTTTTCCCATGTTGTTAATATAGTTCTTTTGAAACAGGCCAAAGTCGGTTTATTCACTGAGTCCAACGTCAATCAAGCAGACAACAAACATCCTGTTTGTAATCGCTCCCTCCAGACACCTGAAATTTTCCTTACGTTGACTGAGGGGTGCCGCTGTGTAATTTCCCTGGCAGCGATCCTTGAATCGTGATTTAATCCTGAGAACACGTTACGTTTGATGGCGTACATCAATATTTTTAAAATAAGATATTTTTAGGCCAGAAATTGGATTGTGTGACCGATGTGGGATACTGAAAGTCTTAATTAAAGACCAGATTTATGGAAGCTTAGCAGCTCTAGTGGACAGGATGACCTCTTGAATGATTAGAATAACCCTGGCATTTAAGCATAATATGAGTAATGACTTAATAATCAGTTAAAAAAAAGATTAGTGATTAAACGAGTACATTGCTCTAAAAAGCCTTTAATATACAAATGACTAAAGTAAATAGCGATCTATTCTTTGGTTCTCCACAAAGCTGTCAAAAAAAAAAAAAAATTACAGGGTTGGCCATTCAGTCCCTGGCCCCTCCACCTTGGGCAGGACGGTCAACCCTAAGTTGCTCATGATGGGCGGTGAGCTTCATACGCCAGCTCTACTGTCACTAGTGTTGCACGATAAAGGATTAAAAATGCCTTAAAAGTGCAGATCATTCAACATAGCTATTTTTTATTAACAGATAATATCACTTTATCCCGATTCTTATAATCTAGAAGTTTATTTACTATCTAAAAAAATACCAGACCTGATAAAATGTCAGCCTAATGCTTATTACAGCTATAACTGTGTGGAATACGTAAGGTGATATTGCACTATACTACCAGAGCACACACTGAAAACTAATATGCTCCTGTTGACACCACATGGGTATAGTCCAGACTTCATATCCGGAATGCTGATCAGTCAAAATGACCTTTGTTTCTGCTCTTTTGTTTTGCTGCCGTTTAGAAATCATGTTGTGCTAATGCAGACAGCCATGTGGTCATACTTTAAGAGTAGAGTGAATACTGGAATGAATAAGTGAACTCAATAACAGCAACCGGATTACAATGCAAATATTATTGAAAAATAATGAGCTTGCATTGACTGCTTTAAAGCTGGCATCCTTACACTTTGCATGATTAAACTGCCATGAAAAAGGCGTTTATGCAGAGACACTTCTTCACTGTGGATTCACACAACGTGGCTCTACGGATGACATGTTGCATGACTTGCATTTAACTTCAAAGCTTGCTTTTCCTTGCCTTTCTTTACTATTGTTTTCTACCATTTTAATTGCCATTTAGATTCTCTGGCTCTAGATGTCTTGTTTCATAACTGTAAGGGATTTTTTTCTTTTTACAAGCACCTTAGGTGTGAAATTTGTTGGTGAAAAAAACAACAACACATGAATATCTTTGTTGTTTTTTTTTAATCTAATTGCACAAACAAAGTTCAGTTCTACTCCAACACTGTTTGCTATTTCTTTTCTTCTGTCTTTTCTCATCATGTCAAAGAGTCCAATAAAATAAATGAAACTAAAGTTTAGCTGGAAAATGAGTTAATTGGTAAAATTCGTGTGATCCTAATAAAATCTCCAAGAGTTTATGAGAAAACCTTCTGAAATCTTTTGCTGTCAACTGTTAAGTTATGCATCAAAGCCAGTGAGGAGGGGAAACAGTGAAGCACACTGACAGAAAGCATCTTTCAGTTACTGCGCAAACAGGACAGACGGGTTAACAATTTATTTGACGATGATATATTTAAACTGGTTATTTAAATATAGAAATGATCTGCAACTTTGTTCAAGCCCTTAGTGGTGTAATGGAGTGACGTTTCCAGTGCCATAATGCAGTTTCTTAAGGCTATGTTGAAAAGAGCAGACATCCTGCTTACGCAGTGTCACCGCTGGGTCAAGCAGACAGGTACAGACAAGTGTCAAAAGACTACGTGGAGGGGAGTGACAGATGATGGATGGAACAACTGATCAAAGGTGGGATGAGGAAAAAAAATGTCTGTTAATCAGCATTTGTAGTGAGGTAAATATAAAATAATAAAAGGAAAAGACTCGGCATGACCACAGACTGTCTGAAGTAGAAGTGAAGAAGAGATGAAGAATGTTGTTCAGAGGGAGAGACGCGGACTGTTGTGGCATTTGCAGAATGCACAAAATGGTTTGGAGCAGGTTGAAACTCAGCTCAGGGAGGGATGAAGCAATATGAGTGGCATTTCTTCAGCTGTCTGGCCCAGTGATGTTGATGAGTCAAGGCGCCTTATTATCACAGCGCACACTCACGCACTCGCACAGACATTCATAGCTTCCACGCTGATGCCGGAAATGCGCACTTCAGCCACGCTTGCTCACACTCACACTTGCAGGTGTGCACTTTAACACACACTGACAACACATCTATAACTATGCAGCATGTATGTTGCAGTGGGACCACCTCTGCAGTAACAGCAATCCTCCCTTATCCATGCTTCTGCTTTTTCCCTCCCTTCCCATGTTTCTCTGCTCTCCTTCACCCTTTGTTCCCTCACCCCCCACTTTCTCCCCTTTTCATTTCCTCTTTCTTCTTTCATTCCCCTCATTCTGCAGTTCACCGATCTTCTCTCCCTCTTTCCCTCCCCTCTTCCTTTCTCTTCTTTCCTCTGTCTCAGTCTCTCGCTCTCCATTGCTCCCTCTAGAAGCAGGTGATGTAGAAGGGTGCTCAGCAGTATCTGACTATCAGGCCTGACTCTGTGAGAGGAATGATAATCACTGTGCTGCACTGCAGAGAGAAAAAGAAGAGAGGGAGAGAGAGAGAGAGAGAGAAAGGGAGAAGAGGGAGGGAAAGGGGGTATGAGGTAGAGAAAAAGGGGGGCAAGTGCGGCAGTAGAAATGAGGGGGTAAATTAAAGTGCGTGGGGGGGTGGAGATGCAGAGGGCAAGAGAGCGGGACAAAGAGAAAGGAGGCAAAGAAAAAGGAGAAATATGGGGAGAAGGGTATAGAAGAAAGAAAGACCGGATTACAGAAATTGAGCAGTGCTTTAGAAACATGTTACCTTCTTGGTGTCACGCTCCCTCTTTCCCCTCACAGGAGCACCTTCTCTTGTTCCACTCCCCTAATCTTTTCCCCTCCTGCATACACACTTACACACAACCACACTCGCACTCCTCAAAGAACACCACCCCTACCACCACAACAGCTTGTTGTACAACAGCCCCGCGGTATGAGGGAGAGCCTTAGCCTTGTGTCTGAGCGCCAGAGAACATTAACTGCAGCAGCGAGGTCATCTGATCGGCACTATGCGGACCCATTCGCTCCCTCTCTCCACACTCCTCTTCAGAATGCTGCAGTCTGCTGCAAGCCCTCCGGTGGCAAACACTGGAACTACGAGCCTCGCTGACTTCTGACACGCCTGTCCCGCTTAACAGTTTTTGCTTTGTGCGAGGCACGTTTGTGATTTGTTGAAGCTTTGTGAACTTCAATCACTTTCTCTTATTGGCTCCATTTAGAAATAAAACCGTGAGTCAGTTGTGCACCATTTTAGCCCTAACTAGTTATTTAAAGTGGGTGGATGTTTGCAGGTATTTTGTGGATGACTGTTTGTGCAGAGGCAGACAGGCAGAGAGACTGTTTCGCTGCATGTGGATCGACTGCTTCGCCATCCACCACAGCTTTATTACCATCAATCTGTCCACTCTGGCATTGTGCTTTCTCCCTTCTCCCTGTCTCCATCTGGGCTCTCCACCCTGCAGATACACATTGAAAATCATTGACTCTATTCACAGCATCGGCCCTTTGAAATGTTTATCCTTTTGTGCAGCCGTGGCTGTCTATAGGGAAAAAAACAAAACAGAAACAAAGGCTCATAGTGTGAGATGTGAAACGAGGCTTACCGGACAAATGCCCATGATTCAGATTAGCTCCTTTGTTGGTGTGTGTGTGCTGGTGGTGTTCATCACTTTCCAGTGCTAGTCCTTAAAACAGTCATCTCTTATAATATCCATGACAGCAGTCATTGTTAAGAAAGATGCAAACAGGATGGCCGCGTACAACTGGCCTTCTGTGTGCCTGCGTGAGTAAGAGAGACCATACATATGTATGCCTGCTATTTAGATGGTATTTACTGCCCATTCTGTCTTCGTGTGTGTGTGTGTGTGAGAATTTGTACCATTAGACTAATAGTATGCGTGTTAGGAACAGGCTTTTCCCACCCACTGCTATTGTCCATTAAGGTTGACCAGATGAAGAGTGAACAATAGCTTCTCTGTGGGGGCCAGTGTATGAAAGAGTAAAAGTGAGGATGAGGCTAAAGATACGTACTTTCTGTAGAAGGCTGGCAAACAAGATCACGCAAACAAGATCACACATCCACGCGCGGGCACACACAAACACAACCTCCCTGTTGAGAGTGATTAGGAGTGCTGCTGTGAACAATAGATAGAGTCAATAAAGGACCTCAGAGACGTCCGACTACAAGAGCAAGGTCTCTTTTCCCCTGCTCCCTCCACCACCTCTACCTCGATTCACACTCCCATTTTTTTTTCTCCTTCACACTCTTTTGCCTCGTTTACACTTTCAGCTCTTTTGGTGCGGCATTCTTTCTCTGTCAAACAAGACCACTCTTCCTCCCCGACTTTCCAAACTATTTCATTTGTCATATCTTTCCCAGCTTTCTCCATAAACCTCTCAATTTCTTCTTGTTTCTCGTTGTTTCTCTACCTCCCCCTCACATATACTTTGTCTCCTTTGTGACGCTCCTGTCTTTTGTGAAATGGGCGGACGGGCTGAGCTGACAGAGGCTGACACGATGGAGCGCCATGGCAAACTGAAATCCATCCTGTCAGTTTAGAATCAGTGTCACTCATTTTACAAGGTTAAAGATAGCTTTGCCTAATGTGCTGTCAGATACAAACAAGCACGTACACCACATAGGCCTTGCCACACATAATCACAACCCACATATGCGTATGCTATAACTCTGGCACGCACAAGTGCAAACACACACTCACACATGCGTGCTCTGCACTCCAGGCGACTGCCACATTAATTCACCTGCCTACATATAAAATGGCATATTTGTACACTAGTTGTGGATCTTATAGATTGTGTGTTTATACTTTGTGGCGACATAAATGTATTTACACCATCATATTGTGGGGACCAACTTCCCATTTGGGAACCATAAACAAGTCCCAATAATAACTAGGGCACAATTCGGAGGTGAAGACATGGTTTGTGAGGAGGTTTAGTTTAAGTTTAGGGAAGGGATGCAGTTAAGCAAATAGCAGCTATGGTTAGTTTCAGGAGAAGCCTTCAGATAAAAAAATTAAGTCAATTTAATGTCCTCTAAAATGATTTAAACACAACTGTGTGGGTGTATGTGCATGTGCAAACCCCTTTACAGCCCTATCACCCCCGTGACAGACACAGTGCCACAGAAATGTCTTGGGGTGCCTCGCCCAATGTCTTGACAATAGTCTCAGTGTGTGTGAGTGACAGAGAGTGGCTCGGGGACACAGAGGGGGCGTTATACTGGGTAGACGACACGCACGAAGATGTACAGGCACACACACACGTACACACACGCACATTAAAGAGAGAAGACAGTGAACTCTTTCTCTCCCTCTGCACTATTTCTCATTCCCTCTCTCCCTGACGCAGAGAGACTCAATCATTCTCGCACTCTGTCTCCTTTGACGCATAGGAGAAACAAAATAACTGCTCCCTCACTCTCTCCTCTTTTTTTCTTTGTGTGTGTGTGTGCGTGCGTGTACAAACGCAGACTGTATAATTAATACGGCTTTCATTTTCTTTCAGCTATGAAGTATGCTTTTGGTATGCAAACAGACTTCTTGCATGCGAGTGTGTGATAACGTGTGTGAGTCTGCGGGTGCACGTCCGCGCGTGTGTGTGTTCGATACACCAGAGACCAAGTGCAAAGTTGGGCCATTGAGCGGACAGAGAAGGAAGAAGGAGAGTTAATTAGAAAGCAGGGGAGACTCCAAAGCGTCCCTATCGATAACCTCACACCACACTTCAAGCGTGTATATGTACATTGGCTTTTGCAATCCCCTTTGAAAATTATAGTTCGGCATTAGGGTTAAGAAATGGCTCCCGTGAAGTCATATTCAGCAGAGCCTTTTACTCAGAAGTCTGCCTGATTATTATGCGACTCTTGGCATTAAAAAATGTTGAAAAGTGCAAATTATTCTGCAGCTAATGCAGTAAAAATAGTTTAGATGCTGTTTGTCTGCAGCATAAAACTACAGGTATAGATTGCACTTTTAAGGTGTCAGTAAGGAACCTCATTAGGGTTCATTTTGGGTGTATGAGGATTTGTGTATGGTATATTAAAATATAACCATCTATATAACATCTGTCACATTTTCTTTATGTTCTGATTCAGTGCTTCTGTTTTCAGGCTTCAGGGCTTAACTGTGGATTATTTTCACAACTCATTAATAATTTAGTCTCATTAGCCCAATAGGCTGACAGAAATTGCCATTTGTAACCAACCAAGAGTCCAGACTACATATTCAGTATGCTGGCATAGAAGATTCTGAAATTCAACCTGTTTTCATGCCTAAAAGCTACATAAATTTTTAAATACTGAAACTGTTGCAGTCTACAGCTCTTGCATGGTGTCCATCTGCAGAGGAAGCTATGTGTTTTTAGAAAGCATTGATCTTTCAAGCTTTCTTTTAAGCCACGAGACAACAATCCAATTACTCTTTAAAGCTTATTCAAGGAAGAAATGTATTTTTCAGCCCATTAGGGGGATTTAATCCCCTTACTTTATCTGAAAACTAATTTTCACAAGACAGCAACGAGACCTCTAATGTACACAATATTTCAGTGACTTAAGCACTATATATATTGAAAATTTTGAGTTTAAGTGGAGCACTTTGTAGATGCAAATACATTCACTGATCTCTACATGGGTTCAGACACGATATGCGCAATTTGGATTCCTCACAGTCCAGATCTCACATTCTACACAAATCCCCATACGGGAATAAGAAATGAATTATTTAACCATTCATAATGATCATGCCATGTAAGAGTAACACCACTTTGTAAAAGTCACACAGAGACACTTTCTTGCAGGAGCGACTTATTAATCAGATAAAAAAAAACATTTTTTTTTGATATTCAGTTAGTTAACAATTTTAAATTCAATGTTTGATCATCCACAACTACACCGTTACTGCTGCTGCGGTTGCCTTTTGGTTGAGATCTACTAAAGATCTACTGCAAACATGGTGAGCACGCTTAACATCTGTCTTTTAGAGAATTCAGAGAAAAAAAAGGGGGAAAAGAAAAAGAATAACAAAAAAAAACCCCTTCAGAGCATGTTAAGGTGAAATCGTTGATTCAACATATTTTTGACAGAAGACTCCCTGCAAAGGCTCTGCAGGATTTAAAAGGGCCGCTGTCAGCAAAGGCCGGCATTAGAAAACACTGTCACACATCAAATTCTAATCAAAGCCTGGTCTTTTTAACAGCCGTGAAAGCTTTTATGTTAACACGACACCACGACCAAAGCTTTATTCACGCTTTTAAAAAGAGACTGACCCAAGCATGTGTGTGTGCCTGCACCTGACAATACACCATATCTGTGTCAACACACTCTACCCTTGCTTCTCATCTTACCGGTGATACCGTGTGTGACTCCCCTAACCATGAATAAATTGTCTGTGATCCGCGCTTACAAAGTGTACACCTGTGTGCGTCTTTGTATGGATGCAGGTAGGGATGTGTATATTTTCCAAGCTGTCTCAAGTTGTCGGCTCGGATGTGAGCATTCTTTTATCCAGCCAATTAGAGGTTGCCATTTCATCCCATGGAAACCTGTTTGGGGCCTAATTGGAAGACGTATTTGCATTACTTTGATTTCAGTTTCTTAGTGCGCTTGTTTAAAGCTTCTGTGTGCATATGCGGATGTGAGTAATGTTCAATAAAAGTGAGGGTTTTTTTTGCTTTTACCCCCTTTTTCCTCAAGTGCTGTTAGTTGCCATCTTCATATTAGTGCTGTATTTGTGAAACAAGAGGAGAACCTCTTAAATAATCTATGTCTGATTTGTACCTGTGCACTGTTGACCCATTAAGAACGAGCTTTATGGTAATGCCTTGCTATTACTGTGCTATATCAGGAGAAAGTCTTTGACTTTAAGTGTAGTTTGATTCATCACGTTCACTGCGTTTTGGCTCTAAGTGTCTGTATGTGAACATAAATCATGTTAGTTTATGCGTATGGAGGTAGTTCTTCCTTTCCAAAGTCCAAGGGAACAAGAGTGTGTGATTACACAGCCTGTGTGAAAATGTGTGTCTGTCAAACAGGTCGACCTGATTTAACATCTCTGTTTGAAGACACTGGCTATTTCTTAGGGCTTGGGTCAGCTAGATCTTTTTGTCTGTGTGTAAGTGTAAGTGTGTCTGCACATTTACGTAGGTGTCTCTCTTCTGGTTTATTTCTGACATGAACAGGCAAGTGGGACTCTACAAGGATCGAACACGCACACATAGCGTATACGCTCACACATGCACTGGGAGAGGTTTGGGTCAGTGGTATAATATGGAGAAATGCTGCAGGCAGAGGCATGCCCACTCAGATTTATGTAACTTTTTCATTAGGGCAGGTAGAAAGCTCTCATCTCTTTCCCTCTCCCTGTCTCTCCCTCTCTCCCTGACACACACGCACACACACACACTCACACCAAAATAGCCTGGAGAGTCTGAGCTGGCTTTCCTCTCAAAGTGAACCTCCTTCCCTCCTCTCTTCTTCTACTTCTAACCCTAGACCCATATACCTCATTTCTATCTTTTTCAGTCTATCTCCTCCTTCCCTGTACTCCCCCCATCAGCTTTCCACCCCTAGGCAATACCTAAGAATGCATTTTCATTTTGTAGCTTCACATCTCCCTCCACCACTCACTGAAGCATTGCCTGTTCTCCCACTCACCTTATTTCTCTTCATCCACCTACCCAAATCTCCTACAACCACCCCACACCGCCACCACTACTCCCCCCCCCCCCCCCCCCCCCCCGAAGTTAGTGGTACTAACCAGGAATTTCTTTTCTACTCTTTCATTTACTCTCCTCCTCTTCTACAGTCTTCATCTCGATCTTCCGATTTATCTATCTTCCACCAACAATTCTAAACAGATGGCTACATGTAGCCTGGAGCAAAAACATTGGCTTTGGACTACAGCGCTACCAGGGCCAGTCTTTTGCACTCACGCAAGATCTAATAAGCTGATATCCGGCGAGAAATGTGCTCTGATTCGCCAGTGGCAAAAATGCATAAACCATATTGCACAGTGCAGATATTCACACCTTAGGCTTGTTCCTTGGTAGCATGCTTAATTTGATCCAACCCCCCCCAAAAAATGAAAAGCAAAGATTAAAGCTGATTTTAACTACGGTCTAAAAACAGACGAAAAAGAGGGAGCAGGAAATGGAGAGGGTTGTTAAGAGTCATTTGTAAAATTTAAAGAAACTATTAAGTGTTATAAAAAAAGAAAGTTTGGAACCATTAAAAACACGTTTTAAAAAAGATGGATCCAGATGGAGAGTGATGAAAAGAGATGAAACCACTTAGGGAGAACAAAGAGATCAATCAAGAGAAAGACAGACGGAGGAAGATGTAATTGTGCATGAGTGTGTGTGTGTGTGTGTGTGTGTGCGTGTGTGTGTGTGTGTGTGTGTGTGTGTGTGTGTGTGTGTGTGTGTGGAGAGGGCGGGGGGTAAAGTCAGACATTGGGGATGGAAGATTGGAAAGAAACACTTTTTTTATTGGACGACTTACACAGCGCTGAGTTCTAAAGCAAATATCGCAGGCGCCTGCTCTGTACAATAAAATAATAAGTGTTTATAAGCACATTCCAGTGAGTAGATTTTTGCCACCTTGGTTTTGTAAGTTTGTACATTGAAGCTTAGATCTGTTACCATCACTTTTGAGAGTATGTACTGTATGTAGACATCTTTTTTTAAGACTCATAATTAGACATATATCTTTATATTCCAATACTTTAACTCTGAGCATTCACCTCCTTTGCTTTAAGCCTGATTGTGATTTAAGAATAAAAGCGCTTTTTCTTTATGTGTGTTTGCAGACCTGTCATTGGATAGGTGTTTGATGATTCGTAAGTTGTTTCCTCTATAGATGTCATGAGTTCAAAACGCAGTTTCAGCATTTTTTAACAAAAGCACGCTGATATTGTGTCAGTCCATTCTACATAATAAAATCGTTCGGTCCACCGAGCTGTCACCTGGAACATCGACTGGCAAAGCTAAACCAATTTTAATCAAGTTGACTCACCCTAGATTGATTCAGTTTGAGTTTATCCAATCCGACTTGATTCCACACAATCTGAATTATTCAATTTAGCTGCGCTGTGCGCAGTCCAGTTCAGTTCAATTCAAAATCCATTCAAGCCAATTTAATTCAGCTCAACTCAATACCACTTAATGCACTGAAGATTCTTTTGTGTAGGTGGATAAAACCAGTCATAGGGCTACTAAGCTGTCTCGAATCCCTGTCTAGTGTGAAAAAGAGTGCTTTTGTTTAGCAATATTGGGTAAAATTGCTCAACCCACAGACAGCCATTAAGGTAATGCTGGAAGGCAGATGAGCTGAATGCCGAGCTGTACAATACGGAGCAGAGTCTTCAAGAAGCAAATAAAAGGAAGCATCGCAGTGAGGGGCTTGCTATGTAGGTCTTTGTGTGTGCTCAAATGTGTGTCTGTGTCAGGGAGTTAAGAGAGAGTGTTTGTGAGCCTCTGCGGATGTGTGTGATTCTAGGAGGCAGAGTGTGCCCGGGCTTGTGAATGTGATTCCGATCCAGAGGGAATGGAAGAAGAAACTGATGTAAGAGATGGAAAACTTTCCTATCCACTTGTGTGTCATCATATTCTTATCAGACTTCATTTGCTTGCAGTGAAAAAGTGTGTATGCATAAGGATCTGGGAGGGTGTGTAATTATGTGCTATTATGTACACACAAAAGTGTTTCGGTGGGCACGTCTGTGTGTGTTAAAATCATAATTTTGACAGTGCCTGCCACATGTATCCCTGCTTCAGCTTGCCTGCGTGAGTGCATGTATCTGCTGGAAAGACATTCCCACATTCTTGCCATTTCCACAGAGAAGTTGAAACAAAAGCTGAAGGGAGGAGTTGTTAACACGGTAACATTATCAGCTGAACAGCCTGTCTGTATTATCTTGTGTGGTAAACAGCTGAGACAGACAGGGGACTTCTAATCACATTCCAGCTCTGGTTGACCTTGATGTGTAAGGAAACAGACAATTTGTCTCCTTTTGCCTCCTGCAACCTCCCTCCCTCTGATTCTCTCCTTCCTTTGTCTTTCTCTGGCTGCACTTAGGCTGCCACACATGGAAATGCACATGCTGTCTTTGTGGCTTTAATTCAATGAATCCTAAAAATAATCTCAACCTTTAGCATCGCCTTTTGCCCTTTACTTTTCACGTTCACATTCTTATCTTGAGTCAAAGCGTTTTAAAGAGTATGGGTGACCAAAACATCACTTTAAAAACCTCATCTTCATCCCACTGAGGACATTTGGACTGCACCTTGTCTACGCTGGCTACATTGTGAAAGCAGCATGCCAGCACAGCAGCAGTAGCAGCTGCAGTTCTCAATCATTTTGTGTTCAGTTGGAGCGCCGCTGTGCAATCTGAAAACTTTCGGCAGCAGTCACGGCCCAATACACTCTACATAGTCCCGGAGAAAATAGCAGAAAAACAGGTGTGAAATGGCAGCTTCGAAATGAGACCAAAACAGTTCTTGTGCAGATGCGGCCTGCAGTGCTTTCACATTTACCATTTTTCAGGAATTTGAAACCAAATCTGGTCCTCAAGCTAAGGCTTTTCCCCTGTTTTACAAAGTTATATCTGTGGAAGTGTGTGCAATACAGCTGAAGATTTGTTTGGTCAGATTCAGTTAAAAATGAGCTTAGTTTCTTTCAGTTAAATTTATATCAATGTAGCTGTTCTAACAACAGAGGAGTTCAAACAGATGGATAGCTCAAAACCTGTGATTGTAGATATGTCTATACTATGTATAGTACTACACTGTAAACATGGAAATAAATAAATAAAAACATGAATAAAAAAGTAAAGGATTATTTTGTCCAGTGACCTTAAAAAACATGACAAAAACATTTATGAGTCATTTATAAATCTGATCGCTGCCTATATTTAAAATATAAATGTTGAATGAAATGATTTAACTAACAAACTATTATTCTTTCAATTTCAGCTGATGCTTCTAAATCTTAAATCGAAGGTGCGATGAATGCTTTTGCACTTCCATTCAACTGTGGCTCTTCATGCCAAGAGCCCACAAAGTACTGCTGAATGGCAGGTCGACAAAACTGTCAATAAAAGGGAAATTCGTGTTTCTCGATGTTTACAAATGTCAGTTTGTTTGTGAGTTTTAATAATGGACCTTCAGTGCACTTTCAGACGCAGACTATTTATGTTCGTACAATCTCGATCAAGCGGAAAATCAATGTTTACAGGGTAAGCAAGTGTTCTAAATCTACAGCCAAGCACCTAAGAGGGGAGACTGCGATGGTCAACCCGTTCTTAGTCTCCTTCCATCATTTAAACCTCTCTCACTCTGTCTCATTTCATCCAGTCTGGCTCATGTTTCCTCTCTCAAGTCCACTGCGTCTAACCCCAGCACCTCCCCTCCCCTCGTGCTTTGCTGCCAGGTCAGCAGATCAGTTTCAGTCTGGCTCAATGGGTGATCCCCACTTTGGTTACCTTGTCCTTCTCACCTCCCACTTACCTCCACCTCCTCATCTCCCATCTACTCGCCCCTTGAGCATATGGCTGGCTGAGTGGCCTGAACTCGTCGTGACTTCAATAAATACCTCAGTGTGCTGGTATCATCATGACAAGGGTCACGGGATGGTTACAGTGTGCGCATTCGTGTGTGTAACAAAGCGACAGGGAGGGGACAGTGTGTGTGTGTGTGTGTGTGTTTCTGTTTGTTTCTGGATGACAGTACCTTCCCCTCTATGACCCAAATGCACGCCGCATGTTATCACAGGGGGCGTATGTGCGGATGCATTCATGTGGCATGCATGAATCTGAGTCTGTGACAGAGGCTCGTCATATTTAATCCTGGAGGGATTTTGCTGAAATGAAAAGCTGCTTTTCAATTTTATAATCCAGTAGACCTAATCTCTCCACCCACACCCGTCCATACAGTCCAATTAGATGGACAAGACTGGCCGGATGAGTCCTGTTCACCACAAACTCACCTCCAGTGCCTGCCCTTGCTGTGCCAAAACAAGTGCCCCGTGTTGTGAGAGTCCAGCAGTGACCTTCACCAAGTGTTGCAGAAATGTGCAGTGCGCAAAAAACTGCACCGTCGACCCACCTGTTTCCACTGCAGTCTTGGCCTTGTTAACAGGACATTGATTGGACTTGGACTGAATGTGTGTGCATGGGTTTAAGATGATGTGTGACTGGTTCGATTCAGCCTTTGTGGCACCGAGCGCTCACCGCCCCCGCACACCCGCTGGGTTCAGCAAGAGAGAAAGTGCACACTACAGTAAAAGAAGTCGCACTAGTGAAAATGCTGAGTCGATTTATTCTCGGAGGTCAGTGTGGCGCATGGAAGATGCAAGGGTACCAGCGACGGGGTGTTTAGATTTATAGGCTGGCATATGGCAAAGAAAGTTGGAGACTGACGGAAAGGAAGAGGGAGTGAGAGTTAAAAGGGAAGAAAAGTGAACAAGTGAAAAGTTCAAAGCTCTCTTTCAGATTAAGTTACTCTCTGAAAAAAGGGTGAAAACCAAAGATGGAACTGGAACATAACTGTTAAGTTTGATAAGCTTTAATTGTGGGTGACTGAGGACAACAGACAGGAGGAACCTTGTTGTGATGAATTGTGCATTTTGTGTGTGTGTGTGGTGGAGTTAAAGGGTGGAACAAGGCCACTTTGCCCATATTGACTGCAGTGCCATGTGGCTGCTGTGATCATTAATGTGTCCTGATGCCAACGGGTATCCTGATGACCCACATCTCAGCAGTCCACTCTCAGTCTCTGGCTGCCACCCAAACCAGACCTCTCTCTTTCTCTCGCTCTCTTGTCTTCTATCTTTACTCCCCGCTTTCCATGCCTCTCTTTTCTTGGAGAAACATACTCCTATCATCTTTCTTACAATTTGTCCACTGCAGGTGTAAAAGTGAAGTTGCAAGGAGCAGAGGTGACGAGGGTAAACAAATATAAATACCCGGGCTCAACCAACCTCCAAAGCACTGGACAGCACGTAAGAGAGGTGAAGGGGAGAGCGCAGGCAGGGTGGAGTGGGTGGAGATAAGTGTCAGGGATGATTTGTGACTGAAAGATAGTAGCAAGAGTGAAAAGGGAAGTTGTTAGTGAGAGCTGCTATGATATATGGTTTGGAGACTGACGAAACGACAGGAGGCCAAGCTGGAGGTGGCAGAGTTGAAGACGTTAAGGTGTGACCAGGATGGACAAGGTTAGAAATGAGTATATCAGGGGGATAGCACGGGTTGATCAATTTACAGACAAAGTCTGAGGCTGAGATGCTCTCAACATGTGCAGAGGAGGGATAGTAGGTATGTTGGGGAAAGGATGTTGAAAATGGAGCTCCTGAGCAGAAGGAAAAGAGGAAAAAGACAAGATTCATGGATATAGTGGACAAGGAAATTAAGGGGGTCGGCGTGACAGAGGAGGATGTTAGAGACAGGGTGAGATGAAGGCAGTTGATCAACTGTGGTGAGCAAGAAGAAGAAGTTTGGTATTTAACCTCTATAATTTTTCTATTACTGTTAGAGACACACACCCCCGACCCCCAACACAAACACACACAGACACACACACTTTTTGTGGAATTTAGTTAAATATCTAGTCATTTAGACCACATTTCTGTTTTTTTCACCATTTTGTCCCTCACCATTTCCATTCATATACAGATATCTTTCCTACTCTCTCTCTCCCTACTCCTCAGTGGACAATTTACATAAAAACAACCAACACTATTAACTGAGCTGTCTTGTGATCTTGTTTCCTCTTTGATGCAATCTTGCACTTTATTCATGAGCATCCGAGTTGGTCTGATGATGTGCTGACTTCAAATGAACAGCTTTTAATATTTTCACTGACCCAGTAAAGTAGCTTTAAAATGCACAAGTTCTGCCCCATCTCGTTTACTCCATCTTCTTCCCCCTCCTAACCTTCTGTAATTCTCACCCACTCCTGATCTAATTCTATTCCAATTTCTGTTGGCATCGCAAATCCTACATCTGGCACATGCACACCACCTATTACTCCCGGAGTCTATCTCTCACTTGCACTCATGTATAAAATGCATATGCCTTCATGGAATAAGCAGTACCGCAAGCAAAGTGACAGGCACCCACAAACAAAAACCTGCTCATGTCGCTAAACTGTTTGAGTTAACAAATTTTGACATGTAAGCGAAACCAAGTCACGCATGAGCTCCCAAAATCTTAGCCAGCACACACACACACACACTGTGTATGAAACCAATGGGTGTTGCAAATTTTGGGGGTCGGCTTGGGTGGGGAGGGGGCAAACCTCACTGCAGCATGGGAGTTAATTACCACATCCGATCAATAATTCATTACTCTGTCAGTTTGTGTGTCTGGGTGAGTCTCTCTGTGCTCTGGCATGTTTTGAGTGCACATAAGCATGAACACCAAACTCTCCCAGTAAGCATTTTCTTTCCCTGGGAATGGCAGATTAAGAGGATTGAATCCGTAATGGATTAACCTCTGCAGTTTGTGTGCGTATGCATATGTGTGAGTGTTCCTGTGTGTGTGTGCGTGCGCGCACTGAGCGGGATCAGAGAGCCCATGTATGAACTGATTAGCCTAAGAAGCTGCTCTCCTTCCCTTTTAATGACCACATCAGCACTTTTCTCACCACGTGGAGGATAAATGTAGACTTGTCTGTCAAGGAAATGAGAAGCCCGCCTCTTTAAGAAGGGTTAGCTGTCATTCAAATATCACTCGTGGGCGCACTCCCTACGGAGTCCGGAGACCCTGCTGTGTCAGTGTGCCTGTGATGATAGATAGTAACTGTGTCTGTGTATTTGTGAATGTGTATACATGTGTAGGTGGAGGGGTGAGTGACCATCTCTATGGTGCATTTATTTATCAGCAGGAATTAAGCTTTTAACTGCAGCGCCTGGATTGAAAACCAAAGCCATTGCATCCATTAACTATATGACTGATATTGTTTATGGGATAAACATATATGCTAAATGGAAGAAAGATAACAGCTTGACAAGGGAAACAGAAACACAAAATGACCAATTACCCTGCTGGAAGCAACTATTCACCCACACCCCTCTCTGTTTTCACTCCGACTGATCTCCTCAGGGGTTCATACACACGGTGTCACATACACACACGTGTGCGCGCGCACATATACACACAATCATGCACATTCACGTACTCTTTGGCTACAGTGTGAGCTTGATGTATGTGCCCTGTAGTAGATCTTGCTAAACAGAGGGCCGATGTTTGACATGGAGCGCACGCGTCTGACAGCAGGCTACCGCCACACTGCTCATAGGCTTAGTATGCTGACACAGACACAAAAAAGTGCATAAGCATACACACACACACACACTGACAGCTATTTTGTGGAGATAAAATGGTGTTTAGACATCAGCGACAGGGTTTGCAGTACAGTATGTCAGCAGATGTGTGAATAAGAAGACATGAAGCCTGGGATGAAAAGGAGGAGATCAGGAGCCACACAGCGGACAAAGAGACAAAGAGAGTTTTTTAAGACAGAGTTATAACGAGGGACCAGTCAAAAGAATATTCAACATCCAGAGCGCCTACCTGTTTGCTGTACTTGTTTCCAGTCTGGCAGCCGTACTCTGAGCACTGGTCAGATCCCAGGGACATGGCATCTGCATTGCCACTGCCTCCACTACTGCTGCTGCTGGAACCAGCACTTCCCACACACCCACCACTGCCTACAAAGGTGTTAGAGGGAGGAAGCTCCTGGACTGCCTGGTGCTTCTTTCCCTCTGCTGGAGGTGAGTGAGGCTGAAGATTCACTGCGGGGAGGGGCGAGCTGGATTTGTAGTGCCGGGCCAGATCTGGGCTTGACTGATGCCTCCTACCACCGCCCATCCGCGGGCTTCCAGGGTCACCATCCACAGCACAGTAACGAGCTGCCAGGCGCTCACTAGCACTGCTCAGATCCTCTTCATCATCATCATTGGCATGGCGACGCAGTCCGTTGACTGTGACTATACCACTGTAGAGGGCCCTGTCTGACTTTCCTCCTCCAGGTCCATTCCCACTGCTTCCACTGCGCTTGTCCCTCCGAGGCTTGCGTCCACGATCTGATCCCCCACCACGGCCAACCTGTGGCTGCGCCCCCGTGGGACCAAAGAAATCTTCCTCTGGCTCCTTCTTGCCGGCCTCATAGCCATTCTTACCCTGAGCACCACACTGCCGAGCTGTGACTACCAGAAGAATAACCAAGATGACTGCTGCGGCTCCTGCCAGGACACCAATTGCTACACTGAGGCGCTGCTTGCCTAACGCACGCTCGCTGTCTGGGTCCCCTGCAATGTCTAGTGACAGCGGAGCCATCAGGCTTCGGGCCACCTGGGGAGAAAGGAAATAGGGGGAAAGATAAGATGCAAATGCAGAGTAAAGAAGGAAAAGGAATGCAGAGTCAAACCATCAATAAAAAGTTCAGAGCAGCAACTGTAAAAAGATGACACAGTGGGGGTGAGCCACAGAGAAACATCAAACAGCATCGTCATCTTAATTACACTGTGTTTTAGTGTGTGAGCTCTCCATTATTCCCAGACACATAGGGTGTCACTAAATATATAATTGCTCTTGCTTCCCAGTTGCAGCATTTCAAATTGTGCCTGCAATTCTTCACTTGTGATCTCGCATCTTCTGCAGTAGTAGAGAAAAAAATCTGGGATTATACTGTTTAAAGCTGATTAAAAGAATAAAATGAAACTTTAGACATTGAGCTCACGGGCAGTTAGGAATGGGAAAAGTAGGAGAAACAGTCAGTAAATGTGAAAATAAATCCAAGAGACACATTATGAATACACCCTCTGAATGCAAACTCATCTACTGTCTCATCAATGAACAATGTCCCTATTGTAAATGAAAGCGTAGGCATGGATTTGTTAAGGATTTGGTATCACAATTTTTGCACTGCGAATTGGACAGTTAGACAAATAAGGAGGCTACTGTAAATATGTGAGCTCTGTGGAATTGTCTTTAGAGCCATTTTTTCCCCACATGTTAAGGTCTCAAGTTTGTTCTGTTTAGCATAATGGTTTTGTTACAAGGTAAATCCACGCTAATCCATTTCAATATACAGCATATTGCACATATTTTGTCTCTGGGCTTAAGATAGATCTAACAATTATCTTCCTTTATGAACACATATACAGGATTGAAGCTCAGACATGCTCTGAGCTTGTACACTAATAAAAGGATCATTATAAGAAAGTGGGTTATGCTGAAACACAAACACAGCCATTAGTGGATATGGAGCCTTGCTCGACAGGAGACAATGAGGCTGTGGTGTTCTGGTCTGCACAGCCCTGCTGATAATATGGGGTAGACTCATGAATTTAAATACGACTAATCAATACAAACCAGCTTTGTAGGCAGAATCATTATTTAGATGCACTACAAGTTTAGACAGATATGAGCACAGTGATATCTATTCATGCACCTACACATGCCCGCAGAGAGTGTAAGCTGTTAGCGAGACAACTCATTCAGCAATCCCGACACCTTGTCACAGAGCTCATACGACAATTTCTTTGACCCATCTAGACAAAAAACTACTGACTCATGTAATTCCTGCCGCCTGCTGCTTAAGAATGTTAGATAATAAAGTATGCAAGGATGAATGGGAGAAAGAGAAGTTAAATATGAGCCCTCATGGCTTCAGATGGCTCAATAAAAAAAATGGTATAACCTGCAGTGTTAGTAATACTGCAGAAAATTCTGCTCATACAGCTGCACTGTGTAACTTGCTCATTATACTACAAAAGGCATATGAGGCTTACTTATACAGAGGCATTCTTTTTGTTATCCATGAGCTGAGAATAAGCCTGGCAGTGTTGTAGTTCGTTGTTTTATCCCCATCTATCAGGGTTAAGTTTCATTGTTTTTCACTGAGTTGTGTTGGTTCTATTCCATTATTCTGCTTCCACTGCAGAGGGCCTCTCTGCCAGGCTCCGCTCTCCCATCAGCCCCACTGTTCTTTTGCCTGCAGTATTCCTTTCCATTCTCATTCTACTGGGCGTCTCTGGCATAGCACATCCCCTGCACTGTCTGCTGTATTGTGTGTGCAGAACAAAGAGAACATTGCGATGGTGTGTCATATGTACAGATACCACTATGTGATGTTGCAGCCGCTAAGTCTGTGTGTGTTTGAGTGAGCACACAGGCACATGTGACGGCAAAAAACACGAAATGGTGCAAGGTGTATGCTTGTGAGTCATCTCCTCTGTGTGTGTGTGTGTGTGAGTGTGCATGTGAGAAGATGAGACAGCCCATGTATTGTCATCCAAGTGTAGATATGCATGCTGTATGCAGGTATGGGTACAGCATACCTGCACAACAACATTAGATGCGTTGAGAAGTGTTGAGCGGTATAAGCTGCCAACTCTACCCCTACATTTGAATTCAACCTTGTGACACATCCCAAAATCCCAGAGGAATCTTCCATTCTGCTGCATGAGCTTTATTCTAGCTGGACCTAACATTAGCATCTATCTGTTCTAGTCTCCAAGGATTCGGTTATCAGCATGTCACTGCAGATACTGATACATCCAGACAAGGAGTCCACACAACTGGCCAAAACTTGAAAAGTACTCATTCCCGGCCGGGGGCTCAATAAATTCACACCACAGAATAGCAACACTTTTAAAAATCTTAAATCTTTAAGATTAAGAAAAATATATGCATACACACACACATATATATATATATATATATATATATATATATATATATATATATATATATATATATGAACTGAGATAAAATACAATTGGTTAAAATGTGAAAGTGAACTTCATAGTAGATCACACTTTTGATGTACCTTAAGGGGTCCCAAATGACAGCAATGTCTAAAATCTCACAACTAAATTCTTTCTTCTTCTACCTCAAACTCTGCAGAATGATATTCCAGATAATTATCCAACATGTGGCTCTCCCAGTAATGTTGGATAGAAAAGACTGGGGTAATTTTCTGCCGCGGTGCTACTGCAGCAGCAGCAGCCGTTTTCGTTCCCTAATTGCATCTGGCATCCATCCACCACTCAGTTTGACTTCATTATGAGATGGAGGTATTCTCTCTTCAATGACTTCTACTCAATTACTCCTTCAAGTTCCTCCTTACAGTCACACTAAACTATGCATATTGTAATCACAGACAGCTTTTATATCAGCTTGGATATATTACACCTTATTGTTTGATTCAGTGGCATGGTCATTTAGGCATACTGCAGATAATTTTTCCTGCCCTGGTATTGTTTCATCACTTACCTCGTGATCTTTTTAAATTCTCATCTCTTTGATTTCTTGGGGTTTTTTTAAATATATTTTTATTTTTAAGTGTTAAATGCATAAGGTGTTCTATTTACTCCCTTGTGATAAAGTCATTCACCCTCTGTCTGCACTCATTTGTTTGAGTTTGTTCGAAAAGATATCTGGATGCCAAATTGTCTCCACATGAGGTGAGTCAAAACTTTCAAGCTGAGGTAATACAGGATGTTTTTCCCTTGCTAAAACACAACATTTAGCTTTAAGTGTGGTTCAATACAAGGATTTAGATTACTCAGAGGGCATGTTTAGCACAGTTTTACTGTAGTTGCTATGCAACTGTCTAAAATAGCTATACTAACATAACAGAAAATGAGAAATTAGTTAAAGTTTACATTTCTCAGCTGGCAATCATATATATTCTCCAACTGACTCATTTTTAATCATCTTCCCACCCAGGGAAGCAATACACTACAACAAGCATAGATCGAGGTAGAGTCTGCAAGAGGTGCATCTGCATTATAAAGTGTGCTCTTACAGATTCAGCTAACATTTTGCATAGGTTAGGCAGAGTTCAGTGGAACATTTTATGTTGTCCATATTGACCAAAACATTTTTTTGCTTGTTATATGTGTGCCTCTTACTACTCTTACTGTTCGCCTCACTACCTCACTACTATTTATATAATATTTATATAAATCATGATACAGGCAAAGAGTGGACAGCTGAAGACCTTTTCCTCAGAGAAAATCTAAGAATCAGTTCCTGCCCAAGTTTCAAGTGGGAGTTGAAACCACAAGTTCAGCACAAACACTCTAACCACAAAGCCACTGAACCAATTTAATTAATTAAGCGCCAGTACCAATTTCCACACCAGAGATAAAGTTTCAGTAATTATTACCTGCCAGCATTTATAACTTAATTGAAGATTTTTAAAGCGTAATGGGAAGTTCATTTGATTAATACGGAGGCAGAGGAGAAAGAAAGATTTCCACCAGCATAGCATAAGCTAAATTTGAACTCATACTGTTGTAGTTATTTTTGGTATCTCGGTAATGTCTTTGAGTCTAGTCAATTACCTCTGCACCTCCGTGTGGCTCTTTCAAGCCAACTCTGATCTTGCTCTGAAGACTTCTGTTTCAGAAAGCCACACAGATTTATTCAGTAATAGCAGATGCATTATATATTAAAGATTCTCTTTATTCTCCCAGTAAACATTACTCCTTTACAATTTGAAGTGGTTTACTTTATCTAATCTCTGCCCGTGTCTCTTCTCTTCACGGTGTGCTTCAAAACACAATGCAAACTCTATACTGCATTAATATTCAAGTCTATAGTTAAGAGACACGGCTCTGGAATAACTTCTATTCAAATGTACGAACATACTTCAACCTATTCTGTATCAGAGGGCCAAAACTGGGACAAGGCGATCTCTCTCTCGCTGGCTTTCTACCATACTTACCTCTAATGCTCTCTCTCTCTCTCAAACACACTCTTTTCCTCTCCTGTCTCTCTCTCACTCTCCCTCTCTCTATCACACACACACACACACACACACACACACACACACACACACACACACACGCATGCACGCACACACCTAATGCTTTCAGCTTTGAGTTCAATGTACCATAAAAGGAGAACCACTTCAGTAATAACAGTTATTTTAACCACACACACATTATAACAATGCATGCTGGACAAAGAACACACTCCAGTAGGCTCCAAACTACAAAGAAGCTGGCATTGCCAGAAGCCTTCAAATGAGAAATGGGCTTCTTTATCTGGGGCAAATGTAGGCACATTTCCCCCCAAAAAACTGTCTGAAAATTACACCATGCAGGCTGCAGAATCTCTGCATTTATTCATTCTGCAGCCACAGCTCCTGCACTGTAATGTGTAGACATTGTGGCCATTTAAGTAGGCCCCGGGGCAATACCATCGTTGTCAATATTTGTTATCATTACCAACAGTGTGGAATTGTGGTTCACATTTACCAAAAAGGCACAGTAGGTTTCATTAAATCTTTTACTTTGAGTTATTTAACTTAATGTACTCTGTGGGAGAAATCAGTTAGCATAAGACTGTATTAATACATGAAGTTACCTGTGCATCCACTAGTGAAGCATTAGCCAAGCTCTCATTAATGAAGACATGAACCAGCGCAGTGGCACAGAGAGAGGGGATGCCACTGTCATTCACTCGGACCACCAAACGATGTAGACCTCTGTGGCGCCGCTCCAGAGGCTCTGCCAGGGTGATCACTCCATTGGTGTGGCCAATCTCAAACAGTCGGAAGGGATTTCCTCCTACTAGAGAGTAGTGAAGATCAGCATTTGGGCCTGTGTCTGAGTCTATGGCTGTTACAGTTTTGACAATGGTGCGGGCACTGCTAGCAGGCGGTAGGAGGGTGTAGGACTCGTTGGCTGGAGAAGTAATTGCGGGGGCGTTGTCATTTTCGTCCGTCACAAAGAGCGAGACGGTGGCAGTAGCAGTTTTGCGAGGCTCACCTCCATCCACTGCCCGGACACGGAAAGTGTAGGTGGAAAGCTTTTCACGGTCAAATGATGCAGAAGAGAAGATGGTCCCAGTGTTGTTCTCAATGGAGAACAACTCTTCCTTCTCTTTTTTACCATCTTCTCCCTCTGATTTTTCTCCTGTCATCTTCTCATCAACTCCATCCATCTCTACAAAAAGACTTAGTTCTGCATTCTGACCTTCGTCAGCATCAGTCACAGTGACCATGCCAACTGGACTGTTGGCTAGCAGATTCTCCTTTACATAAAATGTGAAGATTTCCTGAACAAACTTTGGAGCGTTGTCATTGCGATCGGTCACCTGAACAACAACGCTGGCAGAGCCTTGTAAAGACGGGGTGCCTTTGTCCTTTGCAAAAACCCGTAGTTCATATCGCTCTCGCTGCTCACGGTCCAAAACCCCAGTGGCACGAATGTCTCCATTGTCTGCATCTATGTAAAATGGTCCATTAGCAGCAGGGTCGAGTGAGTAGGCAATTTCAGCATTCTTGCCACTGTCTGCATCTGTAGCTACAACAGTGACTACCCTTTCGCCAGGCGAATTGTTCTCTGCAAAGTGGACCTCCACAACACTCTGGGCAAAGGTTGGAGCATGGTCATTGATATCTACAACTCGCACCATCAATGAGCTGTTACTAGAGAGACTGGGGCTGCCAGAATCTACTGCCACAATTGTTACACTGTACTCTTTTGTGGCCTCGTAGTCCAGCAAGGCAGAAGTGTGTAAGAAGTACTTTTTCTTGTTCCTGTAAAAAAAGAAAAAAAAAAAGAAACATGAATGCAATAGACATTTTACAGGGAAATGATATAAGTCTGATCTCCGGTGGAGACAAATAATGATGTTTCTTATTAAACTGCACTGGCACTGAGACACCAGGTGTTGCAGAAAGTTAAGTGGCTATTGTCTTGGTATTTTTATGGGAAATGTTCTATTATCATATCATACAAAATGTCACTTCTTTTGATTTTAGAAAGCCCAAGGTGACATCTTCAAAAGTCTTGTGTTGTCTCTCCAACAGGAAAAAAAGCATAGAGATACGTAGATCACAGTGATTAGAAACGAAAAAAAAGACAAGCACTCAATTAAAAAGATGGGACTAGAGAATACCTTGTTCTTTTTGTTGCCTGAAAATTAACATCTGTCGAATAATTTCACTTTTCTTTCAATCAGCTCTAATATTTGCTACTTTAATAATCATTGGATTTAAAAACATCTTCCAGGGTGACTGCAATAATCTGTGAAGGGACACTAACACTGGAGAAACTGTGATTGTGACATTTTAATTAAAACCATGTATCGATGTGGTGAAGACCTCTTATTGTTACCACTTTGACAAATTTCTTTACTCGAGAATAGCCTTACATTCAATAAAACCACTAACCTCATTGTACAGGTGTCTGGTACTAACAATAATATCCTAAGAGGCTTTGTCTTTTTTTCTCACTCCTGCCATTCAATGCCTTAAGGGAACATTCTTATAACTGACTGAAGTGCACTGACATCTGTAGTCATCACTGCTGGAATAATATTATTTAAAAGTGCAAAGCCCTTGACTATAATGAATATTTATGCCTTAGGTTTACAGATTGTAAGATAGCTTCCCTACTTTGTAACGTTAGTGAATGAGTGACACTACTTGAACTAAGCTCAAGTGAAATTGGCATGGAAAAACACTTGAATTCTCTGTGAAAAACAGAGATCTAGATGGAAATGGTTTGCTGGATGTGTTGTTATCAGTGTTAGAATAAGCAGGTGTATATACATTTTCATATGCTGTATATTTCTGAATCATGATAACAGTTCACACAGTTCAAGGTTTGTATGGTATGTATGGTGAGGAGATACCAGTGAGTGAGCCAAGAAGAAGCTTCACATTAGTGTACAGTTTATGGAAAATGGGGGTTGACAAATTACAAAAGAAGAAGAAAATCATCTTACTAAGCTAATAGGCTCCTTCTAGAACAACTTTTATTCACCATTCATCACTGATTCTACAAGTGTGTGAAACGCTATTGGGGAGGATTAAATATTGTTATTAAAAATATATATATTACCGCATTTGAGGTTTTAATGCTTTGTATATGGTTCAAAATCTCCCATAGGTGTTCTGCTGGGTTGAGATGGGGTTACTACAAAGACCATATGATTCATATCATTTTTATACTCATAAACCATTTAGTGACCCCTTGTGCCCTATGGATTAAGGCCATCAGTACAGAAATATTTCATCAAGCAATAAAGGTGAGCACTCAGGACACCTTTGTATTGATTTTTAGAGACCCTTGCCTCTAAGGGAACAAACTGTTCCAGGAACTTGACCTCCATAGCATGGCAGAGCCCACAGAATCTCTCTGTATAAGGATCAAGGGTTCAAGTTTCCCTCTGATTTTTCACACATCTGTGGTTCTTTGATAACTGAATTAATCACTGTACATAAGTGTTAATAATTAACTATAAATTACCTGTTTTTGATGGAATTTTAAAGTTGTATTGTTTGATGTATATGACCCTTTTCTTAATAAACAATGACCTCGCTGTTGTTTTTCAACTCTGTCATTTTGATTCAGGTGCTTAATGATACATTAGACACATGTTATTTTACTAATATTCTACCTATTTGCTAATGTTTTGTCCCCCACTCAAGTAAAGTTGTGTATCATATTGAACTTTTATTTGAAATGCCTCATTACTTACTTAAGATAACTTACTGTGTTGTGCTCCTTAAAAAATTTCCACCATGCTTTGGCAAGGAATTATTATTAGGATAGAGGTTCATTATCTGACAGTGTGTGCCCAAGTAACTTATTATCTAGTCTTTGATTCAGTGTTGTTCAGCAAATGCTTAATGATAGACACTTATCCTGGCACGTTTACTTTTAACTTTTCAGGATTTTGTGTAAGTTATCACTGTTAAATGTTTTGTTTCATCTTACCTGTCAAAGGCGTCATCTGCAGGTAAGGGTGGGAGCACTGTTTCCCCAGCTGGCTTGAGTGTGAATGGGACATCTCCTACTACTGTGCAAGTCACAGCTCCATTCTCTCCCTGGTCCCGGTCTGACACCTGGACCAGAGCTACTGGTGTGTCCACCAAGACATTCTCTGGCACTAAAGAGGCTCCGTCTCGTACAGGGATCCGGCCAATTTTTCGGATCTCTACAACAGGAACGTTGTCATTTTCATCCCGAACAGCCAAAACTACCGTGGTTCGATCAGTGCGGGGAGGCTGGCCGCGGTCCCTGGCCATTACTGTGAACCTCAGTTGTGCCACTTCTTCTCTATCAATCCTGTGGAGAACACTCAGCCATCCAGTTGCTTCATCCAGCCTTAGGAGTCGCCTGACAGACTCAGTTGCAGCTCCAAAGACATACTCCACTTGCCCATTGACTCCAATATCACGGTCTGACGCTCTAACCTGGAGGACAGGTGTACCTGGAGGGGCATTTTCTGCCATTTCTGCTTCATATGTAGACCTCTCAAATTGTGGGCTGTTGTCATTCACGTCAGAGATAGAAACACGAAGCAGAGCTTGGGAGGAACGTGGTGGGTTCCCTCCATCTCGAACCCTCAGGACAAGCTCATATGAATCTTTTTGCTCACGGTCTAAGGTGCCTTTCACAATGAGCTGTGGCTGTTTTTCACCATCTGGTATATCTGCCACTTGCAGTTCAAACACACTGCTTCTAGCTCCTCCCCCATTATCTCCACTTCTACCCCTCCGGTCCCCAAGCCCATCTACTCTAGTAATGGGGTTTCCTCCTGCTGTGCGTCTTGATGAAGTTGACCCAGCCCCACCGTCCTGAATGAGCTCATAACGGTCAATGCCATTTCGCCCAAAATCTCTGTCTGTGGCAGTGGGAAGCAGGTAAAGGGTTCCAATGGGCCGATTCTCTTCAACTGAAAGCTGCAGCACAGGTGAGGGGAAGGAAGGTGTATTGTCATTGATGTCTGTGATGACAACACGGCCTTCAAACAGGTCTACCCAGCTCTGCAGTGGCCCGATCACTGACACTTCAAAGTCCAAGAAACACTCATTTTCATCAAATATCATCTGGCACTGGGGGAGTTTCTCTCTGTCGATGCGCCGTGGGCCGGTTGTCAGCTCACCTGTCACATTGTCAATCTTGAAGTACTCTGAGCCGCTCTCCAGGGCGAAGGTGACATCCCCACTGCCTGTACCTGCTGTGAGGCCAAGGTCTGCGGCTACGTTGCCAATCTTGACGTCAGGTGGACCCTCCTCCGCCACCCGGTACCGGAGAGCTGAGTCGGCACCCGGTAGCTGAGTCAGCAGCTGCAGCACTAAGACCACGAGGCTGAGAACCTGCGCCGCGGAGGAGTGCACTGCACCAAGCCTCTGCATGGCTCTTTCTCTTTCTCTCGTTTCTCTCCTTCCCGCTCTGTCTGCCTGGTAGCTGCGGCTCGTCTCTTCTTTATTTATGTTCTGGTGTACCTCACGGCGTGGGTGTTTGGTTTATCCTTTCTTACCCTTTCTCTACCACTCTCTGTGGACTGCTGCCTGAGGTCCGGAGAAAAGCTTTCTGACTGTAGTTCACTTCAGTGGCAAAGGCTCCTTTCTTCTGTTCTCCTCCTATACCCAGTGATTTTTATTTTCAAACTTCTATAGCAGCAGTGCTCTTATCTTGCTGGGCTGTTTAAGCCTCAGAGATATAAAAAAATCCATCCTGCTGCGAAAAATAAAACTAATTTATCAGAATTGGATTAATCCACTTCCTGACTTCTTTCTCTTCCCTCCGTAAACCAGAGAGCTATCCGGACAAGGGCGCTTATCAGTTCATAATGCTATTTGTAACTTCTTTTTATTCCAGTCACATTTGGGACAGAGGCTTTTCTCGCGTTTTTCACAGTTAGAAACTGCAATGCAGCACCACTAGAGGAAAGAAAGAAAGAGAGAGAGAGAGAGAGGGAGAAAGAGAAAACAGCCTCTCAGCTCTCCGGATGGTCAAAATTTACTCGAATCTCAGAAAAAGAATGAAAATCTGTTTGAAACAAGTCTCTGGGATCCTGCTAGACTGGATCTTTTCTTACCTTCAGATCCAGCTGCGTTTTCCTCTTTTTCCCGCAGTGGAGCAACGTGCCAAGCAGTCGGATTCCTTCACGCAAGTTATCTGGAGAGAGGAGTGTTTTGCAAGCCGACTTTCTGATCATGTATTTTCTCATAAAATAGAAAAACCAGAGCCACTCTTTGTGGACTAAAAGAGGGGTATCCCGAGTGCAGCATCAATTTAGCATAATCCTGTGCAGCCCATGTTCGGGATGGATGTCTCGGTGATGGACCGAGTGTAGATGCGTCTTTTTCCAAGAGTCCCGCATTCTCTCTCACTCCTCCACACGCGCCTCCTCCTCTGGTTTTTTTTTCCCTCTCACCTGCACTGCTCGGGACTGCTGCTGCTGCCTCCGGTCTCCAGCAATGCTGCAGTCTCTCTCTCTCTCTCTCTCTCTCTCTCTCTCTCTCTCTCTCTCTCTCTCTGCCTCTCTCTCTGTGTGTGTGTCTCTCTCTCTTCGCTACTGCAACATTTTTCCCCATTCGCGTAACTCGATCGCTGAGCTGTAACGGGAGAGGCAGCAGAGGCGGTGTTGGGTCGCTGTGTGTGTATGTCGGTTACTGGGGACAGACCTCACCCCCCTTCCTGTCATATAGGAAGATTAAATGGCTTGGTGTCTGGGCTGCTGACAGCTCCTGGTGGGGAAATATCTTTATTCACGTATTCATACAAAGGACAAGAGAGACGGATAGAAAAGAGAGTGATCTGGCTGTAATACAAGTCAGCCCAGCGCTCAGTCATATTTCTGCTGGTGCAGCTCTTTTGCAGAGGCAAGTGTAGAGAGCTTCATTCATTCTTTTCTGAAAGAGGCAGAAATTGACACAGCCTTTGCGCTCTCACGTAATGGGAAATTGTTGTAATATTTACAATCCTGTGATGGGTATAGTTGCACGGCATGCGTAAACTGTAACCTATAGTATACCTTCCACAAAGCACCACTGCAACCAATGCTCTATTGTAAATAAATACAGAAATAAATTCCACGGATGAATCAAAAGTGGTAAGCATGCTATCTACCACTTTTTCTGATTTTATTTATTTATTTATTTTTAACGTTCAGAGGTGTTTCGGTTGTTTCTTGGCTTTCACTGCCTCTTACATAGTCTACTCACACACGTGCACACACTGGTGTGGAGTTGTTGTCTCTCAGCGGAGGGACCTGCTCGGTGAGAAGCGCAATGCAGCATCGGTCCGCTGCTTACTGAACACTACCGGGATTTCCACGTTGCTGCTCTACTACATCACCTTTGCATTTCTAATTTCCAAGCTAGTCAGGCCGTTTGTTATAGAGCCACTAGCACCGTTTGTCTCCCGGCCTGAAAGCAGGGAGTTCCCCCATAACACATAACATTATTGACGGAGTGAGCCCTGTGCACCAGCCATTAGTGAACAGTTTATTGCTGACGGAGAGTAAACAAAGACTGACAAACTGCATAGACGGGTGACATGTTGCCGTTTCTACCCTCTCTCCCACCCCCACTCCCCTTTCTGCCCCCCCTCCCAGCTGCACCAGGAGCTGTGGGTGTGTAAAGCGCTTATGGGCCAATGTGCTTAACATTCAGAGGCACCGACACTCGCCCGCTTCAAGCGCACTCACGCCCTCTATTGTCTGCCCCACGTGCGCGTTTGTTTCCCTCGAAATGAATCCTGGAATTCGCCTCGTGTTTTGTGCACGCAGGCATGAGCGCGCACATTCATTTCTGTGAAGAAACGAGAGAAAGAAACAAACCGGCAATTAGAAAATGAAGTGCACGTGCGCGCCTGCTTGTGTGTATTGTTTGGCTCCTCCGGTCAGGTTAGTTCATTTTTGCTTCAGCTGATTTAAGAAATTTTGGTCTCATTTGACCTAATAAAAAAATCATCTAATAAAAATATGCTGACCCGAACATGCTGTTATATCCAACCCATTAAGATATAATTGAGCACGAATCCTCTTTCATCAGCAAATGAACTGCACTTTCAATTTGCATATTGAATGAAAAGTGACCCGTGGTGTGTGCGTGTGTGTGTGTGTGTGCGTGTGTGTGGTCTAGTTAAACACAGGATGTCTTTTTTGTCTCTGCGCTGACAAGCTTTTTAGCCTAAAGGCTTAATCTGCTGTTTGTGCCACCGCAGCAGCAGTCAACAGCCTTTACATCATATTGTAATAACTACACAGAGAAATAAGGGAATAAGGGAAATAAGGGAAAAACCATTCCACAGCATTGATCATAAAAAGTTATTCATGTGAAGTATCATGAATCATGTTTGCTCGATGTCATCCAGGCAAATGATAATTGTTCCAGCACCATCCCTTTTAAGAGAATGCGACCTTATAATCAATTTCATTCAAATTTATGTATATGTGATGTTACATTGACATCATGGAGCTTTAACTACAGATATTCAGTCAATCAGAAACTTTCAAGGTGCGTTATATCTAAAGCCATTATATGCCATTTCTTTGACATTTGTATTTTCCCCTCTCTGTCTCCTCATTTTTTCTACTCAAACTGCATCATAAATGAGATTTGTTAATTGTTTATTGATTGCTGTCTCTTTTATGTTTTGGTAGAAGCACAAAGACAACACCAGTTGCCAACTATCTGTGACACATTGGGTTGTTTGAGCGTATATTTATACCCCAGTGTTCCCATCCAGAACTGCAGCAAAAAAAGGCTGAGTGACTACAAAACTCATCACGCTAACCTCAGTGGTCATAAAGCCCTTTAAAACCTGAATCATCTTCACAGACCACCTACTTGACATCCTGCAGTCCACCTCCTACACAGTACACAAGCTGCAAGCCCAAGAATACATTTATTGATTCTTCCTGGTGGTGGACTTCAGCTCAGCGTTTGCGATTTGATCCATTAACTGCTTCACACGAATCTCTCCTGAATCACGATGCCTGCTTCCACCCGTTAAAGGATCGGCAGCTTCCTGGTAGGGGAGCGCAAATGAAGCTGCAGAATATTCCATCACTCCTTAGATTTGTGTACTTTCTGTTGCTCTTCTCCAGTTAAACACATCAGAATCTTTTTAATCTTTTTCAAACTTCTTGGGTTTGTATGTAATGCAAGCGTTAGATGAGTTTGCATAATGTTAAGGTGAACAGCTCTGGCAACCTTAACAAAATGGAATGATTTGTTCAATAAAAAAAAACATGAAAAAAAGCATTACAGGTGAAGAATGTTAGAAGATGAATGCAGAAAATCAAGAAAAATATCAACAGTTGAAAAAAGAATAAGTCATAATCAGTTCTAATTACTGCAACCGCAACTTTAATTGCTTCCCTTAAGATCGTGTCTCACCACATCTTAGCATTCACCTTAGAAACAAGCAGGGAAGAAACCCTCTTCTTTGTTAACTCGGTTTTCAGAATTTCTCAACATACATAATATTTTTGTCATTCATGGTGCTTAATAATTCAAATCACTGTCACTTCCCCCACACCGATCTAATTCCCCTACATACATATATATTCTTATACAGTGAAACTGATATCTGTTTGTACATTTGACAGTGCCAATATCTAATTCTCCACAGCATGTGAAAAGCAGATATACAGAGGAGGCAGGAGGCTGACTCTGTCCTTCACTGTGTACAATACCATAACACAGGACATTGAGGAGCTTGTGCACTCTTTTTTTATGATGTGCTGGAGAGGGAGCATCAAGATTGGTAAAGCTAAATAGCTCAATAAGCCAGTCAAGAAAGCAAGCTGTGTTGTAGGATGAGCCCATATTGTCTAGAGGTAGTCAGTGAGAGTGGGATGAGTACAAGGACTGACTCAATCTTGCATGACCTTCATCCTCTTTATCATGGTGAAAGAGCCAATAAACCAAGCACCATCAGCACTGATGTGGGACGTTAGCCTCTGTCACCATTCTCTGACTTCTACCATGGATCAGCCCTCATGGCTTTGTGTGGACAGTATACTTTGCTGTTATGTTGTGTATGTATAATGTTTAATTTTTATACACCTGATATTTAATGTGTAGAAGACATTTAATAAAGGAACAAAGAGCACAGGTGTCCTTCAATATGAAATTACAGCTCAGTTCACACACCCATGTGTGCATTAGACTATTTCTAGAATAAAAGCTTTCTGTTTGTTAATATGTTGTCATAGTTACAAATCTCTGGATGCAAGGAATATTACAGTTCAGTTCACATGCCCACGTGTGCATTGGATGATGCCTAGAATAAAATGTTTCTGTTTGTTAATATGTTATCACAGTTACAAATCTCTAGATACAAGGAATATGCTTTATTAAACTGGACTCTGGAATAACTTAATCACATTTGAAAACATTGGTACTGGTGGGCTATATTAGATGAAATGCCAATTAGTAGCTTTTGTTAGCAAGGTCTGGTAATCAACGGTTTGATGTCTTTTCAAAGCAGCTTGAAACAGCTGCAGTAACAGACCTCCAAAGAGGCCCAATCATTCACATTCTAACTATGAGAGTGTCAGTCAAAGAACTATTTTAATATTGAATAAGTCCAGGGTAAGGAGTCTGACAAAGAGGAACAGCAATTACAAGGTGAAATGATCTAACGGGGATGATCTAACTCCACATTTTGCAAATTTTCCTAAAACTTGCAGTTATAATTCCAACAAATGCATATTTGTCCTATTTTAACTCTTTGTAAAATAATTTCAGTGACAAGCATCTATCTGAATTTTATGCTGGTTTGTGTACTTGCTTCCCAGAGCTGTGAACTATAACTACATGCTGGGAACTACTAATGTTCTAATAAACGAATAAAGCTCCTAGAAATAAAACCCCTGCTGCTGTCTGTTCGTCCTTTACTCTCTGTCTCAGTCAGTGTTATGTGAGAAACTTGTGACTCTTTCTCATTGAAAGGTTGAAAACCACTTAAGAATAGAATCCCAGTGATCTATACTGCATTGTTTTTTTTTCTTTTACATCAGCATTTAAGAGCTAGCTTCTGCATAATGTCAGCTTTTGTACTGAATCATATATTTTGACCACTATCTGCACTACGATATCATGTTTTATTCAACATTATTTCTAATATATGAATCAATTGAATTTTCACTTCTGATTCAGCTTTGATGGTACTGACCTCTAGGTAGCTCAGCATCTCTGGGCTTCTCCTTATATGCAGCTGTATCTCTGTTATTATTCCTATGCCCCTGCTAGTGCTGTGTACACAGGCATACTTGGCTCCAAAGTTCAAATTCCCCTGGGTTGTTTTTATTATCCCCAGGGTACTTTCTTTATTTTCCATTTTTATAGTTGGTAGTCATAGATGTTTTTGAACAGCTGTTTACACCGAGTGCATATAATTTATTGCAGACATTAAATGCAGCATGTAGTTTGCTTTAAGTTCTGGGCTGAGTGTGAATAGGAAAACAGAGAGAGACATGGCAGTGTGTTTGGGGTAGCTGGTCTTCTCCACTAGGATGATAAAAAGCACTCAAACAATATTGGAAAGAAAGGTTTAGGAGTTGTGACTGTGAGAAGCATTTGCCACAATTTTAATTTTAATGTTTTAAGGCTTCCCAGCTAAGGTGCCAGTGCTAAATTAGCTTCTTCATAGAGTTGGACTTGCTAGATGCAGTGCTAAACCTGAGTCAGCAAATTCAATGAAATTGTTATGAACTCTCAGAGAAGGAACTGATTCTGAAGGAACCAACCTTAATCACCTGTAAAAGACAGTCAGAAGTTGGCATTACTAATAGGTGAGTGATCTGGTTTTCTTGTCTACTAGCAAATGCCATATTATATAAAAACATATTCAATAAAATATATATAAAAATCTACCTTTTTAGGTATGTCCCTTATAATTTGTGGTTCTGGAGGTAGATCAGGTACTCTACTGATTGGACAGTTAGTGGTTCAATCCCTGGCTCTTCTAGCCTGCATACCAAAGTATCCTTGGGCAAGATATTGAAGCTGCTACTGATGCATTCATCAGCATGTGCATGTTAGATGGAAAGCACTTAGATGTAGAAAATGTGCTTGTGTGAATGAGCGAATGAGGCATGTAGCACAAAACGCTTTGAAAGCTCAAGTAGAATAGAAAAGTGCTATATAAGTCCATTTACCAGAATCAGGATCACAGTGAGATGACACAAAGAAGAAGTGACACGATCGAGTCGTGTACTTACACCATGGGTAGATCAAAGGTCAGTCCTCCATATTGTTCTAATATTTTCTGATTAGATTTAGAGTGTGACTCTAACCAATGCAATCTTTCCTTTATTTTAACATCTACATTTATCCTTGACTTTCAAAGTTCATTAAATTCCACTTCTAGCATCTTTTTCTTCTGAGAAAACACTAATGTTAGGACTAATTTCCAACCCGGGTTACTAAAAATAAAATACAAAAATGATAAACATATTAAAACATAAAGCTGACAAGGATTCAGTCTGTTGCATTTGTTATAGCTTAAGTTATGACATAAATTGTGTATTTGAACAAAGATTTGAAAATAAATACCGAAATTACTGAAAAAGAAACAAAACAATCTGTGACTCCTGAAATGTTGATTTCAAAAGTTAAAACTGAATGAGTGCATGAGGGCAATCTTTAAATGGCAAATAGTAGTAACAATAGTGGCAACAGGCATGCACACAACTACAGTAGGTTGTCCGCCTCTCTGTCTTAGCCCTGTGACAGACTGGCGAACAGAGTGTACCTCGCCTCTTGCCAGTTGGCAGCTGGGATAGACTCATGATACAACTGGGATTTGAGACATTTAACAGTTTCAAATATTTAAAGTAGAATCCAGGTACTACAGAGCAGACAAAAAAAACAGCTCTTTGTTCAAATATGTACTGTCCATCTCTTGGGTTGCTATATTGCTCTTTTTAATGACATGTGGACTCTACTCTACAAGCGTTTGACTGCATGTGACAGTGGAAATTACAGTGTGTAAATGAAAAACTAGTTGCATGTCGGTGAGTGACTGTTCTGCGGTGAGTGACTGTTCTGACACCCGGGATGGCAAAATTCGCTAAGCCGCTTAGTGTTATTTATTTTTTTTATGATTAGAAAAGATCAGTGTACATAACATTCAGAGAGCAAAGCCCTGCTGATTGTCACAAAATGACAAAATGGAACTGGTGGAAGGTTACACTAATTCTACAAGTAACCCAATGGCAGGTCAAAATCAAGCTTACATGTCAGTGGTTTTGTTCTGCAGTACCTATTCAACAAAGGAAGCATCACTCTGCAACACTCATGTATCATAACTGCACGCGTAGGTGTGTGGCAGGCAGACCCAAAAACATAGAACTGAACTAAAATTCATAGCTTTAATGCTGGAAAAGGCAACAAAAAACACGAGGAAAAGGGCCAACTAAAGAGTCACAAAACATAAAATAAACTGACTCACTGACAGGAAGGAAAACAGACAGACAGAACCACTACCTACAATGAAGCAAAACACGACAGAGTACAGACAGGAACGCAGACAATGATCGTGTCCAAATTCATGGGCTGCAGCCTCCTGAGGCCGCATTTGTAGACCGATTATGTCACAGCGACGCGCCGAAGGCTGTCCAAATTTGTAGACTCCTCCGAATGCAGCTGACAAATTCGTCCTCCTTTTCCCCGAATTTGAAGGATGGGTCGGGTGTGTCCTTGGTGGCCTACCATATCCCAGAATTCATAGTGCGGCCCAGCCAAACTCCTGTTTCCAACAATGGCGGTCGCTACCAAGTTTTAAAATTACTCATACTGATCTTTATGGGTCACAAAATAAACTTTTAATTTATTTTCAGGCGAGAATGTGGGTGTGTAAACATCAAATATCAGCTCGGTTTATCAAGATATCGCATATTTGCAAAAGTGCTTCGACGTTTTCGGAGACGTCTGCTACCCACCAGCTCAATAACAAGCCGGGAGCTTGAGGGTCACTGAAGCCGCCGAGAACGGAACAACTCCCGGCACATCATTTTCAGAGCATCGCGGACTTTCGCTACTCGGGTTAAACGTAATATATAAGTCACTTAGACAACCTAAAAATGTTATTGTTGGGCTTTTTTCAGTGTTTTGTTTGTTCGTGAGTAAATCGGTTTGGCTGAGATTAAAGTTATTAGATTAGAAATATAAAACTTTATTAATCCCCCGGGTGGGTTCCTCCTTGGTTTTTATACAGCTGACTAAACATCAAACAGCCAGTGTCCTGTTATATTTTAGATAGCAAGGAGCAGACGGCCAAGTTTATTAAACTCCACCGAGACAGCGGAGACGCTAATCAGAAGGCTAGACCGTCCAACTTCCCCGGCCGTTTACTTCCGGCCTACCCGACCTTCTGAGGACCCTGCTCACGTAGACTGCGAAGGCCGGGTCCTCAGAAGGATGCAGCCCATGAATTTGGACACGACCAATATATACACAGAGAGGATAAGAAGGGAACAGGACACAGGTGGGAACACAGCTGACACTAATCAGATTGATGAGACAGATGAAGCAAACCTGAACATAATACACACAAGACAGGAACTATCAACGTAAAACAGAAACTAACACCGAGACCCATACTAAGACATGTGAACTTGACACTAGGACTGGAAATAACCCGGCAAGGGGAAAACAACAGACCAGGGAGACAGAAGGGAACATAAAACACCAGGACAAGTGAAAAGCAAACATGAAGACAAGGGTGACTAAACATGGAAGATGGAAAACAGGGGAGGCATGGAAACAAAGACCTAAAGACTAGATGACAAAACTAAGACCAGAATATACAACTACTACACAAACCCTGAAAATAAACTAAACGTTACAATATTAAATAAGTGAGAATCAAAAAGTCCAAATACATACAGGACCATGACACTCATGTACAAATAAATGTAGATACAAGCATGTCAACAATTGAACCTTTTCATATTATTAATTAAATACACGGACCTCTAGTAATCTGGTTAAGAAGCTTGTAAAAAATATGCCTGTCAGATCTAGAAGGGTACAGCTGTTAAACTAGTGTTTCAGATATATATTCACTCAGCATTTAGGAAGCCTTTTATAAGCCTCAGCTTGTAATTGATATCGAAGATGCTCTGTAATAAATGAATAGGGCCAAGATCAGACCCGTCGGGAAGTTCTTTATTAAAGGCATTGCAGCTTTTCAGCAACATTTATTTATAATGCCTGAGATGTTATGAGCATCGCTGACATTTACACTCGGCAGTGCAGTCTGTTTTGACCGAACAGTGTGTATCTTTATACCACTGCTAAGCAGGAGAGGCGAGGTAATTATTTTTATCATTTAAATGATTGATGTCTGACACTGCTCTTTGAAAAAAACAAGGATGTTGTGTTTGTACCTTAATTAAAGGTGAAAGTTTAATTGCAGTTAGGTGTACTGTTAATTGAAGAATTTTTCTGTGAAGCTGCTGTTTTAATCTTTATGAAAGACGGTTTCTTGTTAACAATAGAAACCCTCGGTTGTGGCTGCAAAAAATAAGGCTTTAACCACTGTAGTGCATTCCAGAGCAGTAAGATCTTGAAACATTAGACTGCTTTCAGATCATACAATAACCTCTGTTAGCAAACCGCAGCTTATTTACACATCCTATATTTACAAATGAAGATTAGTGATGGGTTAGGAATTAGCTTATAATTGCTTTTGTGTATCCAGTACTTTAGCAGAGTCTATGATATTTAGTTTTTGCACTATTTGCACATAGAAGCACTTAAAATGGAGCATGTAGTGATTAGATACTGTCACAAAACCAATCAGCAGACCCAAACCATTGTTTGCTTTGTTTTTGTGTAGATAAACTAGTTTCAGAAAACATGATAGATGCATTAAAACTATTTGTGTAAACACATCATAATGGACTGTATATGCCCAACTAGAAGCTTAGCAGCCATTATTTTACTGGTTAGAGCTTTGTGCTTCTCCACATATCGAAAAATGGGGTTACTTCAGATTTCCCCAATGCATTCTGCAAGATACTCCAAGTGCTTGTCAATAAACACTTATTGAACTGTCTATCACTCTGCAGTCATTTCATACTTTTGAAGACATATCCTTGGGTGCATGTAAGTTCAATATTCACTCTCCTTTAAGTTTGCCTCCAACACTCATATCTGTCAGCTAACTGGTACCAGCAGTCTGCATGATGTTTGATGCTGTGTAGGCAGTGTATAGAGGGCTTTCAGTGCTTTTCTGTTGTAGACAGCTGTTTGCTGCAGCTTAAATAAAGCTATTAGAGAAAACTGGAACAGGCAAGTCGCAAACAGTGACCTGAAATCTGCTATGAAGCTCTGCAGAGCTGATGGGACTGCAGAGTCACGGTTTGAGACCTTGTTTATAGGAGGAGTCAAACATGTTGATTATGTGAACATATTTATTTCACTTTAATTTAAAAAAAAATCAGAGGTGCCAAACAAAAAGTTCTGTATGTCTAGTTTGTTTTTAACTGGGGACTTCTGTTGGACTTGGTCTTCTTATTCACATTTGCAGTCCTTGATTTTGTATTAGCCCTCTGCTATCGACTATAAACATCCACAAAATGTTTAAACAGTGATTTTAAAAAAATAATGCAAATGTCAAGTGAGAAAAATGTCTCTTCCTTCCAGTAAACCTGTCTATTATTGTGGCAACTTCTGCATTAATTTATTTGCATATAAAAAGGCATGCCGTTAGAATAAAAAAACTGGATCCATTACAGGCAGCAAAGAATGTCGGAAAATATTAGGATAAAAATCTTAATATTTAAGAAACAATAACAACTTTACTCAGCTTTCATTTGCAGTTCTACACAACTTTATCATATTTATTTGTTTTCAAAGGGCTGAATAATTTCTCGTTGTCTCTGTGTTTGCTGAGAAATAATTTTCTGCTTTTCAATCCTTAATTCTTCAGAAAGTAATCCTTTAGAAATATCCTTCTTCACAATTTTACTTTGAGGCTCGTGGCTTCTGAGAAACATACCAAATAAACCCCAACAAAACAAAAAAACATCAGGCATATTCATTGCTATAGAACTATATTATGATTCTAACTCACTGCAGCTTAGGTGTATTGGCATTCTGATGCCGCTTACTCAACCTGTGACACAGACTGTCACATTGCAGAGAATAAATCTGAGACGTGACCTTAAACTGAAAAGTCTAAGCCGTTCTCACCTCTGCACGCGCTCATACGCGCACACCCCCACCTACACACACAGAGTCATGCACAAAAAGAAAACGTACTTTTAAAGAGGGATACGACACTCATAATTGCACACATGCTCGCATTCTTATTTGCTATCACTTTCTTTCACTTTGTTAACTTAAGCTGAACATGCAAACATCCACATGTACAAATGCATGCGCATATTAATGCACACTTACTGCTTTTTACTCCCCACCTGTCAGGTGTAGAAGAAAGGTATAAGTGCAGATAAATTGCTACTACAAGCATTCACACCCTTGTGTCTCATTGAAAAAATAAGTATAAAACAAATCCTCGCTGATCTGCTTCAGTGGTCATTTGCATTGTTAATGCATTGCAATTCGCTATGTTGCAGTGGAAAGCAAAAAGAGGCATACATAATGCAGAGGGAAAAACATTCCTCAGCATTCCCATAAAAAGTAGGCTATGCGAGTGTCTTGTGCACATTATCAGTTTTACAACTTGGATGTGGTTTTGAAAGTAAGAAAAGCTACAAAGAATTTCCATTAACAATTATAAATAAATCAAATAAAGTTAAAATTTTAGATAAAGTTTAAAGCACAATAAAATCAATCAGCACACAAAAGTTTTCTGTTTTTTTTTAAATTAAAAAAACACATTTTAAATTGATTTCCACCCGTACATTGCCTCATAAGCGTACACTTTGAGTTTGCTGTTTCAAAATGTGTTCAACTTTAAAAAAAAAATGAATAAGCAAATTAAAATCAGTAGCTTCTCTTTTTGACTTACAGTGCGAGGAATAATTAAACTGACATTTTAATAAGCTGTAGGAGATTACACACGTCTCAACTCTTCTTTTTTAATCAGGTTACAGTAATATAAAGAGCTTGTGATGAGTATTAACTTTCTAACTTTGCCTTGACTTTCTTAACGCCACATGACATGCACACACACACACACACACACATCATGTATACTATCTCACAAATTTGACAATTATAATTTAATTCAAGCCGTGGCAGCCTTAGTCTTAAACTCTCAATTCCTGTGTTGAATAGCTCTCCCGGCAGCACCCCTGGAACGTCATCAGCTTTGGAAATGCTGACAAGCCAAAAAAGCAGCTGAGTCATTCTTAATGAAGATCAGGAAGCTTTTCCTCCTTTCCCTCCATCGTCAGAATAACAAGCATGCTGGCACAGACAGCATAGGCTTACCCCACTGGAAATTTACTGCTACAGCACCAGCTGTCAAAAAGTTACAGAGCGTAGGCAAATAAAAGACAGAACCAGAACAAATTTTTACTCTCCACACTTCACCTTTATTTGTCATAACAGGTTTTTCTCCTCTGTGGATGTCATGGTGTGATTTGCAAAATCTCACATGAATGTTGTTGAGTCAGACCATTGAGCATGGCTGCAGAGTGACCGGTAAAGTGAGGCAAATAAAAGAAGTCGATATGTATCAGTGAACAATCATAAGGCACAAGGTCTTTTATAGCAGATGTCATTTGCAGCAAAAAAACCCCCAAAAAACAACAACAACAAAAAGGAAGAAAACACCACAATCCTTTAAGGCATGAGGAATGTACTGAAACATCCTTGCAGTTTACCCTCTTATATTTTGACATTGTGTACACCAAAGTGTTTGTCATGGGTGCAGCCACGCATGAGAGCTTAAACTGAGTGTGATTGTCAAGCGGCCTACATGAATCATGGACAATGTTTCCACGAAGAAGAAGAAGAAGCCGACGGAGTAACAGAGTTGTCTAAGAATGCAGATCATGGAGAAAAATCATGCTCTCTTTTATGGCAGCGGTTCATACACTTGCCCTTGAGATGGTTGAAAATGCTTTTGATTTGATTTCATTCTGACAAGTACTTGTAAAAAAAAAAAAAAAAAAAGTAACTGCACGGTTGTCAACCAGTAAGTGAAATTCAGTGTAGCTGTTGAGTAAGTAGGCTTTGGTGTCAGATTCTATAAACCAGTGTGAGTGACTCCTTTTTTGCGCTTTTTTTTTCCCAGGCAGGAAAACGAATGGAATAACGTGTGACACTGCATTCAGAGGCACAATAACATCAGATTTACACTGTATGAAATTAAAGATGGAACATGACGGGGAGTCACGTGTTAGAAAAAGAAAAAAGCAAGCTCGTCTGATAAGGAGGTAAAGAGAAGTGTCGGTGGTTGAAGGGAACAGATTAAGTAATGTAATGAATGTGCTGTAATCTGGGCAGTGTTGATCTCATTATTTGTTTATTTCTCCCCACACCTGCCTAGACACGCCGTTCCACAATGTTTCCCCTCTTCATTAGTGAGGAGCTACTGCTGCGCGCTAATGCATGTACTCGGCTGATGTTCATGTCCTGGGCGTTTGTGTCTGTTTGTGTGTGTGCGTGTGTGTAGCTCAGTGTCTGCATATGTGCGTGGACATGCTGGCATATTTTCATTTTTCTCCCCCCTCTGATTAAACTCCTGCCGTGAAGCGATACCTCCTGTTGTCTCTGAAAACTCCTCCTGTTTTTGACCTTTCTGTCGAACCTGCGCGCACGCTCGCACATCACATGCACGCATGTTCACACAAGCCGGTGATGGATGGTGTTATTACCCGAAACTTTTAAGGGGCAGAGAGGTGCTTAAGAGAACAAACACATCTGACTATTGTGCTTTATCATAAGAAATTAACACTCAGATATGCACAGCACAGTCAGATACACGCAGTGATACACACATCTTCGACACATATAGTGTTTCGTGAAGACGTTAGCAAGTATGCTCTCACCAAAATTTGTTTTCAGCTTTATTTTTTGTTTTGTTTTGCACACACTCTTTCACCTGTGAAAATTATTCATTAATGATTTATTGAGACTCACACAAGTCACCCATGCTCGAGAAGCTGAATTAAGCTTTGCATTTCTAACACAGCATTAAGTACAGATAAACACATGCGCACTCACACACACACACATATATATATATGCATTTTTTAAAATATTTATTGTGCCACTTTCAATCTGCATTAGGGCATTTTAGCACTCTGGATGACCTTCCTTTGTATCTCGATGGAATAAATAAAACGCCAGTGAAGGAAATAAGTAGTTTGTACAAGTTGAACATGCTCATGCTAAAAGTGATGATTCCATGTATATCCTTTTGCTGATAGTCCAAATGTCACACCAGCACTGGCAATAAAGACATATTGCTTTCATCCATCTCTCTTTCTTTTTCCCCCCCACTGTCTTCCCCTTGCGTCTTCCTTCTGTCTACCCATCTCCATTTTTGCCGATTGCTTTGCACCATTAATATTTCATGTGTAATGTGGCTCTTTTGGATAGTGAGAGCATGTGTATGTGCCCCTTTGAGCCCGTGGTGGTGCACGTGCGTGTACGTACACATGTGTGTGTGTGTCTACGCCTGCATACGTGCGTGTTTGTGTGTTTGTACTGCAGTATCAAATTCTGCTCTCACAGCTGTCGGCCAGTCTCAGCCTGGTTGTGATCTGTCTGTCTACCTCTCAACCTTCAACCTCTCCTTCTGTTTCACTCTCTTTATCGCCTTCTTCAGAGTTGTTTCTCTTTCATTCTACATACCTCTGTTGCTCTCTGAGTCTTTTCTTCTCCATTGCATTTCTATTTTTTTTCTCCTGCAGCATCTTGTTGCCTATCTTAACATCCTTTTCATCCCTCCCTCTGAGCTACTACAACCCCAATTTGTTTTATTTTATTTTATTTTATCTTGCATTATCTTGCCTGGCTCTGGTTATTTTCACCTTTCAGCTATTTTTTTTTCTAAAATACTTCCTTGATTTTCTTCTTTTTTTTTGAATGGCGGTTTTTACTTGAGTTTGTGAAAACAAGTTGGAAGTAGTTGAGAAACGATGATGAATGAATGAAAAAGGCCTTGAACTGTTTTTAAGAAGCAGTTGCAGCAGCCAAGCAGAAACCTCATACTGAACAAGGATGATGGTGGTGTTGGAGGATATGGTGTGACCTCTTCAGCAAAAGAAAGGGGACAATTATTTATTTATTTGGTGTTGGTTATTTATTTTTCTGATGATCAGTGTTATATGCACAATACTGCTACAACTCAGAAAAGTTCAGAGGTGGGAATGAATTTATTTTGCTTGCCATAAAGTATTCTCAAATGTCTCTTTAGGCAGCCCTTCAAGTTTGTGTGTGTGTGTGTGTGTGTGTGTGTGTGGGTGTGTGTGTGTGTGTGTGTGTGTGTGTGTGTGTGTGTGTGTTTAAGAGAGAGAGAGGGCTTGTTTGTGTGCACCAAAAACCTCCTGCTGGTTATAGGGACACACACTCTGCACCGTAATGAACAGAATTACCACTGACACACACATTTTCCATTTATTACGCTCGTCTCTCATTATCGAATTTCCATGCATGCTCTCCCGTGGATGTGTGTGTGTGTTTATGCTGTTGCACTGTATGTATATGTGTGTGTCTGGGTGTATGCATTAACTGCTTCACCGTGGGCCCAGGCGTGTGATTGGCTGTGGATGAGAGCTAAGGTTGGCACGGCGACATTTCCGCAGAAGGCCGTAAAGCAGTGGGCCTGGAGCGCAGGCAGCATCTGCCCCTTCACTGCTGCCAAGACACACACACACACACACACACACACACACACACACACACACACACACACACACACTTACATGCATGGATTTGCATCAGCACTCACACAGATTGAAATACATGTATTTACACACACTAGATAATTCATAATCACTCATTTAGCCCCATTCCCTGGTCCAGTCTCTCCTCTCTCCTGGCTATCATCTGGCTTTCTCTCACCCTACTGACCTCTGTCCATCTCTCTTCTTCCAATTTACCACAGCTTTGCCCCTCATAAGCTGCCTCTCTCTGTCTCATATTAAATTCCTTAGCCCTCTACTCTATTTGTCTTTCTTTTAAGCTGTCCCTTTCTATCATGCAGTTTGAGGTAAACAGTTTCTGTAGACCCACTTCTCCAGCACGGTGCTCATTTTCTTCCTTCCTCACCTTTCCTGCCCTGTGACAGAGCCATACACTCATTATAGGTCTGCCCCTTTTCTCTCTCTCTCTCTCTTTCTCAAACACACACACACACACACACACACACAGGGGCACATTTATCAAACATACACAGTACACAAATACAAGCAACAACACATAGACACAGTGCTATAGGGCTATTCATCTGTCTGGAGCAGTGGCTTATGAAAGGTCAGCCTTTGAGTTATGACAGAATCTCCTGGCCACAACAACCTAAGTGTGGGTGGCAGAGCATTAACTCTGTATGTGGGTGGGCGTGTGTGTGTGTTAGATTAGGTTTGATAGCTATTGGTGGCAAGTGCATGCTATTTCTTGTGGACACTTGTGATTTTGTGTGTGTGTGTGTGTGTGTGTGTGTGTGTGATGGGTGGGGTGTACACATGGATTTCTACCTGTGTTTTAATGTTTTTGTATTCATGTGTGTATGTCTGCATGAATGCATGGCTGTGTGTGTCATAAAGATTGCGACCTAGTCAAATAAAATATAGAGAAAACATTTTTCAGAAAAAGACTGAAAAATCAGTGTTACAAAAAATCCAACAAACCTTTAATATTTTTTGATTGTATCTATTCCTGCTTTTTATTCAACTACTAATATTATAAACAAATGAACAAATTATTCATTAAAACGTGTTAAAATTATTTTCAGTTGTGTGGGCTTGTTTATCACAGCGTGTGGAGTGCAGCCTTATCAAGGCTCATTCTTTGGACCCTCTGGACATGTTAATCTACAAATGATAATCAATAGCTTCTGAATTCTTATATTTTAAAGAGGTTTTTCCTCTTTCTTACTCATCTGTCTCTGCTACGTATAGCACAGAGATCAAGTAAATGCGCACAAGATGCATTCAAAAACAGGCCTGCCTCAAAAGCGGGTCAACCACTAATCAGAGGGTGAATTGTTTGATCCCTGGCTATTCCAGTCTGCATGTTAATGTCCACTTAGACAATATACTGAATCCCAAATTTTCCTGAATGTATTCCCCAGTGTCTCAGTAACAGATAAAGAGCTTGGCCTTCAGTGTAAAAAGTGCTCTGAGTGCTCTATAAGGATCTTTGTCTATAGGCAGCATTCTTTGCACTCTTATAATCTATCTTGTCTACAAGTTCTCTACAAGTGAAGGTCAACATTGACAGCTGAAAATCCTCGGTGCAAAAAATACAGCCCATACACAGCTTCTCATTTTGCTGCTGATCTTGCAGCGCTCTGTTGAAAGTAGACTAACTCTGGAAATGCTGCTGTGCTCCAAGAAGGGGTGGGCTTCACAATAAACTTGGAAAAAGACCATTTTTCAAACCTACCAAGGGTTTTATGAAAATTTAAAAAAGAAACAGGCCAAGGATACTTCCAGCACAAAAATAAATAAATAAATTTTTTTTAAAAAGTTGTCTCGGACTGTGCTCATGAAACCCCAAATCCTTACTTGATTCAAATTAGGTTTATTAGTCTTTCAAGGATGTCTTCTTGTTCAAGTTTGATTACTCATTTGTTCATTAATCATAAAACCAAATGTATATGAAAGGACAGACTAGATAGAGTATTTCTTTCTCATTATTTATTTTTTTGTAAAAACAATTTAAAGTAACAGTACTCTTTTTATACTTTCTGAAGAACAGTAATATTGGTGGTAGAAACTTTCACCTGAGTTTTTATGTCTTCTGAACATTATGAGCAAAACTTTGTCTGTCTTTAATTCCTATGCTTTTGCAAGAGCAAACACACCTAGATCTTATAATAAGAAAGTCAATCCTAGGGACAATCCTCTGAACACTAAACAATATTTCACTGAAAAGCACTGTTCCAGAGGAATATGGCTCATATCTTCAGTTTCAGTTCTGTCTTCCTTCGTCTACAAAGCCATGGTAACAATGTTGCCATGACCACCTTAAAACTACTGGCAACAGATTACATATTGGAAAAGTAAAGTTAAGAAAAAAAAAACCACAAAAAAACAAACAAACAAAAAAGAACCTTGTTCAAGATTTTTTGAGGACAGAGCGTAATGATAGTGATTTAAAATTTCACTTTTAGACTGTTTATGGTAAAATCCTTAACATGGACATGCACCTGATTTCACCACATAGACACACAACACATCCTGACAGACAGTCTCCTCGTGAGTAGATATAAATTATAGATCATGTTCCCACTCTAAGCTTGTGCCTCTGCCAGACAGAGTTCTGGGCTAAAATGCTGAGATAGACTGTTTCAGTATCTCATCTCACTCAAAAGTGAGAGAGAGAAAAAAAACATCACATATGTCATAGAGAGTGGTGCTTAAACATTTACCCTGGTACTGCAGTATTTCTGGGCAAGTATGCTATTTAAACCGAACTAGCACGTGTAAATTTGGTAAAAATCTTTCATTGTTTGGATGACAAAGAGATAGAGGTAGACATATCTCAAAGATACTGTAATGTGTATAAATTAAAGATGACAGACATACACAGTATAGTTGTTTTGATAGTACTTTCTTCTGTCGTACATGTGTCATACCTTCATAAGCAAAAGTGTTAGATTCCTTTTCTTCTGGGATGGAAATAGCCATTTAATCAGATATCAGCTGACAGGATTTTTTCTTTTGTTTTCCCAGTTAAGTTCAGCACAGCACATAAGAGCTTGAAGTAGAAATTTTGTTGTAGAATTTATTATGACTTCATAAAAAATCTCTCTAAAAAAAAAGAAAAATCTTAATTATTGTTATTTTCTTTGGGCTTTTTGGGTACTCAGTGTTTGGTGGTCAGTTGTCATCATAAGAAGCTGTAGATGTTGTTTTGGCCCTATAGGCCATTTATATCACTTTATAATTGTTCACTTTGTGAACGAGAGTGATTTGAACAGAGGGTGAAAAGCCGCCCCAGGAGGTAATAAAGAGGAAAGTCGACCGCTCACCGGATGGTAGAGGCAATCCTCTACTGTTTCGTACCTTCTGACAGTTTCCTGCTGATATACACGGCTGAGTGGTCAAGCTCCCTTACCTAATGGGACAAAACTGCCCCCAGCCCTATGTTTGAGGCGTCAGTCTGCAGAACAGGGAGGGAAAAGCTGGGACTGTAGCAACCCTAGGCACGCGTGCCACAGTTGGCACGCAAAGGGTTAACTGATGGACTAGCTGGACTGGCCATCGGGAATACCGGGCATTTGGTCGGTGGCCCGATGATTTTTTTTTTTTACTTTTGTAACGGTATAAACAATGAAAGGTGTTGGATTGGCCAGATGTGTAAAAATAACTCAGTTCTTTGGTGGTGGCATCGCGGAGCTTCCACAGATTTAGTAAAATTAACAAGTGGTGGAGGCCAGCAGGTGGATGAGGGAGATCGGAGGCAGGACGAGGAGAGACCCGAGGCGGCTGCTGGTCCGAGTGTCAGCTGAACTGAACTTCAGGTAAGAAGGTATGACCTGCAGTCTATCTGGGTCAGATATAAACCAAGTTTAGGGGTAGTTTATTTTCGTTGTGCTGACTTTTTACAGTCAGTTACAATAACTTGTACTGCCTACTAGCTAGCATGACAGAGTTTCTATACAGCTGGGTGGGCGCTTTGATGTTACTGATGTTGAACTTTATTTAATTCATAAGATTAGTTAGTAGAGTTGCCAACCGTCCCGTAAAAAGACGGAATCCTCCCACATTCAGAGAAATTATTACACGTTTGGTGTTGAGCTGAGAGGGGACGCAGTTTGTCCCGGACTTCAGCTAGAATGAAAAAAGACACAAGCTGGAGTTATTCTTTGTCTTTGCTGCACAGCTGCCTCTTCTTCTCTCATTCTCTCCCCTCTCTCTCCTGTTGCTACTTTAATCATGAAACTGATCAATGATCAGCTGATCGGCTTTTCTCTCTTGTTTGTTTATCGCCCACTTTGCGCCATAAAGACGAAACCGCCGGATGTCGCACTAAACAACAGCAGCATGTTTAAGCTTGATCAGCTGTTGTTAGAATTTATTTAATATTAATTTCTAGTATCAGCTGAGGTTTGCTGGAGCTACAGCTGTAAAACTGCTGGTCATGATATTGGTTTGGATATCTGGTGAGAGGGAAACATGAAGATGAAACCAGGAGATTTCCTTACTGAATCATCAGAGCTGAACAGGTGATGGAGAAACAGGTTTACCCTTTAGGTGACATGAATGAGTTGAAGGGAAGTTATGAACTGTTTCTGAGAAACAAATAACACCAATATCATTTTCTGACAGCTGGTAACTGTGCAGGGGTGGATCTAGCAAAGTTTTGCCAGGGGGCCAGGTGGGGCATTAGCAGGGAAAGGGGGGCACAAAGAAATACTTTCTTATTTTCATTTAAAATGTCTGGCTGTTATTAAATAATTATCTGAAGCTTACAACCAAAGTTTTTATCTGATGTAAAATGTATAGAAATCATACATGTACCAACAAGACTGTACATCACTGTCACAACAGTGTTTGTTTTCATTCAAAGGCTCTATAGCTTTAATATCTGGTGGGCCGGTCTTTAGTCAAAATGCCCAGGCTGTTTTTTTGTCCCAGTCAAGCCCTGGGCATGACACACAGTGAATTAATCTGACAAGGTGCATCAAAAAACAAATGGCCGCGCCAGCGGTACACAACACAAATCAGCTCACATAGACACATTAGTTGTGCCTCTTCTTAATGATGGTATCTTAACTAACAACCCCAAGTACCAGATTCAACTTGTAATTGGCTAAAAATAACTTAGCCTACTGGTAAGAGGGGCGTTATTAACTTTCCACATTCCGACACTTCAAAAGCTTCAGGAGTTTTCCGCTCAGCGCAGCATCAGCACCACGGAGATACACGGATACATCCGTAGACTCGAGACACAATGCATTTTTGGGACTTTCAGGCGTGTTATTTTCTGATCAAACCAGAAAGCTTTAATGAGCAGCTAGATTTGTCTCACATTAACCTCCTGAGTTAATGCCAGTTAATGCAACATCAAAGCAGCTGGAATCCACAGCTGTGCGTGTTAATGGAGCTTGCATTTTCACCTGCTGGACATCACTACCTAACAAGTTTAACTGTCTTCAGAACATTGCAGAGGCCTTATTGACAGTATTTGGCTCTACATATCTGTGTGAGCAGATTTTCACTCACATGAGTGTCCTCAGGTAGCCGTCTGAATGCTGGACACTGGGAGACCTTTGTCTCTGAGTGGGAGACCAGAGATCACATAACATGTGTGTCTCTGTATTAACAGACATGCCATATTGGCGTTTATTTTTCTTATCATTGTTGTGAGGAGACCATAAATAGCATTTGCATTTTCTGTTGTACAGTTCATTTGCTGTTATGGATAAAAAGTGTCTTTTTTTGTTTCAAAATAGCTGATAACTATTAGCTGATAGCTGCCAACATCTGCGAACAAATATAATTCTATAAAGTGGTTCTGTTAATATAGAGCGTTATTAAATTTATTGCTAATGCAATCATATGGCACACTGACCTCTGAGGAAATTTTAAATGGCACTTGCCATCAGAAAGGTTGCCTACCCCTTGTTTAGATAATCATTTAAAAGAGTATTGACACTAACACTGCCATCTTTGCCTCCTCCAGTTAACACACTACTTCACCCAGAAGCTGCTGACAGGCAGGCGCATAGCCCTTCCCCTCATGAGAAGTTGAAGAGTTGACATTACCAACACTGAACAATACTTTGTGAAGAACTTTGAGAGGTCAGTAAAGCTCATGTTTCAACAACACTGAAGTATTGAACAGTTATCATAAATGGAAGCCTAGCCAGTGTGCACATTAACAGCCAGTGTGCATATTAACGTTGGCTGCTTAACTACAGTGTCACTGAAAAGTATTTATCCCCTTCCCAATTTCTTAGATTTTTGCATATTTGTGACATTTCATATTTGTCATCATTTCAGAACATCAAACTAATTTTAATATTTGTCAGAGACAACCTGAATAATTAGAAAATATGAGCTAATTTTTAAAGAGAAAATATAACAATGCCAATCCGTAGCTGTGCCAAAAAGTAATTTCTTTCTAAACTTAGTAACTGGTTGTGTGGACCCTTGGCAACAAGAACTGCAGTGAAGTGTTTCTGATAACTGGCAATGAGTCTTTCACATTGCTGTGGAGGAATTCTGACTCAGTGTTCTTTGCAGAATTTAACTGAACCAAATTGGAGAGTTTTTGAAAATAAACGGCCTGTTTAAGGCCATGCCAAAGCATCTCAACTGGATTCAAGTCCAGAATTTGACTAGGCCACTCTAAAACCTACAACTTGCTAGTATGTTTCCGAAAATTGTCCTGCTCCATAACACAAGCAAGCTTGAGATTCAGTGGACAAACTGATGGTCAAATATTCTGTTTCAGGATTTTGTGGCAGAGAGCAGAATTTATGGTAAGTCCTCCATGTCCTGAAGAAGCAAAGCAGCTGACTGCTGGTATGATCTTGTTATAAAATACCGCATTAATTTTATTCCATATGTAACGGCAAATGTGGGCCAAATCTTTTTGGTCAACAGGGCTTTTCCCCTTGGAACACTTCCATGGATAACATTTTTGTCCATCCTCTTTCTTATTAGTGAATCATAAATACTGACCTTAACTGAGGCAAGTGAAGTCTGCAGTTATTTAGATGTTGTTCTGGGTTATTTTGCATTCTCCTGAATGACTTGTTGATGCATTCTTAGAATAATTTTGGTAATCTGGTCATACCTACGAAGGTTCACCAGTGTTCAAATTTTTCTCCATTTGTGGCGAAATCATGATTTACTTGAGACCCCAAACCATAGAAATGGCTTTGAAGACCTTTGCAGACTGGTAGATGTCAGTGACTTAGTTTATCATCTTTTCTTGAGTTTTTTTGTTATCAGTGTATGATGTGTTACTCTTTGAGATCTTTTAAAATACTTCACTTTGCAGATAGGCTCTATTTAAATGATTTTTTGAGTCACAACAGATCTGGCAGTAATCAGGCCTGGATGTGGGTAGTCAAACTGAACTGAGATTTCCAACAAGTGTGGTCATTCATTGTTAACTGTTTAAACCACAGGGCTTTCTGAGGTTCCAGCTTGAAAATGAAATGCCCAAAATGAATTGAAGAAGAAAATCATTAATCAACATATGGACATTACCTGTAGAAAGATCGATGCTGCTGAATTGAAACAGACCAGTTCCAGAGATTTTATTTGAGACACGGCTAAGCGTTTCATAATTTGCACAATTTGGCCTCATCTGAGAAAGTTAAAATTTCTTAGGTAAGGCAATAACTAGTGTGTTTCTCTTAAAGACTGAAGCTAAAAAGTCTACAAACAACTAGAAACACTGGGAACTTACCAACCCTAATTTATCATCGATGAAAATGTGGAATCAAGCACACCACTACCTCAGTCAACCCAAAAATATAATATTTTGTATTATTTTTTTACACTAAGAAAATCTTTAAATATTTCTCATATATGCATCTTAAAATTCTATTAAAGTATTATTTTCCACTGTCAGTTAAACTGAAAAAAGTGTTGTTGCTTGTGTTATTGTTAGCGTTGTCTCAATCTTTATTTTAAGAAAAAGATTTGTAACTTTTGAACACTTTGAACTTTTTTGTTTTTGCCCCATAGTTTTATATTCCTTCGTTATTGAGCTTGAAATCATGACAACCCTATGTGGTAGGGCTGGGTGATATATGGAAAATCTAATAAATCTAATATCATGATATGTTTTGGCTATATCGCGATACATGATATATATCGAGATATGTCTTGAAACCCAGCAAAGAAGGTGAGCTGCAGTTTAAGCCTACAGAAAGTCACATTTTTTAATGTAAATATTGTCATGTGTGGTATCCACAGAAACCTCCAACTTTCAGCTAAAAGTTCATATAAACCATTTCTACAATCACTGCAAAAACAACAAACAATTAAAAGAGCAGTTATGTAATTTCCCGAAATGTGCCTAAGCACAAACAACAAAGCCACGAACTCACTTAACTTCATGTAACCAAGCAAACAGCACCTCATCTAAAGCAGAGATATCACAGATACAAAGCTGTAAGTTTCAAAATGCTCTGACCAAAATTCACCAAACCAGCCACAAAAGAAGACCTGAAATATGCTTCACATTCGATAAACAATAACATGGATTTACCGTGCCGTTTTTCTCAGTTTTTCCTTCCGATAGGCATTGTAGCTCATATCACAGCTGGTTTATATAAAATTTTCTTTGGTGTGTGGGGAGACATTCACATGCAGAGTTTAAAACAGTCTTAATTTTGCAGTGGATGACTTTTCGACTGGTGGAATAAATTCATGGTGCTACCACCCTTTGCGTCAACAGTTTTACGGCATGTTTTGCAAATTACCGCATTTTGTTCGACATCCTCCTTGTGAAATCCAAACGACAGGAACTCCCACTATGGCCATATTTTTCCCTATCTGGTAGTATATAAACACACATGCTCAGTGCAGTGTGCTCGATAAAAAAAAATTCCGGTTGGGAGTGGTGATTTATGATGCATTTGCAGCGTGTGGAAGAAAAAATCTCACAGTGAATTACATGCAGTCATCTTAATATTTCCATGGTAACCTATACTTGATGGTTACGATAAAGCCATCGTATGTGGAAAAACTCACGATACAACGAGTATGTTCGATATATGGCCCACCCCTACTATGTGGTAGACACATGTCTCTATAGTTTGGATGCTTAGGGCCTGTTCTTGTTCTACCATTGTAAGAACACATATTCTAGCCAGTGTTCTTTCATGATACCCCCACCCTATCTACATTATCTTCTGCTGTCTGAGACAGTCTGTTAGCAGTTCCCCCCATGGGGTATCTTCTTGATGTACTCGTGGATGACTCTAATGCTCACTAATTCTCACCCTTCCTCTTTTTGCTGTTTGTAGAGTCACAGGGTCATGGATTTTGGGTGGAACCCTTTGTGCATTATAAGGACTTTTCTTGTCTTGACATCAGTAGCATTGATCCTCCTGCAACCACCTTACTCTTTTAATTGGGTATCTGAAAACTTGTGGATGTAAATGTTAATGGCTCAGGTCTTACTCTTGCTGAGCTGGATCACAACTTGTGGTAGCCGGTTATGGCTAACCTCCTTCCCCTCTCAGCCTTGCACTCTGATGAGATACTGAGCAATAGTCTTACTTGTAAATCCATGTGGTGCTCTGGATTTCTCTCTTTTTAATAATTAATGGTTCCTGAGAGGTTGCTGTGGTCTACTGTTTTGCCAAACCCACCATTTTTTCATGACTCTTTTCCTTATATGTCCCATTAATCAATTTTTAGTTCTAGATGGTTCTAGCCTTCTGATGTTTTTCCCTTCCAACTGTGAGGATAGCTCCTGGAGACTAGTCCGTTTATTCTTCTAGCTTTAGTTTCTCTAGCAACCAGAGCTATGAGCTTGGCAGTCTCTAGAGCCTCATATAAAGACATCTTATTATTATTGATCTAAGACCTGTCTTTCATGACTCAATTGTTTTCCAACCTTGTCCTCCAGGGGCTGCCACTATACGATGCATTCTTGATCTTCCTTTCCAGGATTAGTTACTGTAGCATATATGAGTTAATTGGTTTCTGTGGCAATGTCAGTAGGGAAAGTGTGTCAACATCTACAAATATTACTTCCAGTGAAACTTTGTTAGTTATCTGAAAGACTTGTGTCCAGACACTGAATGTTTTTAATCTTGCAACAATTTTCATTCTCATCTCAGTAGTTGTCACACTGCTTTCCTGTATAAGGGTCAGTGCAATATCTCAGTAGTGTTGTACTTTATTTGGAACCCCTTAATGTCCAGCTGTGATAGCAACTTCTTTCTATCAATGTTAGACCACTGAGCTACCAGCTGCTTCATAGTCAGTGATGATGTCTTCTCTGCACCCACTGTCCACCATTCACTGAGCACTGTCTTTTTTCTTGGTGTTCAGTATTCTCAGTTATTTCTTTTTGTCTTGTGTCTTTTGCAGTGGAAAGGCGCTACACAAGAACCAGTCCATTTTCCATATCTTTTCATGAAGTCTTAATCTCCTTGTTCACAAACCCCAAGTCCAACTCTTTGTGAGAACCCCTCTCCCCACACCTTTACGACATCAGAATAAAACGATTTTTCAGAGGTTCTTCAGTAACACCCATTTTGTACAGTGAATGGAAAGTTGCACAGAGGTTAGAGAGTATATATCTGAACTTCTTTCTTTTTTAAAAATCTTTGTTTCTTATTGTAACATCATGGATATGACATGTCTGTCTATGTTTAACAGACAGTCTTATTCACATTTGAATGCTAATCAATAAAAAACATATCATCATCATCATCAATCAACAAGCAAACACATTTGGAAAAAAGAAATGATCTCTATAGCCATCATATCTGAAAAAAATTGTGAACACATACCTTCTCACCGCCTCTGCTTCACACAGTTATTTCTTATGTGTACAGTGCGACACAATAGAGGCCTTCAAAAACTGCTGTAGGAAAGTGTGAACTTTTATTCATATTTGCATGATTATTGCATCTGGCCTCCCTTTCAAGTGAAGGCGTTCAGAATGGCTAACACTTTTCCTTTTAGCTATCATAAGACGACAGTATAAATTGTTCTCCCTATGTCTCCTATGTCTCTCATTGCCCTCCATCCACCCCTAACCTTCCTCCTGTGTGATTCACTTCCTCTCTTTTCACTTTTTCTGCCCTCTTTCTCTTCCTTCATCTAAATGACCACCTAGTGTCCCACTTTTAAACTGCTGGTTGCTTAAAGTCTAGTCCAATCTTACTTAACATCCCTTATATATTTTTCTGTCCCTGCCTTTTCCCTCCCCCTCTGCCTTTATTCCTTTCCCCTCAAAAGTCCCATGGATAAGATGATTCAGTCCATATTTTTGGCCAAAGATAGGGATTAGTGAAAAACTTAAAAGAGATGCTCTTACTGAAAGTGACTCACTTGTACTCAGAGGAACTGGCAAATGCAGACATATAAATTTACACTAAAAAGTTCAGTGCATACAGGGGAAAGTACTTATACACAAAGTCAGTATGTGCATCTATGTCCTACACATGTTAATGTGTTTTAAACTTCTCTGGAGATTAGATTAGAGAGAGACACTATAAACAAAAATCACCTAACAGTCAATTGCATATGGGCTATAATTTTAATCTTGGTCAGTGTAAAGCTCTGCAAAGTCAGCAACTTTAACGCAAACAGACACAGACTTACACGCATAGGCACACATGTACATGTTTGCATGTCTTTGTATATGGGCAGTGGTGAATGCATGAATGCATCAGAGAGCAACTTAGGGTTTCAATATATTGCCCAAGAATACTTAGGTCTGCAGACTGGAGACTAGAGCAGCCTGGGATCGAACCAACCTTAACACAATTGCAAGTCAATCTGAAGATGGAAATTCACAAAGCTTCAGATTAGATGTTGTTCTGAGACCTATGATGATGAAAAGTTTACAAAGGCAAGAGGATGATAGAAACCAGAGGAAATTATTACAAAATACCAGAGATTTTGTCAGATTCAGATTCACACATTGCTGGAGCATATGATCCTACCTAGCTACAAATATTATTTTTATAGTAGGTATCAGAATTGTTTGCTGTAAATACAGACACATATCCAGCGGGTAAATATGTACAAATGATAAATAAAGATTTGCTTTACTTCTCTATTTACTCTCAGCACACCTTTAGGAGAAAGAGAAACAAGGCAGCAGATATAGAAGAGGCCAAAAAGAAAAAGGGTGGGGGTGGCACTGTGTAAAGAAAAACTCATGGGTGAAAGTTTGGGTAGCAAAGACCATAACTGGACCTTCTCTCACTATGGAAACAGAGTTGGAGCTTGGTGAGTGCAGGGCATTGTTGGAAAAAAGTTAAGAAGAGGAACGGGAGAATGGAGAGACTTGTGTGTGAGAGCAGAGAGAGATGAGGGAGTAAAAGAAAGGAGGAGGGGAAAGAAGACAGGAGAAAGGGACAGCCAAAGTGGAAGGCTAAAGGGAGAGAGAGATAAAAAAGACACAATGTAAGGATTTTTGGAAAAGGGGAGGGTGAGAAAGTTTGAAAGAGGAGGAGAGAGCGAGAGGAGGAGAAAGGGTTGGAAAGTCATAGAGAAAAAGGGAGGTGGAGAGAGAATCAGGCCATTCATCCATGCCTCTGGAGACGGACGCAGTCTGAATTCAGGATAGCTCATTCAAAACGCCAACTCCACTTTGTCCCACAACACCTCTGTCAGTCTCTGCTACCTAGTTACCAAGTGCCTGGGACATATCCAGAATACCTTAACACCATGACTGACAGCAATTTTCAGTATGTGACAACTACACATGCCACACATACACACACACACATACACATGCACCCACAGACACGCGCACTGCATAACACACTCTGCGGGTTCCCAAAGCAGTGTTGTTTTTGGTGCAATAATTAAGTTTTTGGGGCAATAAACATGATCACAGCGACACTCTGGAAAGCCATGTTCATTCCTAATGCGTAAGCTGAGGGGGTTCTGATTATAAATAATACACATGCAAGCATCATGCGCATGCATACAGAGGACGCACACACAAACACAATCACAATGCCCGAGGAGACATGCTAGAGTGTTGTCAGAAAAGCGCAATCTCCCTGCTCTGGCACAAGAGATTTTCCTTAACCCTGACAGATAATTGGTCTCCAGGGAAACAATGTTGCTTGAAGCTAAAAGTTAAACCTTAATAAGGCTGTAAATACACACACAAATGCAAAAAATAAATGCTACAGACGTATGCTAGACCGAGCAATGCAAAACATAAGTACACATAGACACGAACACTGATGTAAATCATTTAAGTCTGTGTTCTCAGAATAAATGAAAGGTGATCAGTGCCAGAGTAATAACGAAACAAGTCAGTCAGTTCAATTCTGCTGCCTATGCCGTTTAACCTATCAGCCAGCATGCACAGTGCAAACAGAGGCACACTGTCTTGGTTATGCAGTGGGTTTTCATCCCGGCATGAATGTCTTATTCTTCTTTTCTTCAATTTCAGCTTTGCAGTTTTATGTTTTAGAAGCAGCAGCTCCTCCCAAAGGTGTTTTGACCAAGATCTGTGTGTGTGTGTGTGTCTGTGTGTATACCATCATGTGTGTGTGGGTGTTTCTGTGTGTCTATACGTGTAAGCCTGTTTGACCTTGTCAGGAATGTTCCTATTTAATCATCTCGGGGAAACCTCAAACTTGCCTTTAAAATTGAACATGAAAGGTAACCTTCTCTATTTTTGCTTGCTGTCTCGCTGCAGAGAACCGAGGAATTATCTTTTTCACTCCGTCTCGGATTCACCGAAGGCACATGAATAGGATGGAGAGAGGTGGAGAACGAAAAGAAAATGACACACACACACACAGAGAGGAAGATGGGGGCAGAGAGAAGTAAAAGTGAGTGGGTAGGCCCGGGGGGGGGGGGGGGGGGGGGGGGGGGGGGGGATTGATTGAAAGAGGAAGAGTGACAGCCAGGCAGGAAGTAAGTTAGAGAGTGAAAGTGAGGCGCAGGAAAAGAAAAGAGGAAGAATGAGGTGCCAGAAAAGAGGAGATACTAGTGAGGTACTAAAGCAAGACAAATATTTGGTATAATGAAGTAAGCACCAGGCCAGTGCGGAAAGTGCGGAAAAAGATCTCTCTTTAACAAGGTGCAGACAGAAGATGCCATAATGAGGGAGTGGCCCATTTATCAAACAAGCAACTCCATCTGAAGCAAACTGGAGATGGAGTTTAGTTGCAGTAGCCAGTGGACAGTGGTTTAACGAGAACTTGTCATTGTGTATGTTACCAACACTTTTACACTTGATGTGTGTGTGTGCGCGCTGCGAGCAAATATTAAGCCACCGTCATTGGGCATAGTCAAGGCTCCTTTTCTTTTTCTTCCTCTCTGTGAGTGCAGGGCAGCCGGCTAAGTGGTAGAGTTGGCTGAGCCTGAGGCGAGAGCAGAGCAGCCTCACGTTTCGCTGGGTTGAAATATTTAAGGAAGCCATCTAAAGCCTGTTTCACTCAGTCAGTACCCAGTGGGTCAGTCCCATCAGAGACCAATTACAACTACTGCTGAGCCATGGATAAAAGGCTAGATCAAAGGAAACAATGCACAAGGATATAGCGTGTTAGCATACAGCAATACATCAGTGTTTGCCCGAAAAATGATGTATGTGTATGGACATGCAGTGCTAGAACACACATACACCTTAAAAATAAATAAATAAATAAAGCTCATCTACACAGACTCACACACTTTTCCCTTTGTTTTCTTTTTTATTGTCATCCCTCTCACCAGTTCTCTGTTTCTTGATCCTTACTTCTGTTTCTTTACAAATATAATAATCTTTCTGTTTTTTACAGCACCACCAAATCCCAAAGGTTTCACAGTTACACTCACAGAAACCCACATACCAAATGTTCTGCTCCCAAAGAAAATTGAACAAAAAAAGTGCCTTCCACAAATGTGAAGTTAACCAAGGACAGTGAGAGGTGAGCAGGTGCACGGTCCAAAGCGTGCATATACACAGTCTGTCCATTGATGACTCCCTGTCTGCAGAAAACACTCAAATGCACCTCATCTTCTTATTGTGACATGCATACACAAACACGTGTCAAGGGAGCATAAATCATTCATAATGATCGTTAAAAGGGGAAAGAGGGGGATACATAGGAGGAAGCAATGGGTTGAATAAATCGCTCCCTCTGACCCCGCCACCCCCCCCAACGCTATCTTAGTCACAGCGATCCGAACTGACAGGCCACTAGATAAGCAGCAATTAGCCAGAGTCATCTGTGCAGGTAGCATAAGGGACAGACACACACTTCTGTGGATGCTCTTGCACACTTTCAGGTACACACAAAGGCACGAATGCCTGCAGAGAGATAACTTAAAACAGAGAGACACTGATAACACGCAAAATACAAAGCTCACTAACAGGCATATGACTAAAACATATAAACATACACTGACCCAAATGATCTCTTTCAATCAAACATGAAGTGCACTTACCCTGATTTATTCCTTTTTTTCCTGCTTTGCTAAAGGGGAAAAATTCTGTATTTCTGTCTTCCCTTTTGTAAGCCCCAGGGAGAAAAGGCACTTAAGATAACATAGACATGACACATGTTGAATCAGGGTTGCTGCTGAGACATACGGAAACAGAGGTGCACGAAACAAGAGGGCTCCATTCAGTGTGAGATAAAATGCTCTTCAGGGCTGTCAAATAACAAACCTAGGGGCCGGGGCTTCATTGGGACAGTTTAGTATTCAATGCATTTATACTGTACGCCTCCCAGTTTGGCAGTAATAGTTCTTTTTTGTGGGAAATCCTCCTTATAGTGTCTTAAAGTAATTCAAATGTCTGTAACAAACCAAAACCAGAAAAGCTGAGGGAATAAGTAAATAGGAAATGAATTGATGTAATAAGATTTAGTATAGAATTGCATTTAATATTTAGCCCTGTTCAAATTAAATGTAAAAGCACAATTCATATCAAATTTAATATCTTTAATCAGCCTGAAACATATGCAATATCTTAAATGCTTTCAATGCTATATATGCTGAAAGGCTAAGCTTCCCAGTTTTTACTCTGTCAAATAGAAGCCATGATTTTACAGACATTTAAAAGTAATTTTATCCAAAAATCAAACAAACAAACCAACAAGCCCATCTTTCTTTTATGTGAGGGAAGGTGATGTTGGTTGTGGAAACACGATGAATGTGATGAAACCACTTTCATCATTACAAAAGCGAACACTAGCATGAATGTTGTAGACTTTGTGCACAGTGGATGCCACAGTTGAGCTAACACAGTGTGATTAATTACAACTAAATTATTTTCTCAAATTCTGTTAAAGCTCATTAAACGCAACTTTGGATTCTTGGAACATCTGCAGTAGCTGTTTCTAACAGAGAAACAATTCAGAAATAGGATGCCAGAATCCCCAAAGCGAGAATTATTCCCAAATTAAATTGGACACAATTTATCTTAAGTCCCGGGTGGGACCAAACAAAAAAATGTCTCGTTGCCTCACACACCTGCTTGTCCTCCCAAGTATACCAGTTTTACAGCCACTTTTCAAGAACTGCTTTCCAATTGGTGGGTAAGTGGGTCAGCGGGGGTCTTTCTTTGGGGGTGTGCCAAGCCCATGAGCCACTGCAACCTCTGGCATGGCTCTTTGCTCCTTGTTTATCTGCCATCTTCGTTGCCAATAAACATTTTTTAATCCCAATGGAGGTTTTGGTCCTTGCTAGTTAACTGAAGTATTGGAGCAGGATCACACCCAAACACTATCCTTCCAATCCTACTTATATATATGCCTACTTGTCCCAAATAACCATTTGTTCTCATTTTCCAGCCTTAGCTTACTATTTCTCTGATTGTCATTCAGTATTGTTTTCTAGTAGAAAAAACCAAACAAACAATGAAAAAAAAAACCCAACATAGATTGATCCCCTTAGCAAGATAACATTGTTCTTCTTTCTTCAAAACACTATGTAAGTCATGGTACTGAACAAGTTAAAAAAAAAAAAGTTCCAAACAATGTGTCTGCCCACTGACACGATGCAGTGCTGCCACTGAAGCAATGCTGAGGAGATGATGTAGCCCCTGGGCCACACACACACGTCGGGCTGGAGTTGAGAACGGTAAACAGCAACGCTATTATTTAACAGACTGCAGAGTCAAACGCTGTTACAGTGTGTGACCTTTACATTGCTTGGGGGCTAATACAGAAATGAAAAGCGAGCAAGAGTTTTGGAGGAAATAAATTGGGGGGGACACGCCGAGATGAACACACACACACACACACACATACGCACACACACATACACGCAGATTTATAGTTGTGCATAGGTTCACATTAATCATTCATGTATGAGCATCTAATGTTGCTATTAGTGATGCAGAAGATACACACAGCCACTCACGCTTTCTAACTGTTCTGGTAACACTGTGCTAGCACCATACAGGGTGTGTGTGAGTGCATGTACATGTGCGTGAGGTAAATCAGCCAATTCTGCAGTGAAAGTGACTGTCGGCACGACTATTGGAGGGATGTGCTGATAGAGAGGTTTTAGAGCAGCAGACTGCCTAAGGCCTGGAAGAACTTGGGAAACGGAGGTGGGGTGAGGGGGGCAAACAGTGGAAAGGAGGAGAAGCAAGAGAGATAAAGAAAACAGGAATGCGGCAGAAAATAAACAAGGTTACAGAAATGGGGAGGGAGGCAACAAGCAACGGATTTAAGTGAGGTGGGAACCAAGGTCAAGCCACTGAAGCAGAGCGAGAAAGGTGAGAAAGAAAAAAAAAAGGTGGGACGTAAAGAATGAGCGACAATGAAAGACGGAGAGGAAGGAGAGGAGTGAGGGCTTGTGGGAGGAAGCGGAGAGAGAGAGAGACCTTTGCATGATAATTCGTTCATTAGGAAAGACCTTGACCAAGAATTCTCTCCCTACATCCTGATCTCCTGACTCCACTCCCTCTTGTCTCTTCTTTTCCAGCCCCTCCACCCATCCTTCCGCCTGTAGCCCCCACAATTCACTTTGCTTAGTTTTCTCTTTTTCTCTCTGTCAACGTCACCATTGTCTCATTACAGAATCCCTACTCAGCAGTTCTAAGATGGAGGCAAGGTGAGAGAGAACGATATACAGAGAGTGAAACAGAGAGAGAAAACGCGGGAGAGAGATTATGACAGGCTACCATCATGTGACACCTCTGTTGTGTCTTTCACCCTCTACTACAGGTCTACTGTGTATGCACATCGAATACCTCAGTCTCAGCTGGGGCTTTTAAGTGCCCTGTGTTTAAATGAGATAAATAAATCAAAGAAAACGAGAGGAGGGAAAATGACATGCATCTTGCAAAGCAATGTGAAATCAATAATGTGTAGCCTTAGACATGTAAAATGTGCTCAATCAGCTGCATGCACAGAAACCCTACAAGAAATACTCTGAATTAAATATTTAATTAAAATAACTATTAAGAAGAGGCAACACAACAATTATGTCAAAAAGGGGAGGTCATTTTCTTTAAAATGGTGTTTCAAATCAGCCTTTGCTGATGTTAATACAAAGCTCAGTCTGATGTTAAAAAAACAAGTCATTTGTAAGAATACAATATTATATTTATTTTTGAAGCAGCATCTTATTGTTAGTGGCAGTTATACACAATGCAGACATATATAAAAAGCTGTCTTTAACATCACTAAGTGTTTCATCCTTAAAACGTCCTGAACAAACCACATATTTGGCAGATCAGCGGATTTAATTATTCAACCTCATCAGATAAGCCGTCGGTGCTGTACCTGTAACAGTCATTGTGTGTTCAGTGCACAAGACAGCTATCCCTGAAAGTTATAGAAAGTTTAAAAACTCTCTGCTCTTTGTAGGAAATTGGAATGTTACTGAATGTTTCACTGCTGATGGTCTATTTGCAGAGATGCACCAGCTGCCAGTAGAAGCGGAGGCAGAATATTATCCATTGTTCAGAATGGAATTGTTTGGATGGTATCGTTCTCCACCAAGGGCAGCAGAGTGGGGCAAAGACACAGTGGAAAAATTGTATGGCAAAAACAAAAAGACAAGCCCCAGACGATGGTGTTTATGCAGCACTACAGCTGTCACCATCAACCTCTGCAGATGGATCTTCATACTAGCCACAAAAGCTGAAGGCTCGCTTGCTTTCAGGGAAAGCAGGCAGTCAAAATTATTGGTCATTAAGGACTGAATTTGAGCCTGGGGAGTCATCCACTTTGAAATCTTTGGCCATAAACACAAACTAACCTGGCCTTAAAAACAACTACATACTTCTGTTTTTTGGGGGTCTGGAAGTAAACAAGAACAAATTCTGCACCTCAAAAAAAGTACCTCATGATTCCGAGAGAATTAGAATTAATTTAGAAAACTGGTAACTCACCTGTTAATACAAACATTTAGGAAAGTAATCTGTCTACAGAAATATTGATAATCGCAACTGATTACAAAAAAAAGCGTCATTTAAAAATAGATTAAAACATTAGAAACAACATAAATGGCAAAGCTATTATACAATGTGTAAGGTGGATATACAAGAAATATTTAGTTTCTCTTAGATAGTGCAAAACAAAAAAGACAAAAAAAGAACAAAACCAAAAAATATTTTTAGGTTGTTTGAGGTAGTGCTGTGCTTTTGGTGACTTGACTGCACATTTTCATTGCTGATCAAACAAAGTTTACCATGTTTCTGCCTAGTTGCTTGTAGATGTTTCCCTTAGTTTTAATATCACAGTTTAGGAGAAATATTTGAAATATCTGAAACTTTTAATAGTTTTGCAGACCGGCAGGACTGATAACGTTAGCTGTCTAGCTCCACATTCACGTTATCATTATTAGCCATGGCTGCTAGCTGTTACTTTAATGATAACTTAACAGACAGATAATAGTAATAGTAGCTAATCGATTAAGGTACTTGTGGCTGCTCCCGTATTCCCTCAGGGACTGCTGCAGTAGATGCGTCCGCATGTTTGATTTGGCAAAGATTTTATGCCAGATGCACTTGCTTGGGGGAAGGGCTGTGTGTCTGCCTGTAGCTGAAGTTGTGCCTTAACTAGAGGAGGCAAAGATGACACTGTTGGTGTGATCTAAGATACTGTTGAAATCAGTATCTTATCTTATAATATTTTTTTTTTAGTATGGATTAATATTATGAGTTATTTCTGACAAACATATAATATACTGTATATCCTTGGTCGTACTTAATGTAATGTGGATCTGTTTCATGTCCTATCATGAAAAAAAAACCTGACAGAGTTGATATTCAAAGAATGCGTTAGATGAGGTTCATTCCTGAAAAAATAGGCCATCCAAAGAATAAATGTCAGCTCTGTTTTGTTCTTTGGCTTAGAAGTTTGACGCTCCTCTAAAGCTTTGTTTGAAGCTCTTATGAGAAATTTCATTATACTCAAGAAAAGGCCTTGTTTTTGAGTTAATGTCTTATTATAGTTAATATCTTTGAGTTTTGGTTCATAGTGGTTCTAATATTTGAACATTAGATTTTTGTGTTTGAATATTAGATTCCTGTTTTGATTTCTTTGGTTGTCTCACTTAGGGTACTGCTGAGTCTTTGATTTCTGTGTTTGTTTTATTTATTCTGGTCATGAGTTTTAGTTTGGTGTTACCATGTGTTTGGGGAATACAGCAGTTGAAGTAATCTCCCCATTGTTTCTGTCCGTGCCTTCCTTTGCCTTAGTATTGTCTTAGTATTTATCATAGTCGAGTTTGGACCCACTGGAAGACCTTGCCTCACCCTACCTCACCCGAAACCTTTGTTAATAATGACTCACACCCTTTTTCACACCTTGACTCATGTGATGAGGCACATGATCAATAGTGGGTCAGACGACCCTCTTAAGGGACAACTCCCACTAGGGCTTAAATACCTGGGACTTAGAACTACAGATAAGAGGTGAAAAGTCTTCAGGAAACTTAAAGAAGTCCAGCTGCTTTTCTTTAGATAACCCCTCCTTAGATAACCATCACCTGGATGACTGAGAACCCACACAGACATAACTAAGCAGTGTGCTGTCCTGATTGCGGATCCCTTATTTGCTCTCATAATAATTATTATAAGATTATATTTTTATTATTTTCTAGTTGAGTGAGGAGGATGGAGAGAGAGAGGACAAAGAGATTGTACAAGAACAGGAAGAATAAGGGAGCAGAAAGTGAAGTTAGCTGGAAAAACAAAAGTAATTTTTCACAAAGTAGTTTTCATGTATTTCATGGAAGCCTTACCTACTTTCCAGTAGCACATGTGCATGTGTCTCATCTCATCTGCTTTGCCACAAATAGTTCTTTAACTTCTTAAATGACTGAACCTTTGCCTCAGGTTTGAAAACTAAAGGCTCCACCCTAAAACCAGTGTATAATATTGAAATCTCAGATTATTCACTCTGAATTGTTCTTAGACACTACAATAGACTATCCACTAACTCAGGTTTGCAAATGTCAAAAGGGTAAAGTCATGCATCCAATGCTTTGTAGTTAATATTAATGGAACAATATTAATTACAAGGCACTGCATGCATGACATTATGATTGGGAGCTAAGTCCCCCTTAAAGTTTGAACCTAGAATCATCTCTGGTATTTATGTATGTGTCTTTATTTTCATTTTTTTTAATTTAAAAGTTTAGTTTTCCTTTGCGTCCTGTGCCTCTGTGTGTTTTTCAGTGAATGTTTTTCTTGCTCATACTTATTTCTCGAATTGATGTTTTCTGTTTACATTGGACCACTGGACTGTTTATAATGGGCCTACAGATTCTGAATTTTGCTTTTGGGTCCTCCAACCTAGTTCACATCCTGGCACAGCTGTTATTTGAAAAACTAGGCAGATCACATAAAAACAGTATTGACAGATAAAAACAACATTAAATTTGAAAACTTAAGAATAGTTAACTCTTTGCCAGAATGTTGGTTTAGATTTCCAAATGGACTAAAACGGTCATGCAAATGATTAAAGACTAGATAAGAAAAGAGAGAAACAAACAAATGAACAACAAAAACGGTACCAATGCTATTGACTGGTTTTAGAAATAAAGCCAGGTCATGTATGGACATGCTCAGTCCAGAGGGGTACAGTATAAAGTGAGTTCAGCAAAGTCAGGAATACTCAGAATGTATGTCATTTGACCATTCTTGTAAACAGAATCCATCTGAGCTCCATCTAAGTCAGAAACTAAAAATAAAACTATAAAAATATGACAGGAAAATGAGACGCTGGCACTGAGAATTAGATGATGTGTTTAGTGCTGCAGAAAAGTGTTTATCTTGTGAATTCATGATCATTGCTCTTAGAGCGGGAAAAAAAGGATCTCAACTTAATTATGTCTATTTTAGTGTTCATGCGATCTCTGTACTGCTGTTTATTCTTAATGTGACAGCTGCACCTTTGAGCTCTGAAACTTCAACTTAATACATTTAAACACTACAAGTTATTTGATGCATTCAGTTCTGACACCCTCCCATCTAATGAATTAAACTTGGAAATAACTTTAGTTTGTGTCTACATCCAGATTTTATTGATTGATATCAATACTCTCAGTAATAAACAGTGTACAGTTGTAAAGGATCATTTTGCCAGTCTATTGTCTAGTAGCTTTAGTTCCAATTGTGTTTAAAAAAACAAAACAACATTAACACGAGCCCAAACGGAAACTTTACAACACAGCTTCATTAAATGGTCTTACATACAGCTAAGCAGGATGGATGTATAAAACATCTTCACCAGAGAATCAATATAGTGCTTAAAGCACACTGTAAGTAAAAGAATCAATGAAAATCAGTGTAAATGTGGTACAAAACTCTCAATATAAGATACTGCTGACCAGATGCCTGTACTATGACGTAGGATTTGGGCTTATCTATATAACTTCATAGTTAACCCTTGGTTTTCAATACGAAGGATTCAGATCATTTCTTACTGTGCTAACTTGCTATAGTACCTTATGCTGTACACCTAACCCTACTTGCCATTACAGGGAGATCCCTCCGATCTGTGTGCGGAGAGAAGGAGGCTCAAAAGTTTTTCAATCAAGTTTAATTTAATTTAATTTAATTTAATTTCTGATTTCTCACGTGCGAATAAACAAATCTGACTAATCTGACCACTGCATTTGGTAACAGATGTCCCCATAGCTCAAAATGTATACTGGTATTAATTATAAAATTATAGGGAAATAATCATGTTTTACCTCAGAAACACCGCTAGAAGCTCCTCCAGGTCAACTGACTCGCTGAAATTTCTCTGCCACGTCATGTGATCCCAACTCTGCCACCAAGAGCTTAAACTGCCCGACTGATGTCCTGAAATATAAAAGAAAGCAGCTTTAACTCATCAAACCTTGAAATTCTCCCTGCTGCTGCTTCCTGCTCTTGAGAATTGGATGAACCCAGAATCTCTGTTTCTTCCTTTTCTTCTTTAGAAACATCAGGAAAGACTCATCATTACTTGATGGACTTAAGTTTGAATTCTGTTTTATATTCATTTTTTTACTTGAACTCAGACAATTAAAATCTTATTAATTCAATAAAACAGAGTTCTCTTTTATTTCAAACATGGGAGTCAGGAGTGAGAGAAAGGAAATGCTTAATAATTCTTATTCCTACTTAACCCAGGATTTATCTGTTCTTGATTATATGGCTTAATATGCATATACGCTACCTTTAAAAATATATACCTATCTAATACAGTCCTTTTTATATAAATATATGCATATATAAATTGTTCTAAAACAGTTAATTACTAACTACACCAATACAAAAATAAAGCTTGTTTTATTACATGCAACTATCCAGATTTAATGTACAGTACAACCATCATATCATCCTACAGGGTACAACCCAAATATCCCCTGAGTGTCAAAATCTAGAGTTTAAATATTTAACAGCCTGTCTCATCCAAATACTGCTTTATAAGTGTTTCCTTATATCATTTTTTAAAAACTTTAAGTTACACCGTCAGCATTTTGCCAGCTTTCTTCTCTGGCTTCAGCTAGACTAAACTTTATTAATATAATAGGTCTTTTCTGGTCTTACTTGCCAAAACATTTAAAGCTCAGAATACTCTTAATACTAATTTACTGTACTGATTTTCCTCTTACATGCACACATATTATTGCTTTATCTGCTGCTGATTTGCTGCTTTCAGCCTGTATTGTGTGTTTAACCTCTTCATATTTTTCCCACAGTACACTTTTATTTCTCTTTGTAAAATTGGCCGTTCCGCTGCCAGTGCACTTATCAATAATTGTGATTAGTCCGATGCCAGTGCCATTCCTTTAATGTGATCGTTGAGAGACCTTCGTGAGACCCTCGGGGAACTTAGTGAGTTGATAATCAGCTTAGTGTGACCGCTTATCTTGAGTGCCGATGTTAGGGTAAGTGAATCCAGATAACGGAAAGCTTCCCTGGGTATGCTGAACTCTGTTTGTAGTGCAAGGCCCAGGTTACGTGTGCAGCACAAGTTACCATGATGATTTAACCAGGTAAAAAGAGAACCACCTTTGCAACAAAGAAAACTTAATATTGCTCCCTAATCAGTTAAACTTGCTTCTTGGTACACCCCTGTGGTGGAAGGGTTAATAGGAGCTGGGCTTCAGTCAAATAAAACTGGAAAACAAACATGTTTATTGGTCTGTGAAATGAAATCTCATAAAACTATTAAAGCATAATTTAACAAAACTACCTTGACATTATAAAATTATTTGTAATTACAGGCTATTGCAAATGTGAAAGAATGGCAACACTATACAACAATGTTTTTCTTTATTAGTAGAATCCATTTTGATATTATTATTCTCATTTCTGACCACATCCTTCCAAAAATCTCTTTAGTTTTTACACTGACCAAAGTGATCCTAACCCTAACATCTTAACCTTAACACCCAACAATAGCCAAGGCTTGCAAAACTGTGCATTATTACATGTTTATTACAACGCTGATTAACAGGATATGAAACCTACTGATAACAGAAAAGTAATGAATAGAAATACAAGCTTGTTCCCATTTGTAGTAGCACTGAAGCTATCTGTCATGGTCTGTCTATCTAGAGTATCTAGACAAGTAACTCAGGCAAACTTAAAAAGATCAGCGAGTTTTGTATGTACATGAACAATCCTGATGTATTTACTCATTGTTTCTAGCTTTCATATAAAATTTTATCCCTTTATCCCTGATAACTCAAACATGTGCTGATAGCAGCAATGGTGACCTGATGTGCTTTATTATATATAAGCAGCTTTATTATCTTTTAATATTACACAGGTTTCATTTTTTATTTTTTTGTTATGTTTTATGCCAAAGTTGAGGGACCTTTCACACATCCGTTTGAAGGCTTTTCAATGCCCTAATTTTCTGTGTTGAAATTTCAAGGCTACAGAGCCAATAGCCTGAATATCCACTTGTGTTCTGAAATACTCTGGATAGAGTTACGAAAATCATCGCAGTTCTTTCCTGGATGTTTGAGGTCCTAATGAGAAACCTTGAGAACTCCAAATGTCTTTATTTTCTTTTACAACTGTTTTGGATTCTGTGATTATTGCTCAATGATTATTGCTAGACAGCTATTGGTGCACTAATGTCTTTTCTTTGTGGCTACTCTCACACTGAAAAAAATATGCTGTTGGATTTACTTAATTCAATGGTGGACATTTGTTGCACACAGATGTTTTGCTTTGGCAGCAACTTAAACAATTGAGTTAAATTAACACAATTTATTCATGTTCAATAAACCTGTGCAATTTGTGTTGATAAAATGTGACTTAAACATGTTTTGATGAAGTAATTTGAGCTCTTGGAATATTTTAATCCTTCACAATTTTCTCACTTTATCCCAACACGATTCAGTAACTTTTACCCAATACTACTTGGTCACTTAAATACTACATGTTATCTTCAAATTACATTTTGCTATTATATTCTAGTATCAAATACACAATTTTCAAATGGAGGCCTTATAACAGATTGTATTGTTGTCTTCCAAGATGGTTGCTGGCATCCACCACTAACCTTTAAAAACAAAATGTCTAATTTCACTGCATTGACAGTAGGTAAAGAATTAAACTGACATTACTCTACTGAATCTATATAAATCAACAGTTAAATAATGTCAGTTCTTCCGTTCTTCAATTATAACTAAACAATTTGAGGTAATGTTAGTTTCCATTAACATTAAATTAGGTTACTGAATTGGCAAACACCTTCCTATTAACATTACCCATTTTACCCCAATAACTAAAGAAATTAGCACTTGCAGGTCAAAACCTTTATTCAAGAGACGCAAAAATAACATTGATACAGTGACTGTCAAAAATTACAGCACTGATCATACTGTGACATCTTGGTTCAAAACAGCACACTTAGAAATATTCAACGTTCTTTACTTCAACTGAATGAAACTGAAAATACCATTTCACACAACCCATATGGGATATTTAGACTGTATAACTGTTCACGCTACATCTCTTCACTAGTAAAAGAAAGAAAAATTACAAAGAGAAATTGAAAAATGCTGCCAAACAGACAAACAGAGAACTTGTACAGAGCAAAAGGAAAAACAAACAACAACAAAAAAAACAGCCCTGTACTCATGGCAGTTGCAGAGTATATAAAAATCTGTTCCTGGAATTGAGCTTCAAAAATGCAGCAGAACAAGTGTGAGATTTAAATGTCCTCTCACCTAGAGCTGATCACCTCACATGCAAAAACGTGAGCTTTCCTTGCAGGAGCAGTTCTGTCTTAGTTGTGAGCTTTTCTTGAGAGCTGAGTTGCATCCAACTCCATTACCACCCTTTGAATCACCTCAAAAGTGTAGCAGAGTTGTGATGGGTAACTCATATTGAAGGAATAAAAAAGGTCCAAACAGCATGGCTACTGCAAAGGTCACGTTATCCAGATCTTGAAGAACTACTATACCCTCGATGATGATGCCAACATCAGAAAAGTCATTGCCTGGCGTATCCTCTGGAGACAGATGTTCATTGTGGTTTTCTCAATCTGTGCAGTGGCCTCAGTCATGTCCTGGTTAAACACAAAACATTTTTTTAAGATTCCTTTTTAAACTCATCTCTTTTGAATCTACCAGTTCTAATGTTAGAGTCATTTAAACTATTGCAAGCAACATAGTAAATAGCTATAGCCAAAGAGTGGCCTGCCATGCTGCCACTCATGGTCTAACAGAGTTTCTAAGAGGGTGAAAAACATAATAATTTCAAATGCTTTACATTAGTTTTTGTTAGAAAGACACCAGCCCATCAGAAATCCAGGTTATGTCACTCAGAAGATGTTAGAATTTAGACTTTCAGCCCCACAATTTGGTTAGCTGTTGGTCAGTTGGTCATTTTTTTTTCAAACAAAAGCTAATGTAAATATCGGTGGGATTTTCCTTTGTTCACTAGAATGACAAATTTAAAGTTTTTTCACACTGATGTGACCCCTAATACAGGGGTGGGGGTGGGGCCTCAAGGGCCCGCGGCCGAGTTCACTACCAGGCCTCATGTGAACTTCAAGACATGTTGACGAGGTAATTTAGCCATTTAAATCAGCTGTGTTCGATTCAGGATACAGCTAAAACATGCAGGACACCGGCCCCTGAGGCCTGGAGTTCCCCACAATATGTTTTTCACTTTGTGGCAGAGTCGTCAAAATGGATGGTTTTACCACTTTCATAATAGGGGGTTATGGAGAAAAAGTGGAGTGTTTGGACCCTTGTGTGACAAAATTAACCTTGTGTTTTAATTTCAGTACTGGAATCACGTAGCCAAATTATTAAAGAGGACTACTGGTCCTAACCAGTCCAATGAGGATCAAGTGGATAACTAAATGCATTTTTAAATGTTGCAAAGCCACAATCTACTCATAAAACACTCACCATGAACTCCTGCACCAAGGATGTTGCAATTGTCTTTCACACAGATGCGGAGCACTTTGATGAGGGACTCCCTTCGAGCATTAATGTCATTCTAAAGTATTATAGCAAAGAAAACAGAGATTTGTGAACTTTTCAGTAGCACAGAAGAAAATGATACCAGACAAAAACTCTTGACTTTTTAAACCAGTCAACATGCAACACCAGCATCTACAAAGCAATATCAAAAGTTCTTGTTTGACATCAACTTTATGGATATATAGTTTCCAGAACATATATTTTAAAAAAAGATAAATTTTTTCTCAGTGAGCCAGTAAATGCATGATGAAAATTATGGCATCCTTTCAGTGGAATCAGTACTCACAGGTAATAGTTGACTGTTTCAATGGATGCAGCATGAAAATCTTTTACTGACCTAATGCAATACATATACACTTTGTAGTTAAAGAATTTTAAAGTTCTTACTGTCATCATGGCAGCTACATCCTTTAGCTTTGTGCCCTGTTCCCCCGATCACTTTGCAAACACTTTCAGCAGACTGTCAGAGAGAAACTCAGCTCCGTCAGAAACCTTGACTGTAAAGGCATGGTTGGGATGCACTGGGATGCTGCATTTTATCTGAAACGACATAAAATTATTTTGAAATAACAGCAGGCACTGTGCTTGGTTAGTCGGTAATGTTTTGTTGAATAAAACCTGTGTTTCCAGATCTCATGGGATTAAAAAAAATCCAAAGATGTTTGTTTCTGATTTGCAACCCAACAACCCACAAGTTACAACCTCATTTTAGTTCAAGTGTGCATTAATGTGAGCCCAGTAATCACCTTTCTGACAATACATGCAGGTATAAGTTAAACCTATGGCAGATTTTGGATTTCTCAGTTGTATTAATAGGTGTATTAATTAAAATGGTCTGTTTGAGTATGCATGCACCTAATAATTATAAAAAACCTATTATAATTAAGTTACAGAAACCTTAAGCAAAAATAGAATATACTTTCTCACCATAACACCTTGAACCCACAATCCATCAGCTGACTCCTGGTGAAATGCAGAATAGAGGTCGTCTCTCAATCTGCAGCAAAAAACCCTAAAAACAAACAAAAACAAAAGGACAGCAGGTGAGGGCAGGAGGGGTAGGGATGTAAGCTAGCATAATGCTGCTGATGATATTAGCTAAAGCTGTTCAATGTCCAAAATCTCACTAACACCACGGTGCAGTAAATACACAATGTAACTGAAGAGTCAGTTGACAAATCTATTCACACAGAAAACCAAATTATGTTATGTTATGAGTTATGTGCCAAAGACAAATTCAAATGAAAAAGCGCCAATTCTTTGACAACAGATAAAACAGCAAATAAGCTAACGGGTCTTTTTTTTAGCATGTTACATGGCGACACTCTAGACGTTTAACTACATTTGGCTGAAATATGGTAAATATTAATTCAAAAAATCAAGACATACCAAAAAACGTAGAGTTAGCTGCTCGACTTGACTGAGATGGATGCCTTTTTTAAACCACGATCCAAAGCCCGCGAGATGAAATCACGCGTGGTTTCTCGAGATTTAACGTTGCTATATTATTGACTTACTTCACCTGAACATGATATGAACAATTTAATACACCCTTTCTGCATATCATGTAGTTTTTACACTATATAGTTACATTTAACTTTAAAACATGAGGCAATTGTGTTAAATACATACAAGATGCTTACATAAATCCAAGAGATGGCCAGTCCCTTTTTTTCAGTGCAGGTGAGACTATTTGTGTGCTCGCTGTCTTTTCCTGCAACCACTGCTATATCTTTTTTTTGTCAGAAATATCATGACCTTGGTTAACTTTATAAAGTGTTTGCAGTAGAAAAGAAGATATATATATATATATATATATATATATATATATATATATATATATATAAAGGAATTGTGTTATTCCATTGAGCCTGTGCAGCATCACATAGAAGTAAAGATTTTGTCATCACTAGCAATCAAGCTGGTGAAAACATTTTTTCTGGCTTAACTACATTTAAATTCTCTGGAGAAATGCCATTTCAGACTGCAAGGCTGAAACACTACATATTGCTCTGAGTTTTCCATCTTTGGGTGTGGATCAATATAGCTTATAATAGATCTGTTTGGGTATGTTTCATACTGCAGCACGTTCTCATCTCACTTCCAGCACAAATAGCTTTAACACAAACTCAGGTATTGTTTACTGGGAGAAAACTAATATCTCACTCAGTGTGTCAGCTGCTTTCCAGGATTTTATAATTTCTTAATATGCTTAGCAAATAGCCAAGTTGGCAATTCATTTCGTGGCTTTGATCTTGTATTGAGTGGAAATTGCGGATAAAAAAAAAAAATTGCAGTCCTTTTTAAACACACACACACACAATATTATATATATATATAAACAAAAGAGCAGCACACCTTTGCCCCAAAATAAATGGACTTCAGCTAGGAATTTCATAGATCAAGCAACATGTATTGAAAAACTATTTTTAGCCACATTCAGTGTTGAAGCATTCAGCGTTTTATTGAATGCGACCTGGGCTGGTTTAAACTGAACTGCATAAATATGTGATGACCTTGTTTAGTCCTGCCTCATCCCATGCTGTAAAGCATGGACTGAGAAACAGTTTCGTTCTCTAACCATAACAAAGATCCCCAGAGGACACGATGAAAAAAATGGGTGACAACAAAAGAAGTGGAAAGGATAAATGTTAGATCAAAGGACACTGAATGCATGCATTATGGAAAACGCCCCTGGGGAGCTTTAAGAAACCTTACATACTCATGTAATCATGTTACACACAGGAAAGACTATGCATGCATTGACCCACACACACACACACACACACACACACACACACACACACACACACACACACACACACACACACACACGGAAAGACATGCATTCCCTAGGTCTTTCTTCTAACCATAACATCTAAAACTAGATGCTTCGCCAAAATTCTGAATCAAACTAAGTGTTTTCACTCCTGAAGTGTCAGACGTAAATTTGTCTTCTCATAGCTAAAAATATGATACACACACATACACAACACTCAGCAGCATCTCATGAGCCGTAATTGCCAGAGCATATTGACCTTGTTGAGTGTGCCTGTGTGTTTATGCATGCATTTAGAGCTCAATACAGGTTTTTAGGCAGGGTTAGACACCAGCCTGCAGGTCCCTGAAAATTCGCATTTAGCTGTGTAAGCATCTTTTTATTCCTACCATATTAAAATTATATGTGATGATGGATAGACCTTTTAATAGATGGAGCCCTTAGGCTCTTCCACTGTGTGTGTGTGTGTGTGTCTCTGTGTCTGTGTGTGTGTGTGTGTGAGAACTTAAGTGTGCGTGCTAGCCTGATTGCTGGTATGGGGGGGTGGGAGACTGAGATGGTGCTAAGAGGGGGGTCAATGTGAGAGTGGGCCTCATGTAATTTAAGTGCGAAGCAGAAGCCTAATGAATGATGAACTTCAGAAAGAGAGAGAAAAATCTGAAATATGTAGTACTGACCTTAAATGAAAAGAGCTTGGAAAACACCCTCTTGCTCTTGCTGCATCCTTTGCAAGCTGTATACTAATGACTACTTTTTGAACGGTAAAGTATGTGCAGGTATAAACTGACACTTTTTACACTGTGCCCCTGTTATACACAGCAGGCACAGCTACCTACTCTCACACACATACACTGTTTTCCAAAACCCACATGCCTTTGGATGTAGAGTGCTGAGAGGAGAAATGCCAGCGGCAAGAGTTGTCCTATCTAATAACACCCTAAAATGGAGAGAAAGGGGAGTGGAGCAAAAACAGGAGAAGAAAAAAGTGCAAAGTGCTGAATATGTATTTTAAACAGAATGTGGTTAGTTGGGGAATGATAAACGCAACATGCATGGACATCACTGGACACACATGCCTGTACACAAATATGCACAGGCAGACATGCTGATGCACCCAGAAATTCACATGCACACCCATACAATGTTAGGCTAAAGGAATTGATGCCTGTTTTGATCTGGGCTGCTAGCAGTCTTTGTTCAAAGCTCTGGGGCTATTCAAAGACAGAAAATAGGCTGATCTCTCAGCCTGAGCAAACACACACATTCAAATATACCACAGTTATACACAATTACAAGAACACACACTACAACATTTGCATGCGCACAGTGTGAGATCCACATACCTCCATGTTCAAATCCTATAATGCAGAAAAACACATGGTTTAAAGCACCCATAATAGGCTTCTATTTAATGTGTTTACAAAGTAGAGAAAAAGTAAAAATATTCAGCGAACAATTCACTTATAGCAAAAACAAGTCACGTCGAACTGCTTCACTAGATGAGTAACATGCATGGAGGCTATTTTTCTGTATGGAAGATGCTGATGAATATTCTAACAATCACAACAAGAAGCACCGCGGATTGCTTGGCTCTGTGTTCTGTGTCAACACAGTTTGCAATCTGTGTTATCCTTCATCTATTTCTCATCTTGCATCCAAGGAGCTAATTAGTGAGTAATGGTAGCGATTCTTCTCGGTTATTATGTAAAGAGTTCTGACTTACACCAAGTCTGCACTTCTTTCCTACTTGGAAATTTCTCACATTAGGTGGACCCAGTGAACCACAGTATTTGGGACAATGACTGATTTTGTTTATGTGCTTCAAATGGGTGAATCGATACATTCACAGGCATGGTGATGTGGTGTGCTTAATCTTAAGTCAATTGGTGGAAATAATTCACCAACTGAAAATAGATTTTTAACTTATCGTCCACTTAGAATTTGTCCAAACTGTATTTTGTTTTCACTAAAAGATAGAGGATTAAATTATTTGATACATTTCAGCATACTTCTAAGCAAACACTAAAGGCAGTCAGCATGAAAACAACTATAAAACACACAGTCTTAATGTGTAAACTCTGCAGTCCCAAGAGAGCCATTTGTAACATGTTTTTTTGCTGATTATAGCCAGATTTTGCATTAGATGTCCTCAGTGTGGCACCAGGAAGGACAATATTTCCTGTTTGTCAGTCCAACACTTACATTACATTGCGAAAGGAAAGTTGGTACATTCACTCTTTCAAAATGATGCATTTGAATGATTTTAGAGACCGACTTACAATAAGCAATTCTTAATTTTATGGCATTATGCCTCAGAAACGAAACATTGGCAAAATTAATTTATGGAGCTGTACTTTGGTTTCCGATAAAACTTTCTAAAAATGCATTCAGTCAACTTTGATTTCTTTTTTTAATTTAACACATTTTTATTTATTTTTTAACATCACGTCTGCCTCTTCTCTGTGAAACTGAACTTTTTACTTCACATTTACTTCCCAGGGGGGCTGTTTGGAGCGGAAATAAAAATATTTGATTTCGGACATGGTTGGACAGCATGTAATAAGCTAGTTCTGTGATATTATGAAATATGCAAAATATTATCATTGTATTACGGCAGAAGTTGGCATGGTCTGTACCCCCTAAGTGGGAAAAGTGAAAACCGTAAGCACTAGCTGTCATGCATTCAAATTAAAATAAAACACTGACAGAATGGCTAGATTGCTATGAAACCTCAGCAGTATGATGTATAAGATACCTACAGACAAAAGAGAAAGCGGCTATTTTAACTAACCACATGGTTTTCAGAACAGAGTAAAATATTGAACAAACGGAAGATTTTCCTGGTGTGGTTTTCCTGGACTGACTGTTCAGTGTTAAAGATCATTCATATGTCTTGCTTTTCCTCCTGATGTTGCAGCTCTACTGCTGAGAAAGGAGGTGGTGAGGCCAAATATGTTTTTTCTGGGTTTTTTTTGTTTTTTGTTTTTTTTTGGGGGGGGGGGGGGGGGGGGTCAAACTGCACTCTCTAAAAAGACCAGTTGACAGCTATTCTACTGAGGCTTCAGTTCTCGACTGCCTCAAGCTCTAAGAAGTTTGACAAAGAATATTGTGTGTTGATAAATCCGAGCTTTAAGCTGTAAAGCTGTCCTTCACAGATCTGTAATTAGGTAGGTAATATTGTCATGGTGTTTTAGGCTCTCTTTTACTTTGTATTTTTGGGTATGCTTTTATTTTGGTTCTGTATTTGGTGTTTTTGGTGTTCAGCTTTCTGTTATTTCTCATTGTCTAAGTTTTTGAGATGGGATTTATGTTTAAGTTCCATAGACTTGCGTTTATGGTGTTATTTTGTCCTTGTGCTTGTGAATTTATTGTTATCTGTACCTTTAGTTATAGCTTGCTTTAGCTGACAATAGGTTTATTATATCCCTTTTTTAATCCTTTTCTATTCATCCAGTCTTGTTTCACTGTCTGTCTCTCTGTCTTTCTGTGTCAAGCCGTCATTGTTTCTGTGTTATTTGTTTCCTGGTTTTTTTTGGTTTGTTTTTTTTTTTTTTGACAGTTGTTGTTCTGTGTGTCTTGTGTTCAGTTTAATTTCCCCTCAAGTCATTACACACTTATATATATGATTCATCCATCAATCCATCCATCTTTTATCTTTTTCATCCATCTTTTTGCTACTTTTTGATAAAAGTCTGTTATTTGCTTTCCTGAGCGTTGAGTGTGGTATGTACTTGAAAAATGATAGCGTTCACCCTGGGCAAACTGACAGTTTTAAACTGGAAATTCTTACTATTCCTTATCCTTGGGAGCAGCAAAAAGGTGGGGCAACTGATAAGCTGATAAAACCAAAGCCAGATATGACAATGCAAAGCTGAGCCTGACACTCTGATAGGAGGCTCATCAAAACAGGTCAGTTTGCGTGCTGCTCTGTAAACACATTTTATTTAGGCGATAACATGGTCTTGCTTTCAACATCATTAAGCTAAATATCAACCCCCTCTCGTCCTACGGTTCTGAGATTACCAATCTTTCTTTTCACATCAATCAAATACATTTTTCATTCTTGCTTTTTATAGTTTTCTTTTCATCTTTGTCATGGAAAAGCAGATTTTGCATCTACTGACCTTTTGTGAGGAAAGACAATAAATGTGGGCTGCTGTTTATGTTGCAGATGTAGACATTCAGGAAGGGTGTGTTATATAGTTTCTGGCACAATAAAATATGAACTTGCTGTCATGCTTCAAAACCATTCATACGTTTTTTGTTTGTTAGCAAATGTTTGTTAGCAAATGTTCTACGCTATACTGGAATCTAACTATGTATTTTTTTTAAAACATGCATTTAATGTTTAAACAAGGAGGGGGTATCTTTGTATGAAGTGCAACTGAGACAGTTAAAGAGAGCAGAGAGCACAGAGTCAGCTTAAACTTTGTTTCCATAGTCTCCAGCTTCCCCCCTTTAAAGCACTGTGCTGTCCAAAGCACTGCTTGTAGCAAAAAACAAACCCTGTTTTGGCTCTATTATCAGCAGCCCATTATTTATAAGCCACTGTCTTTTTTTTATTCTTCTGGCTTTCTTGCTGCTGTTAAATATTTTCCCATAATTTGCCTTAAATAAGTAACTGTGAGAGCAATAATCTGCATTTTGGCCAGTAGGTATAAATTAAAAATAGTTATTAGTTAAAATATTGCGCACACTTAGTTGTGTTACTTCAGCAGGTCCTGCAGTCTCATATGCACAAAACCAGCACAAAACTGTAGATGTTAAATATCACCTCAGATGGAACCTTAGAAGTGAAGCAAAGAGCTACGTTTAAAATAGATTTTCTGTATTTTGTCTTAGGTTTAAGGATCTTTAGAGTATTTTCTGTCACGCAAGATCACTAACTGATCTGTCGCAGGGCTCTGGGATTCACCTGAAGGAAGAAATGTGCAAGTGCATTGGAAAAGATGGGTTATAGCAAATTATGATTTAATTAACTTTGCATGTTTACTGCAATCTGTGTGCATTTAATTAAAATTTAATTATTCACAGCATTATTTCTTAAAGCCACCCCTATTTTAGGTCTTAAAACTTTTCGCACAGCATGCTATGGTTTCATTTTTTCACCAGCTATGTTTTACTTGAAAATCTTTGGGTGATGTCTGAGCCTATTACTAAATAATGACCAAGGTTTATGGTGAAACAGATGATTAGATGATAGAATTGCTGTTTATATATCCCGCATACCCAGCTGGCTGTAATGTATATCATTCACTTTGCACAAACATCCCATGGTAAATGGGACATTTAACATTTAAAAGGTATCTGGGCCTGCTGCCTTGAGTCTTTTCCAATATTTCATTGGCTCATCATCTGGCAACACCAATTTACTTTGTGTGCACGACGCCTGCAGGAACATTTAAATTATGTTTGTATTTCAATTTATAAGGAGGAAGCATAGATTCGGCATAGTACAGAGTAAATGTATGAATGTACAAGTGTGGTATGCATAGGTGTGTGCGGAGTGTGTTCTCGTTGGTGTGTGTCTGTGACAGGGGAAGCTAAGATGAGAGGCAGAGGTGAAGCATGTTTTTTTTATGGCTGAGGATCTCTGTCTTTTGGGGAATTCCCTCAGCAGTACCCCTGCTAAAGCCCCGAGGCCACATTATTCACACGCATGCACACGCATGCACACGCATGCGCGCACTCCCAACCACATCTTTAACAAATCCTCATGTAGACACTTGGATGCATAAATCTAAACATACAGAATGCAACCCAGGCTCCAAAACTAAACCAAAACCAAAACTGTTCTTCACAACTGATGTACCTAAAGGGTTCAAAATGCTATTTCAAGCTGTTTTACTTAACTTGGACTTTCTGCGATGAATGAAATGTTTCCCAAGTATGTCTGCTCACATGCAATCTTTCTTTTTTTTTCTTTGGTAATACTGCATTTGTCTATAAACAATAAGGGCCATAAGTTTTTGGACAGTGACACATTTCAACAAATGTTCCATAAAAACAAATGCATTGGATCCGTAGTATAGTGGACTACATATTTGACTAACATCAGAGATCCCTAGTTTGAGATTCTGTCATTCTTTTATGTTGTGCCAGGATGAGTATCTGGTGTAAGAATGTTACAAATCAAATATGTGGAGCTGGTAAACAATCAATACGTCATTGACGTGCAGACGTGCAGATTTGGTATCTTTTCACTGTAACTCTCAATATGAAGTCCAAAGAGACATTTATGCTAAAGGAGGTCAATGTAAGCTACAAAAAAAAAAAAAAAAGTAAACATATTGGATAATAAGCAATGTGGTACATTCTTAACAAAAAGGAATGCATTCACCAACAGCCACACCAAAAGGCCTGAAAGACCACAGAAGACAACTAAAGTGCATAATAAGATAATTACCATTGTTAAGAAATCCCTTTTCAAAATCAAAGTTAAGAACACTTAACTTAGTTAGAATATGTAGTGGAATCAGTTAAAGGATAACCTTAAGATTGATATGAACACTCAATCTTACAAAGTGGAAACCACAAATGATACCAGGAACAGAAAGGCCTGATTAGACTGTGCTTGAAAACATCTAAAAGAAATCCTACTCAGTCCTGGAAAATATCCTATGGACAGATAAAACCAAGATAAACTTGTACAAGAATGATGAGAAGAGAAAAGGATGGAGAAGGATGGAAACAGCTCATGATCTGTAGCATCTCACATAATCTGTCAAATATATGGTGGAAGCAGTGTTATGGCTTGGCATATAATAACTCCCAGTGGATGATGTGTCTGCTGATAGAAGTAGCAGGATGAATTCTGAAGTGTACATGGCTATACTCTCTGCTCAGAGTCAGGGAATGCTGCAAAAGAAACTGGACTGCACTTTAGATTGTTATTGGATAGCAAGTGGGTTCTGGACTTCAGGTGGTCATTGACTGTAAAGGACCATTCAAAACAATCCTTATATTTAAAATTATATTTGTTTGTCCATTTACTTATAAGCCTTTAAACACAATACACTATAAAAATGACTCCATGTCAAAACAGTTAATGTAATACTTTTTGTCAAACCCCTTGAATTAAAGCTGAAAATCTTCGCTTCAGGGTGTTGATTGTTTGCTGATTTGAAATCCACTGTAGTGATATACATACCACATTACAAAATTACGGAAATAAAGACCTGTTGTTTGAAGACATTTAACTGCACTACTATATAAACTCAGTTTCTGTCATGCAAGTTTTGCATTCCTTTCCAGCTTTATGATAGCATCTGAAATTATTGGCCCATTCTTCTATTAAAATTGCAAGTTTAGCACTCTGTTATATGCTTTTGTTTTTTTTTTTGTTTGTTTGTTTGTTTGTTTTTTAAACACTATGTCTGTGTGTAAAGGGCAATAGCAGCTTTCTTACTCTCAAATGACCAAAAGTTTGATTCCTGCTCAAGTAGACCCTTTACTGCACAACATTCCCTACTGTTTTCTCCGCATGCCCTACATGTTGCAACAAAAGGCTGCAGGCACACTTGGTTTTGGCGAGAGATCAACTGTGGGACTGACTCTGGTGTTTAACAATTGAGGTTATGACATTGATGCACTCCACTGATGGAAAGCAACAAGAGAAAAGACACAGAATAAGACATAATGAGCTGATTGATTATCCTGTAGATTGGAATGAATGTTTGGGAGGACCAGAGGTAGGTACTGAATGTGTATGTGTGTGTGTGTGTGTGTGTGTGTGTAGGTGTGTGTGTGTGTGTGTGTGTGTGTGTGTGTGTATCTGGAGAACAGGAGCGGGTGCTGGATAGATAAATGACACGATATGTGACACTTTAAAATATACAATTTTGACCCCTAACTCCCTAGGCCCATCTCTGTCTGACAGAGTGACGCACAGTCATTCACACAGACACCCACACACACACACCCACACACACAATGCATGCACACAAGGCATGCATTGTAAATCAGGTTTGATCTGTCAGAGGAGTGTGTCTTAGCTGTCAGTTGGCAGTGTTTTGAGTGTCAGGAGATGAGCAAATGTATGTGTCTTTGTGCATGCTGGTTGTGTGTTAGGGTTGTGTGTGGCTTGCGTGCATGTTTGACTCCAGTTGCTTAACAGGCATCAATCACTACTGTGTCTCACTAAGCTCCATCAGTGAGATCCTGGCTGATGTCATTTACAGACTCATTGTCTCGTGTGGGATGTGCAGAGGTGGTGCTTTCTCGCTGTGTACTGTATGTGTCCAATTAGCAGTTTTTATACATATAAATTAAAATATCTCAAGATGTGGGTGTATTTTGTGCTAATAAAGTTGCCTTAATTGTTCTATAGTTACCTCGAAAGTTAGTAGCTTTCAGTATTACACATATAGAGAGCAGTCCATCAAGCTCCTCAAACTTGATGATGATACAGCATCCAGTGAATGTGACTTGTCAGCAAATAGACAGAAGGTTGAATGACTGGTGTTTTTTGTAAGGAAGACAAGCTGCTGCTCAGCATAGGAGAAACAGTAGAGTAACAGTGAACTTCAATTTTCCCTTCTGGCTGGTCTGCTGGTCAATAATTGCATTGAAAAGTAAAAATCACCCCCCCCCCCCCCCCCCGAAAAGCTCTCAGCATTTTCTCTCTGACAGGCTATCACCATCATAAACATTTAAAAGGGATTATACAGTCAGATAAACGTAAATGCCAATATTCACACACAGTTATAAATGCAGCACTTAATGGTAAATAGATTTGTTTTTATATTTAATTGAAAAAGACTAACACATGGGTTATGAGCCAGGCTGGCTCATGTTCAGGGGTGGCCTAAACTCATCCAAATTTGTACCTTGCCCAGTTAAAAATTGAGAGGAAAAAGAAATGCTAAGTAATAAAAAAAAATTGTAATTACTAATGCTCTTTATAACTCCTGGTGTCTATAGCCTCAAAGTAACACTTCTTTCTGTTCATTATGTTCAAAAGACACACAGAGCTTTGAAGAGAGGCAGACCCCCGCATTGCAAAGAATGATCTCCGATGGCTAGCATTATGCGCACGGTCTCATTGCTTTTAAGTAACCACACACTCGAACACATAGCCTGCTCCTACTTGTATGTTAAATGAAAATGGTAAGTTTATTATTAGTACAGTTTTTATGCATAAGGTTCTCTCAGAAAAAAACTGTAATCTCAAAAAGAGGAGGAGAAACCAGCGTCAGGTCTCAAACTGGCTCTCATTGTGAGGCACAGATGACGAGCAAAAAACATGTGCTGCCTGTAAATATTGGCTACTTATTCAGATTTAATTGTGTCGGTTGTCATATCTCGTTTTCACTCTCTGTTACCTTGTCTCTTACTCAAGCTTGTTTCAGTCTTAATTTTTTATGATGTCTGTTGTTAAATGTGTACTGAAAGGCACTGGATTACTTGTAATCAGATACTGGACCAATAAATAAACCTAATAATTTTGTTTTACCTGATTTCTCCTCATAATTTTCATTCTCTTTCAATGTCAGTGTGCAATATGCAATATAAACTATTCCTTTCATCTGGATATTATCAATAATTTGTCATGACACAAGGCACAAAATTGCTTTAGGCTTCAGTCACACAGGTGTAGAGACCTGTCAGCGACCATCTGTCACAACAGAAAAACATGTATTGGTTGTGGTTGTGAGAGTACTGAAGGTTGCTGGCAGTACCTGTCAATTAGCTAACTGCTAAAATCCCAGTCATACAGGCCTAGTAAGCAGTCAGTGACACCCTGGTAACCACTGGTTGCTAGGGAAAAGTGTGTATTCTGCAAAAGGTTGGTGAGTGGTTGCTAGAGATTTCTACCAGTTGCTCATGTAGATTTGGTTGCAGACGGTTATACTGTGAAAAAACACCTAGCGATTGCTTTGGTAGCTAGAAAGTTGCCACGGTCACCTGTAGCTGGAAGGCACCACCTTGTCTGAAAACACTCAAACTTCTCACAACGCAGTAGTGAAACTGTGAAAAGTGCGCTGAATGAAGAACGGTCACTGTCAAAGTTGCCCATTTTGAAATGTATTGATTGCAGTGGCAAGAGGGAACTTTTACTCTGAAGGCAAATGTCCTCTGTTTCTGTTGTGCTTTTTGAAGTTTGGAGAATAGTGTTTGCAGATGAGTTGGCATCTCAAATGCAAACTGTGGGCAACTGTGGCACTCTGTTAGTTTTTGGTGCAGCATATTTTTTGCCACCAATATCACCTGGCAGCAGACAGGAACCTCCAGCAATCACTTACCAACTAGTTAGGGAATACACATTTTTCCCTAGTGATCTGAAGTTGCTAGGGGGTTGCTGAGCAGTTTCTAGACCTGTGTGACTGAGGCCTCAGTTGAGATTTGTATGTAACTTGTTTTATTAAGTGCAGGCTACTGAACAGTCTCCTGTGAGGATTGTTTGTTTGTTTGTTTGTTTGTTTGTTTGTTTGTTTGTTTGTTTGTTTGTTTGTTTGTTTGTTTGTTTGTTTATTTATTTATTTATTTATCCATGTGGCACTAAAACCTAGATTGTTCTTTTTTGGGGGTTGGGGTGGTTCTAGTGCACTCTGTCATTATTTTGTGGGTTCTTGCAGAAAGAATACTAAGACTTTCACTTGGTTATATCACAGATTTTCTCTTATACATAAATAAACTTTCTTCCAATTTTCACACACTTCAGACTGCATTTGACCCACCCATTTACAGTGGTGCTTGTGGCTATCATTGGTCACTTTAGCCTTTACTGGCTTATCAAATATTAACGTCTCACCAATTACCCAGCCTTGCTCGACTTAGCAAAGCTTCTTGGTTGGGATTATTTATTATTGCTGCCACTGTTGCTTCTCTCCCTTTGGGCAAATTACTTGGAACCGCTATTAAGTACTGGCTGTAGACTGTTTGCTGGGGTGGTAGGCGGTATTCGTTTTCCTGCACTGCATGCCCCAGACACTTGACCCTTGTCAGTCACGTAATACAGCTAGTAAATCATTAGGTGTACTCTTTCGAGTTCCCTTTCCCACTTCCTTTTCTGTTTATTCCAAGCAAGTTTCTTTCTACTGCTGAAAAAAATACAATGAGTCATCCTCCTATATAATTATAGGAAATACATCAGATTTTTGAATTTGAATGCCTGCACACCATAAAAACCCATAGAGGAATAGTTACAACACCCGAGTCAATTTTATTTCAGCCTTTAGCTCGCTGCCTCTTTAAATGTTCCTCGCTTCATCTTTTCTCTTCTCTTCGCTTGTGTCCTTCTAGCTTTTCTCTCTGTTAGCTCCACTTCCTTTTGTCCTTAAACCACCTATTTCCTTGTTTCCTCTCCACTGCCTCACATATTAATTTGAACTTACTCATCCTATCAGTCTGTGAATCTGTCAGTATTTTCTCTTTGTGTTAAACATTAATATCCCTTTTCCTTTTGGTCTTTTCATTTTTCATTTCTTGATCTCTTTTTTAGACACGAGAGCAAAAGCACAAGGTTTTGCTATCATTAAGTTTAGCCTGATAAAGAAGCATTCAGCACAGGCGCTTTCACACATGCACCCACACGTGTGCTTTTGATTTATGCCATCAATTATATCAATCACATATTAAACAGCAAGCGCTATCTTAGTGCTTAATTACCAATTAACAATGAACGATTAACTGACAATTTACAGCACGAAGCCCACAGATTGAAAGTGTGGGCAGAGGCAGTGAGCATAACACAAGGACACATGGAAATTACAAAGGATTTATGCCTGTTGATCTCGGCGTGTGTTTCTACAGTAGTTTCATTTGCTTGCGTGTGCATTTCTTATTTGTGTGCTCTACATTTGTGCATGTGTGCTTGACTGAGTGTGAGCTTAATCAGTTGTATTCGGCGTGTAGCAGCAGTGTTACTCCCCACCTTCATGGAGATTTATCATTCCACCATTGTGAACGCTGTCACGTTTTATCTAAGCACGCCTGCTCCATTAATGGAGATGGGAGGGAAGACAGCTTTTCATGTCATTAAGAAAACATGATACGGCAATGATTTAAGACTACATTGGAATTGTGTTTAAAGCGTTTAAAAGCCAGCAATACAGCTACTACATAATAAAAAGATTGTATTACATCTTGTCTTTTAAAGGGAGGAGAAAACTGACAGCCCCCAGCTGGTTTAACAAACCAAAGGTAGCATTCTTAACATTCAGAGCTTCAGCGTAATTAACAAGCTTCAAGTATTTTGTCCCCTCCATAAAAACTCCATTCCTACTTTTTTGGTTATATGTGAAACGTTCATCTGACAACAAAGCATCATGTCATATAGTTGCCAGTGGGATATTCCACCGCTGCATGTTCAGGATATGTCTCTGGCAATATGTGCCTGGGAAATGTTCAAAATGCAGCAGTTATGCAGCAAAACAAGAACAAAATGGGCGTAAGTGCCCCTCTGTGACAGTGGAATTTGTAAGAAGTAGTGTGTGTTTGTGTGTGTGTGTGTGGTATGGTAAACTTAACATCACTACAGTGGAGTTAGATTATTGGAATCACACACTAATTGGGTTGCCGTGTTAAAAGCACTTTGATGCTGGATGTGAGTTTATTTTGTGACTGGATGGAGCAGTGTAGCATTGTAATATTTCTGTGTGGCGCATATATTTACATATTCCTTCATGGATTTAGGATTGAGTTGAAATTGAGCCCAGGAGTTTCTGCCTCTGGTGAATTTAATTTGTTATGACACTTTTTTTTCTGGTGTAGAAGACTGAATTATCTTGTGTATATGTCTGCCCACTGGCACATGCACCCTTGGAGACATTCCTCAAAGCAACGGCTCATTTTCGGTCTTTAAATATGCTAAAAGTCAGACGCCTGCACGCGACGCACACATATACACACGCCCGCCCACCCGTATGAACGCACGTGCACACACACACACATAGACACGCACACACAGATACCTCTATCTATCTACAAACACGGCAGGTATGAGAATGGATGTAGTGAGGAGCATCTTCCCCTCTCACTCTGCAGGAGATAACACACTCTCCTTTGGAGCATCTCAAGGACTCTAAAAACAGGGAGAAAGGGGGAGAGAAAGATTGTAACTCTCCTCCTAAAATGAGTCTGTTCTAGAACTTTCTGGCAATTGCACACTGAACTGTTTAGTTTATGCTCTTTTTTGGTCATTTTGAAATGCACTTGGATACACAGAAGGGTTTAGATAAGGTTCAAAGCAACGAGCAGCTGCAGTAACGACACACATTTGTTGTGTCATGCAGCGGCTTAAGACTTAACTTTAAATTCCATGCAGTAGCCCAGCTTGTGCAACACTAGTTCAGCATCAGCATCATACTCCTAATAAGGAACTCAGTGTTAATATAATGCACCCACACTGAGTTTTCTCCAAGGGGACACATTTTAATGACCTGGTTTTCTTTCAGTTAGCAGTGGCCATACCTGCAATACAGCATATGTTACTTATTATTATGACTGGAAACAGCATGGGGGTATACAAGTGAGAAGACAGGATACTCAGTGATGGGCCAGTAGCAGCCCATATGTGGATTGAGAGGCTGAGGATTTAACCACTTGACTATCTTGGCACACCACCAAAGGTCTGGTTTTTATGGAAGGGATTGACCCTTCTCTTTTCCTCTCATGCAGCCTGCTCCTATCTCTCTCTCCCGCTGCCTTCATTGTCATCTTTCTCTCCAAGGTACTCTGCACAGACCGCTAAACTGTTAGAGCATGCAGAGCTTTCTCAATAGCAGAGACAAAGAGGAATCATCCATTTGAAGTTACAGAGAATTCTCCCGTGAGAACACCTTCCCTCACTGTCCGAGTTCACAGATGGCTCGAAAGTGACATGTTACTAATATGTGTGTTATAATTGTTTCCTGCAGGGAATGTAGACATCAAAATGACTTTAATTACACATGCAAGCATTCTTTACTGGAACCTAGTTTTATTAATTAAGTTAAAAGAAAGTTTTTTTTAAAAAAGCCTTATCTTAACAAATACATAACTAGCACCCCACATCAAATTCAGTGGTAATATCTCACTTCTGAGTATACAGCTTGTTTTTGATGACATCCAGTACTTTAACTTTAAAAGTGTTGTTTCATTAACTACCGGTTATAGATTTATATTTCAGCAGATAAAAACATAGACATAGTGCCTGTTTTAATGAACTCAAACCTCATAGTAGCCACACCCGAAGACAAAAAGAAACACAATTTTAAATTATTTACGTGTTGTGTCAAGCTACATAATCTCAGGGAGATTAAAACCAAAATTGGGTTCAAAGCCTGCCTTCATATATCAGGTCGATTGAATTGATTTGTCCTCCTCTGTGACATGACTTTCAATTTTGTGAAATTTGCTTATTGACTGCAGATCTATGAGGATAAGACTTTCAAATTTTATGTGAATCAAATTTCCCTCTTCCATATTTCTGCCTTTGAAGTATTGCCATCAGTCATCTGATACTTTTCCTATTGCCTGCTCCTCACTCAGTCTCTGGCACTCACTCATACATGCATACTCAGTCAATACTCACACACTCCTATAGCACCTATCTGCATAAACACTCAGCAAAGACTCAATGAAAAGGAAATTATAAAATGAAACAAAAAGGTTTGAACACATGCACATGCGCATGCATGCCCACACACACTCATACACAGACACACATAACCCTGCATGGATTTAATTGCTTCTGTGTTTGTAATTACGGCTCTGCAGGAAGTAGAACAGAGCACCTGGGTGCCCTGCAGTGGAATACACTCTGAATGAACTCTCTGTGTTAAAACCTTTCTAATCTTGGAAATAAAGGTTGAACTACTCTTGCGCCTGGACAGTTTAAATCTAATTCAAATACAAGCTGATTGCATTTCAGATATTTATGCTTTCCAGAGTGGCCTATTTTCACATAACACACTAACCATTACTTATTATTGCTTTTGGGTAATACTGTATGCGTGATAATTTTGTATGCATATTTGCTTTTTCAAGCAGATTTATTCAAGAGCAGTTGGATTTTCTCTGCTGGTGTGTTTCAAGAAGAAAAACAGGTATTTCTTTTGTGTCCTACTTTTACTCATCTGGTGTGCCTGTATAGGAAAGCCCAAAACAGATGAGTTGATTTCTATGCTTTAGTATGTTTAGTGCTTTTCTAATGAGCTCAAAGTAAAGAAATATCTATTTTAGATAAAGTAAGATGTAACAAAAATACTTATTGAGTGAGAGCAAATGAAAGACAATGATTATATTAGCTTATACCTAGATAATGTTTAAGACAAAATGTGCTATTGGTTTTTGTTATACATCTACAGCCAGGTGAAAACAGGGCTCTGTGCAGTCAAAAACTGTCATGCGGTGTAGTGGGACTCAGGCGCAGAGCAGAGTTCAGGGGGGAACAACGTTTATTTACACAGTCACCAGGTGCAGATATATATACAGTGAGTGGATAGCGGGGGTCCTGGGTCTGAAAGGGAAGTCCGGGAAAGGAATCAAATACACGCTAGCTCCTTTTCTTTTCAACGGTTCAAACGACAGGTTGGTCACGGGTCCGGGGAAACTGTGCACAGGAGAAAATAAGGTTACACAGAGATCACAGCAAGTTCACAAAGTTTAAGGATACCAGGCTGAGGTTCACTGACGTGTCTAGCACAATCATCCAGCGGTGAGACTGTCTGCGTCCCAGCCTTAAGAGTCCAACCCATAATTAGAGCCTGACAAGATGCAGGTGTGTGTGCCAAGGGCAGGAGCCTGCAGTGAGCTCCACCCTGGCCGGGAGGAGAGAGGAAAATGTACACAAAACACATGTGGCCTTGTGGAACCGGCCGGGCAGACACGGGGACCATGACAGAAAAAAGCTTACTGTTTCTATAGCAGTTAAGATTGTGGCTCAAGAGTTGGGAGTTCGCCTTGTAATCGGAAGGTTGCCTGGGCAAGACACTTCACCTGTTGCCTACTGGTGGAGAGGGCCCGGTCAGAGGGCCCGGTGGTGCCAGTGTCCGGCAGCCTCGCCTCTGTCAGTGCGCCCCAGGGTGGCTGTGGCTACAATGTAGCTTGCCATCACCAGTGTGTGAATGGGTGGATGACTGAATGTGTAAAGCGCTTTCGGGTCCTTAGGGACTAGTAAAAAGCACTATTCAAATACAGGCCATTTTAGCCAGGTGCTGCTAATCAGATGTACTTGATTAACTGACTATTTCCAGCAAATTTCCCCCCATGGTCAGATTGAACAATGCTCCGACAAGGACATCAATTCAACGGTTAAAGTTCATGACAGTGAAAACAGACTAAACAAGCATGGTTTTCCAGGAGAAAGCCTCTTCTTGCTAAAAAGAAAATTATAACATGGGTTAGCAAAAAGACTTCTAGAACAATGCCCCGTGGACAAACAAAACCAAAGTGCAAATGTCTGGTGACAATTAAACACAGCATGTCAGCACAAACATCTCATACCAAGTATCAAGCAGAGTGCTGAAGGACGATGATTAGGGTTTGTCTATAGCCACAGAACCTAGGCAACTTATAGTCATTGAGACTACAAACTTCAAACTCTTGTGAGTTCACTTCCTCTTCCTGTGTAGCCATCCATCCAAAAGCTAAAGCTTGGCCAGAACTGGGCCGTGCAACATGACAATGAGCCCAAGCACAGCACCTATTACAGAGACTCCAAAGCTCAGCTTGACTGAAATGTTGAGGTAGGACCTGTGCCTGAGAATTGACAGAGAGCTGTGCATAAATGAATATCACTAAACCTCAACTGAAACAATGTTGTGAAGAAGAGTGGGAGACTGATAAAGTCCCATAGAAAACAACTACTTCAGGCTTCAGCTGCTAAAAGGGTTCTGCAAGCAACTTCATTATGGGGTTTACTTAGTTTTTAAGGCAAAGACTCTGTCATTTTTTTTTTCTTTTTTTAAATGACTGTACATGTAGACATGTAGTCTTTGGAGTTGGCAAATTTTTCATTACACATTCGATTTAAGAAACATCACACAACTCATATAATGTGAAGTTATGTGAGTTATATCAGTTCTAGTCATGTTTCTTTTTTTTCTTTTTTATGGTCCACTTATAATGAACTGGTAGTAATGTTTACATTTTGTAATAAATCAGAAACAGTGAGTGTCAATTTTTCTAACAGTTTGTATAATCTAATGCTGTTATTAAAGCCATAATTATGTTTTTTTAATCTAGTGAATAATTACAGGGTTTAGTCATGTATGTTTGTTTAGCAAAGAACCATGGTGGCTATTATTTCACTGTAATAACAGAATAGATATGGAATTTATCTCACACTTGTTCATCACTCTCACAGACGTTTGAAAGTCCTCAGAGTGAAGCCTCACCACTTGAAAGGCTACTTGGACTCTTGCTAAACTGAAAACAGAAACCTAGCTCACTTGTTTGTGGATTGGAGTCTGGCACAACAGGTGTGTGTTTGTAAGTGAGTTTTTGATATTTATCAAATTCCCAAGAGATGGAGGTAGGAGGGAAAGAGAGGGAGAACCAGAAACCAGAAAGTCTGGAGAAGTGAAACAGCAGAGCCCACATTTGGCAATGGTAAATGGGCTGGTACTTATATAACTCTTTTTTTAGTCTAAGTGAGCTTTTTTACTACAAATCCCATTCATCCAATCGCACACACACACACACACTCACACACACACACACACACACACACACACACACACACGCACACACACACATGCACACACTTATATAATTGCTTTATTTCTATAAGCACCTTGCCTAACATTCAGACACACTCACACTCCAACAAATGCTCTAGGGATCAAGTTGGAGTTGAGTATCTCGCCCAAGGATGCTTCAGCATGGAGATTAGAGCAGTTGGGGAGTAAAGCATTGACCTTCGGATTGCTAAATGTCTACTTTCTAACCCACAGTCACCTCTTCTATACACTACATTTTTTAGAGATATTTTACAGCTGAACAACACTCTGCTTAACCATGTCAGCCTGGCAGGTTTGGGGTTAAAATTTGATTCCAGTCAAAAATCCCCAGCCTCTCATTCTGCTACAAATTACAAATTAATCTCAATATTTTTAGAGCAATAAACATACTAGAAAATATGTATATACAGTTAGAGGAATGGAGCACTTTCTCATACTTAGTTATGAAAATTCTGCACACACTGCAGTTAGTAGTACTGTAATAAGATGCTCCATTAGTTTGTGTCATGCTAGTGGCAAAATGTAGCGAGAGGAGCGAGAGGTATAAACTGGTGGTAATTGAATACCAGCATCCCAGTGGGAAGATGAAGGGTGTCCACGCTATTAGACTGAATTAGTCACCTTCTCCCACAGGAGCACACGTTTAGACACTGAGCACTCAAGTGCTTTTGTGTGTGTGTGTGTGTGTGTGTGTGTGTGTGTATTTGTGCAATTTGTAGGACCTGCGTTTTTAGATATGTGTATGTGAGTCAATTTTCACTTAATACAGACTTTAGGCAGGCTAAAACCTATCTCGTCAAGACAGACCTTGAACTTTAATTTGACACTGGAATTCAAGAATAAGCTATTAGTGATTAATAAAAATTCATAAATTAAAAGATTGGGTTTCTCTTATAAAAAGAAATGGGGCTATGGCTGGATCCAAGTTGTGTGCATGCAAATGCAAGAAGGAATGGAGGCTGGTGAGTTAGAGAGCAGACATAAAATACTATTAAAAATATGATGTTAAATGTCAAACATAAATATAGAGATTACAGATAATAGGAAGGAGCAATAGAGGGGGAAAACATAGCACAAGGCATAAAGCCAATGCTAGTTTGGCAAGACGTAAATTTTTGCATTATTCAAAGTCAGGTGATTCCCTTTGCAACTGCGTCACCAAGTGCCAAGAACTAATGGAGCTGTGTGTGTGTGTGTGTGTGTGTGTGTGTGTGTGTGTGTGTGTGTGTGTGTGTGTGTGTGTGTGTGTGTGTGTGTGTGTTTATGGGCTATGTCTATCATGGCACACTCTAAAGAAGCAAAAAATAGATTGTCTTTGCATTCCAGTATTTAAAGTCTATAACTAGCTCTAACAGAAGGCCATAACAAGCTGTTATGGCCACGGAGGAATAGATAAAAGACTGGAAGAGTATTTGGATAGAAAGCATACTTGAATAGAGTATTTCGATGATGTATTGTGTTAATGGGCAATCTAGAGCAATCATTATTTGAATAATGAATGTAGAGGGCTTGTATGTAGAAAATGATTAGTAATTGAGACTCTACTCTAGTCTAACTGATCTTTGCCTGCCCTCACAAAAACAATATGTACCCAATGCTGAGCTTGTATTGATTTAAGTAATTAACACAGCTATTGTGCACAGGTTCAGTGATGCAATTCACATGCAGTTTTGACATGTTGTTGGCACCACATCAAGAAATAAACAGATAAAAAGATTATAAAATTTATGTTCTACACTAACTGAAACTAATTAATGGTTTAGCCTTTGTGTGGACTGACAGCTTCAAGACATGGGCAATTTCAAGACTGAAAATTCTTTCTGTCATCTTAGTAATTAGCAAAGATTTATCTCAAGAACTTCCTAACGTGTAGTTCTATACATTTTGTCCAATCGTATTTAGCCTTAACTCCTTTTTCCTTCCTGCCTTTAACTTGTTCATCTCTCCTTCCAGTTTCATATTACCAGCATTTTGCTCGACATATTAACTCATCACATATTTTATTTTTTTCTGCATCAAACAGTGTCAGAACCAATCGTACTTACATGCATTGTCAGTGGAGTATGACATGCATCTAACATTTAAGCTAGAGTGATACTGGAGAACTGTTAACTTGAAGTTACATTTCAATACACTGCCTAGCTTTACTTTTAACAAAAGTAAAGCTAGGCGCTGATCAAAAGTAAACTTTTCCCTCAAATTGAGGAAGTGTTAAATGTTCGAGGTGTATTAAGGCTTTAACACCTGTCAAAACTGCCAGAGGGAGTCATTTTGGCCTTGTCCTGGAAAGTGTTCCAGGACAAGGCCAAAATGACTCCCTGGCACCAGTGATGGCAAAGAAGACTGACCACACAGTTGGCTACATGAACATGAGTTTTTATTGACAATTTGATGATATATTAGGATAGGTATCTCAGAGATTCACAGTTTATACGGAAGAAGATATTGCAATAGTTTGGAAAAACTGTGATTTGCATCCGGTTTTGGCTCTTTCTCTTCCAATACCAGCGCTGATCCAGAGGTTTTGAGTTTTTAGTGGCGACACCTATCGTTCAGCGAGCATGGATGCCCTCAGGGTTGGTGTAAATAGTAAGACCATCACTGTTTATGCACAACACAACCAATGCTGCAATGATAATGGGGCCACCAGTCAGTAGCCCTCCTCATCTGTGCTCTTAAGGCCTGAAACTCATCCAATGCAACTGCTCTACTCCAGATTTCACTCTGTATTTCCTTGAATTAGCTCTCTCTGGACTCTCGGCTCGGTATAGCTACAGTTACCCTGCTCCTCTGCACAGTCAGCAACCAGCCCAGCTTTCCACGCATCCAGCCACACTTTGCCCGCTCTGCTATGGGTCAATATCACAACTGCAACTAGTTCAGTTTTGCTCACTACTTAAATATAGCATGGGTTTTTGAAATGTCTACAGCTGGTCTATACATGGATTACCTATACTATGTGAGAAAACAGGACTCATGATTGGGAATATTCAGAGTTTGAGTAGACCATTCAATTTATATCCACTAAGTGTTGTCAACAAAATTATACATATTTGTAAAAGTACATATTTGCATTTCTGCCATTTTTGCTTCATTGTGATTGTTTTTCTACT